>NC_080543.1:53402921-53711254 GCF_028640845.1 Ahaetulla prasina
AAGGATACGACTTGTCGGCGGTGCGAAAGGAAGGGGCACATAGCACAGGCCTGTCGAGCACCCCAACCTTCCCGCCAAAAATTCAAACTGACCAACCAGAGCGCGGGAACGCGGCGGCCCGTGATTGGTCAATTCAAAAAGGCGCGGTTGAATCAGACTGTCGTGAGAGTGGGTCACGCAGCAACACGCCTAGAAAAAATCTTTACGAAGCCAAAGATTGAGGGGGTGCCGTGCCGATTGGAGGTGGACACAGGCTCAGCGATCACGATCATGTCCTGGGACACTCTCGTGAAAGCCTTACCCGCCATCGCAAAGCGCAAGCTGAAAACACAGAAATTAAAGGTACAAGACTACCAAGGGAATCGCATCCCTGTTCGAGGGGTAACGTCCGTCCACATCGAGTATGGACAATACAAGAAAACTCTGCCCATCACCATAGTCGATGGGACCCTGCCAAGCTTGTTGGGACTGGACTGGTTCCGAGCATTGGGCATGGGAGTGACGGGAATCTTCAGAAACGAAGTCAACCTCAAAGACGCACTCATGAAGGAATTTGAGGATGTTTTCAGAGACTGCCTGGGCAAGTACACGGGGACCCCTATTTCGTTTAACTTAGACCCACAAGTTGCCCCTATTCGTCTAAAGGCTAGGAGGGTCCCGTTCACCCTAAAGCCCAGGATTGACCGGGAACTGGACAAGCTAGTAAACCAAGGAATTCTAGTGCCAGTTGACCATGCTAAGTGGGAGACCCCTATAGTCACCCCAGTCAAACCGGACGGGTCGGTCCGGATTTGCGCTGACTATAAGGCAACGCTTAACAAAGCATTGCAAAAGAGTGCTTACCCCGTCCCGGTGGTACAGCACTTACTGCACTCAATGGGCAAGGGCAGGTTTTTGCCAAGCTAGACTTGACCCAAGCCTATCAACAGCTGCCTGTAGATAACAGCACAGCCGAAGCGCAGACAATTGTGACTCACAGAGGGGCTTTTAAGTGTACCCGGTTACAGTTTGGGGTTAGTGTGGCTCCAGGGTTATTTCAGAACCTAATGGAGCGGCTATTGCAGGGACTACCAGGGGTGGTACCATACTTTGACGATGTACTGGTATCCGCTGAGAATCTAGAGGAATTAGGGGTAAGGCTGCGAAAAGTTTTGGGCATTTTCCGGTCTGCCGGTCTCAAAGTTAAACTGAACAAATGCCAGATCGGGGTTGAATCTGTGGAATTCCTGGGCTACCGGATAGACAGGGAAGGGATTCACCCCACTGAAAGCAAGGTACGGGCCATCAGGAAGGCCCCGGTTCCAAAGACCAAAACGGAGTTACAGGCATTCTTAGGTCTGGTCAACTTCTACGCGGTATTCTTAAGAAATAAGGCAACGGTAGCCGAGCCGCTGCATAAATTACTAGCAAAGACGGCTGCATGGTCTTGGGGAAAGGCGGAAGCTAGGGCATTCGAAGGGGTAAAGAATCTCCTATCGAGTGATAGCCTCCTTATCCAATACAATGGCACGCTGCCATTAGTGTTAAGCTGTGATGCATCTCCCTATGGGGTGGGGGCTGTGCTCAGCCACAGGTTGCCAAATGGCACAGAAGCCCCTATTGCATATTACTCCCGAACCATGTCATCAACTGAAAGGAATTATAGCCAGCTTGATAAGGAAGCCTTGGCTATAGTCTCCGGAGTAAAGAAATTCCATGAATATGTATTTGGTCGTGATTTCGAAATCATCACGGACCATAGACCTTGCTAGGCCTGTTGGCAGGCGATCGCCCAACGCCCGTGGCACTTTCGCCCAGACTGACCCGATGGACTATCTTCCTGGCAGCGATTCTTACAAACTACTACACCGGCCAGGAAGGAATTAGGGCATGCAGACGCCTGAGCAGATGCCCGTTACCAGAGACTATCAAGACCCCACTCCGGGACACCAGTTCTGCTAATTGACTCTTTGGACTCTGGCCCAGTCACATCCAAAGAGGTGGCTCGGCTTCGTACAAGGACATTACAATAAGGACTGTAATTGGTTGGGTACAAAGAGGTTGGCCGCTGCGCGGGCGGCGTTTTAAAGAGTTTGTAAAAACGTGGGAACTCTCAGCTCAAGGGGTGCCTGCTATGGGGGATCGAGTGGTGATCCCGGAGAAATTGAGGAAAGGTATTGGGGCTCCTTCACGAAGGCCACCCAGGGATCGTGAGAATGAAGGGTCTAGCGAGAAGCTATGTGTGGTGGCCCTTAATGGACACGGAAATTGCTGAAAGGGTAGGGAAATGCCAGGCCTGCCAGGAGTCCAGACCGCTACCCCCAACGGCCCCGATTCGGGAATGGGAGAGACCCCAGGGCCCTTGGTCTAGGATCCATATCGATTTTGCCGGCCCCTTCCACGCCAAACCTTTCTGGTAGTAGTCGATGCCTACTCCAAATGGCTGGAAATCATTCTCATGAGATCCATGACAGCCGAGGCCGTGATTTCAGTCCTACGGCACCTATTTGTAACCCACGGGTTGCCCGACACTTTAGTCTCCGATAACGGCCCGCAATTCACGGCAACCCAGTTTGAGGGGTACTTGGCAGAGGAGGGCATCTGACATGTCCTCTCGGCGCCCTTCCACCCTGTGACGAACGGCCTTGCAGAACGTTTCGTTCGGAGCGCAAAGGAAGCATTGTCCAGAATCAGGCCAGGCGATTGGCAAACAAAAATCGATACATTTCTAGCAGTCCAACACAGAACCCCCTGTGTCACAATTGGCCGCAGCCCGGCCGAGCTATTAATGGGTCAGAAGCTTAGGTGCCCACTAGACCGTTTAAACCCAAACTACACACCAGACGGTTACAAAGAGGCACACGGTAAAACAAGAGGGATGGCAGTAGGCGACTTAGTGTGGGCACACAACTACAGCGAGGGCCCGACCTGGTTAGCAGGAAGAATCCTAGAGATAACAGGACCAAAATCATATCTAGTAGAGATAGAGGATGGCCGGGTATGGAAGCGCCACATAGACCAAATAAGGAAACGCATAACCGGTAAATCAGAATCAGACGAAACAGGCCCTGACTATTCAATGTTTGAATCCACAGCTGACTCAAACCCGGGGCAAACGCGGGACTTATCTGAGTTCCAGGAGGTCCAGCAACGCCAACCGGTTCCTCCTGAAAACAGCAGGGACGACTCTGCCAATAATCCAGGGCCGGATGGCCTAGAGGAGGAGCTGAGAGGAACAAACAGTCCCTCCGGTCAGCTCGACTCACTCCCAGAAAATGAATTGCGCAGGTCCGAAAGAGTCAGGAGACGCCCAGTCTACTTGCGTGATTACGTAGAAAAATAAGATGTTAATTCTATGTAAATGTTGGTAAAGTGTTCTCTGGGAGGGAAGGAGTGTAATGTATCTTTAAGAGTTTGGAGGGAAAACTGAGCGGGAAAAGCACGTTGCTGATTGGACGAAGCCTCTGGCTAAACTGTATATAAAGAGAGGGTTTTCCCAGCCCGGGTTGCTGGGTTCACCATATAGTAAAGAGCTGTTGTCACTATCCTGGTCTCCTGCCTCGTTATTGCCCGAATCTAACAATATTCTTATATGGATTGAGATTGAGCCAGAAAATAAAATCAAAAAGTAAAGTGAGGAACAGGCAGATTGCAGAAGGCTATTTTCCAACTGGTAGTAGTAATCCTGATCTTAAACATTAGAAGCACGAGTCTCCACACTCTTTCTTCAGGATTCTACATAGACAGGATTGCTGCTTTCCCCACAGTTCTTATCAGTGACAAAATAATCAAGATCACTAAAGTAGGAACAGTTTGAATCCTCTCTGTCACAAGTGATTTTTCCCCCCAAGGTATATAAGAGAGCATATAAGAGAGAAAGAGAAGTTGAAGAGCAGTTTAGCTTTTTCATTTTCTATTACTTTGTCTATTTTGTGGTCCCACCAGTTCTCGCTTGCAGGCCAATGGTGTTTCTTGCAGAGGTTCCAAAGTACCATTGCTGCTATTTTGTTACGCTGTTTTTACAGTCAGTCTGTGTGATCTTCTTTCTGGAGTTAACTAGGTACTCTCTGTTTCTTCAGCTTCTTTGCAGAGGCAGCATTTGCTGTCTGTTGCCATCTTCTCAGTTCTGGCTTTATATGCACTTGTTCTTAAGGCTTTGTCTTGTGCAGCCAGAATTAGCCCTTGCATTGCCAGTACGTTTAATGTACTGGCAATGCAATCCTTTGTCTTACCATGCCTCTTTTCTGTTCTTCATTTGATCTTTCTTGTAGGCCAGTTTGCCCTCTCCAGCATTCAGCAAATCTTCATGGTATACTATCTTCAATATTTAGTTTTAGTATTATTATTTAAATTTGATTGCTTTCACAAACTCAATCATGAAGGTTTACTCAAAATTAAAATTATACTGGATTAACCCAGACACAATTTTAATATATTCTGGGTAAACCTATCATATGATGTCACAATACACAAATGTTCTATGTACTCAATAATTATTTTGTTAATATAAACACTGTATGAGAGGCTATACTTCATGTATTTCTAACTTGATCAATACAATTATTTGTACTGTATTCAGTTTACATGTGCTGTACTCGTCTCTGTGCTCTATTTTAAAAAAAATTCTTATTTACAAACAGCTAAAATAATGATAAATGGAGAATTTTCAGAATCGATACAAATAAAGAAAGGCACAAGACAAAGTTGCCCATGTCATCGCTGTTGTTTGTATTAACACTAGAAGTACTAAATAGAAATGTTAGAGAAGAAGAAGGAATAAAAGGTATGAAAATCCAAAAGGAAGAATATAAATTGCAAGCATTTGCAGATGATTTGGTTTTTATCATTGAAGAACCATTAGAATCTATAACTATATTGATAGATAAGATAGGAGAATATGGAAAAGTAGCAGGATTGAAAATAAATAAAGATAAAACAAAGATTTTAACAAAAATTATGTTAATAAAACAAAAAGCTGAATTGGCAGAACGATCAGAGATGCAGACCACAAATAAAGTTAAATATTTGGGAATATATTTGACAGCAAAATGTAGTACATTGAAAGAAAATAACTATATTAAACTCAAACAACAGATTGTGTCAGATTTGGCAAAGTGGGAGAATCTACAATTATCATTGATCGGAAGAATATCAACTATTAAGCTGAACATAATGCCTAGAATTTTATATCTGTTCCAGACAATCCCAATTAAATTGGGGAAAGGATACTCTGAAGACTTGAATAAAATAATTTTGAAATATATTTGGCAAGGTAAAAAAGGGAGGATAAAATTAAAACTATTGCAAGATGCGAGAATAAGAGGAGGCTTTGGACTGCCCAATTAGGAATTATATTATCAAGCTGTTAGCTTAATGTGGATTAAGGAATGGATAACTTTAAGCAAATACTTACTTTGGAAGGACATGATTTGTTGTTGGGATGGCATGCCTTTTTATGGTATGGGGAGGCTAAAATGCAGGGGTATTTCAGAAGACACATTATAAGAGAAGCTTTGTTATTAAACTGGGAACGGATTAACAAAAATTATTATTTAAAAATTCCAGATTGAGTATCAACTATTGAGGCTTTTTCATATTCAATAATATTTCGGCTGGCGGCCCCCAGGGGAAAGTCCTTCTCTGTGGGGGCTCCCACACTCTGGAACGAGCTTCCCCCGGGTTTACGCCAAATACCTGACCTTCGGACCTTCCGCCGCGAACTGAAGACACATCTTTTCATTCGTGCGGGGCTGGCTTAAATTTTATTGATTTTAAATTTTCTATTATTAATTTTAAGGGGTTTTAGTTTTATATATTTTAAAGTTTTTTTAGGCCAATTATAAAATAAGTTTTTTAATTTGTATTTTAATTGTATATTGTATTGTCTGTTTTTACTTTTGGCTGTACACCGCCCTGAGTCCTTCGGGAGAAGGGCGGTATAAAAATCGAATAAATAATAATAATAATAATAATTTAGAAAGGAACAAATTGTTAGAATAGCGAATTGTTGAACGAAAAGGGTGATTTAAAAACTATGCAAGAATTAGAAACACAAGGTATAAAAATGAACTGGTTTTCTTACTTGCAAATACATTCCAGATATGACAAAGATTCTAAAACAGAGGTTTTTATAATAATTTGACTAATCTAGATAAAGTTTTATCAGGTACTGACAACAATTTAATTAGGAAACTATATGGGTATTTATTAGAGGTGAAATTAGAAGAAGAACAAATTAATGAGACGATGATTGCCTGGGGGAAAAATTTTGGACATGGGATTGATTTAGAGGTATGGCAAAAATTGTGGACGCAAAATTATAAGATGACACTGTCTACTGTGTATAAAGAGAATTTGTATAAAATGTTTTACAGGTGGCATCTTCCCCCGACAAGAATAGCCAGAATGTTCAAAAACAAATCCGAAAAATGTTGGAAGTGTCATCAGATACCTGGTTCATATTACCATATGTGGTGGACATGCGCAGAGGCTAAAAGATACTGGACTAAAATCCACACATGGTTGGAAAAGATGATTAAAAAACATATAGACTTTAAGCCAGAAGTATTTCTACTGAGGATTATACCTGAAACATATAATAGAGAATTGAGATATTTGATGATGAATGTTCTAACAGCAGCTAGGATTGTGTTTGCTAAAAATTGGAAAAACGAAAAACTACCATTGCAAGACAAAATTATTAAGAAAATAATGGAATGTGCAGAAATGATTAAATTGACATTTGAAATTAGAGAACAGGAAAGAGTATTATAAGATATGGGATTTATTTTATCAGTGGTTAGAAGGGAAAATACGTTAAAAAAAGACTGGAGAAAGGTTTTTATCAGAGAAGATGTTGAATTATATAATTGATTTAAGAGAATGGAATGGATGATGTACAACATTAATTTAGGAAAACTTATATGAAATGAGAGAATGAAATGTCACAGTTAACTAAAGGATTAATTGATTAAAATGTTTGGATATATATTAGATTGATAAAATGTAAGATTAGATAAATCAGTGAGATGTATATGGTGAAATTGCACAAGAGATTTGTAACCAAACCCACCAACACACTGTATTTGGATGGAAGATGTTTTTATGTTTGTTTGTTTTAAACAAAAAATTTAAAAAATTCAAAAAAAAAATTCTTATTTGGATTCAGTTTCCATCTTAAAAGGGTAGCTTTCTTGCCTGACATGCTTTATTTGATTTTACTTATTAATTATTCTAGATCACTTTGTTCTACAGATTTGTGCAACTTCTCCCTGACTAAATGTACAGTTAAAAACAAAATTAAAAACAAATATGAAGTTAAAATTTACAAATTAAAAGACTCAAAGTTTTTTAATTCACATTTTATAGGTATTATTTTTTTTATTTTGTAGGAAAGCTTGCCAGAAGCTCCTGTCAAAGAATTGGCATTCTCAAAATTGGAATGAATGAATAAACAATCAAATAAACAAACCCTATTGTCATGGAACTGCAATCTGCCTCAAAGGATATTTATCTCTTGGCAGTGTGAAGGAAACTGAATGTACAAAGATTGGACAATGTTCTCCAAAAGTTCCCCCAGTTCACATTAATATAAACATGTTGATGATTATAGTATTATGGATATATCCCAAAAAGAGAAAGACAAGGAAAAAGTATTCAAATTTCATATAAATATTAATTGTACAGGTTTTAGAAATTAATAGGCTGGCAGTCTGGAAAGCTTTCAGTCATAGAAGTTTGAATATGGCTGTGGCTGCTAAAATCTGTTAGGATCTGGACTACATTATTATTAAATGCTTCCATAGTTTCAAAAATGATTAGACTTTATTAGCTATTCAAAATCTGTCTTTGTCCTTACAAATTATTGTTGGGCCACCATTTCATTTGGGTTTTTCATTTCAACCCAGCACTGATTGGGTCATTTATTAGATAATTGCTTCTCTATAGAAAAGCTTAATTACTCCATGTTTCTGAAAAAGAAAAAATGGAATTCTATTTAAATACTGTATTGGGATGTAAACTAAAATCCACATGAGGACTGTGGAATTTCAAAAAGTTTTATTTATTACCTGCTTAAATGGAAATAGCTAAATGAACTTGTATCTTTGGGGTTAAAACAGACAAACAGTCTTCTGTAGAGAAGATAAAAAGCATGAATTTTATGATGTTTCCAAGCTTAGCACTAAACTGAGGGTGCAAAATAATTTATGACTCCTACAATATAAGCTTTTCAGCCTATGGAAGCCTACTGCCCCCTGCTGGAATTGTGGATTTTTTTTCCAATCCTCTCTCCCTTTTATCTTCAGTCCATAAATAGTATATGGAGTAAATTTATTGCAATCGATATCTTGTTAAAATTCTGTTTTTGTTGTTGTGCTTATTGTTGATATTGTTAACAGTAATAACTTTTCAGTCTTGCAGACAAAACATTCCGCAGTATCATCAAATTGAATGAAGAGAAGCACAGCAAACAAAAATTCTCATTTCATATATTTCACTACTAACTAGTTCCCACATGGTTTACAATAATAATGGATGAAAACACAACAAAAGCCAATAGCCCTAATAAAATCAAAACTCCCATGGCCAAAGAAACACAATTCCATTATGAGGTTTCATCTTTTTTTTCATTCTATCTACTGGCTGAACAACTACCTACAATATGAGTTTCAAAACAACGACCCTCTATATTCTGAAAAGAATAAGGACCATAATTCATAAATTTTTGAATGTATTCTAAAAATTCAAGATTATTTTCAAGGAAGTCCATTCACAACTGGAATGGATCTCTCCTCCCTTTACAATCACTTGGCAATGACCACCCAGGCATATAAATCAATGTTGCTTCAAAGGATTGGATGACTCTCTAAAGCAGAAGTAGGGAAAGAGGGAATGAAAATTAGAGGCAGAAGATGAGGCAAGTGGAGAAAACATTGGGGGTGATCATCAGATTTCTTACAAGCCTGCTAATCAAAGCCCTTGCTCATTACAAACACTCTTTTAAGGCATCTGCAGATTCACTGAAACAAAATAGTGTAGTGTAATACAAAATTGTGGTGAATATGAAGGGAAGGTTGACCAAAATTAATTGCTCTGAGTTATACACACAAAAGCAGTGCATTACAGCAAAACTACCATTGGATGTAATCTTACTCAACAGATATTTTTTTTATTACTATCAATTGCCCAACAAGAAAAATACTATTTACACTTTCTAAGGCAGGCAATAATATATATGGGGATTCTACAAATTATCTGAAGAGCTCTTCAAAATACAGGTCACAAATCACCTTACTAACTCAAGACCTTTTTATAGTTTCCCCTTCCACAAGAAGGGAAAATCATTTAATTTGGAGGCTAAAGGAATCGGACATCAAACTACTACGTTGTTAGATAGGAAACTAGTTAACCTGGGATCCCCAGAAAATGGCATACTGAACAAGTTTTCGTTTTCTCCCTGCCAACAAACAGCTGACTTTGTTGCCAAAATGGGTTCTTTGGAAACCCAAAATGGGTTCTTTGGGAGTCCCCAGATTTGAATGGAAGCAAATAGGAATGACCCATGACAACTCTTGGACAACCGTATACTTGCTTGGCAAGAGAAATCTAGAGGATTACGATTCTTGGTAAAAGCAGCTGGATGGTTGGGTCTCCATCTTTTCTAGTTGGTGCTTGCATTTTTAGGTACACCTCTGTTTTTAACATCCCTTTTTGAAATTTGTTAATAGTCTGACTGAATGCTGATTTGCTCTTTGCTAGATTACAAATGTAAACTTTCATTGTTTTACTCCGAAATTTTAAAACACTTTCTTTTTCACCATGAAGAAGTTGGCGACATTAAGTTATTTTTTCTCTGCCGTGAAAGTGATCTGATTATACTGGCTTTTGACTCTAAGGATTTTCCATTTCATTAGTTGTTCTAAAAGAACTTCATTGCTTCATTTTATTTTTGAATATAACATTTATTTTTATTTTATTTTATTTTAAAAGGGACAGGAACTTTTCATTTTATTTCCACTGTCAGAATTATTATCTCAGCTGCTTCTGTGGTTATTCTGTTATGGAATATCTATTCTCCCTGTCTTTGAAAAAGAATTGTTTACACTATACTGGAAAAGCTTGGCTATAAGAGAGAGTTGGACAATATTAAAATCAAAGCAACAATAAATTACAGGCAAGGTAAAGGAGTCCCTGTGGATTTTATTCCGCTAGTATTGCCAACTATAGGGGGCAAGGTTAATCCCCATTTCAAGGGCGATTGAGCCAGCCCTGTCAAAAGAAGTTTCTGCTGTCCTGTGGCCAGCATGATATCACAGAGCACTGTGATCTTTATTTATTTATTTATTTATTTATTAGATTTCTAGACCGCCCTTCTCCCGAAGGACTCAGGGCGGTGTACAGCCTTATTAAAACACATAGGTACACAATAAATTTAAAATACATTTAAAATGAAATATTTAACCGGCCAATTTAAAACTAAAAACGGTCAGACGACCGATATAAAACCCTAAACTATAAAATCACCATTAAAAACCCATAACTTAAAAAACTAACCCAGTCCAGCGCAGATAAATAAGTACGTTTTGAGCTCGCGGCGAAAGGTTCGGAGGTCCGGAAGTTGACGAAGTCCTGGGGGGAGCTCGTTAATCTTAAATTAACTGTTAGTAATAAATTAAGTACATTGATTATACATTATATATTCTTTAAAAATGAGGGATACGGGGGCTCAGGGGCTAAGACGCTGAGCTTGTCTATCAAAAAGTTGGCAGTTCAGCAGTTCGAATCCCTAGTGCTGCCGTATAACGGGGTGAGCTCCCGTTACTTGTCCCAGCTTCTGCCAACCTAGCAGTTCGAAAGCACGTAAAAAATGTAAGTAGAAAAAATAGGGATCACCTTTGGTGGGAAGGTAACAGCGTTCCATGAGCCTTTGGCGTTGAGTCATGCCGGCCACATGACCACGGAGACGTCTTCGGACAGCGCTGGCTCTTCGGCTTTGAAACGGAGATGAGCACTACCCCCTAGAGTGGGCAACGACTAGCACATATGTGCGAGGGGAACCTTTACCTTTACCTTATTCTTTAAAAAAAACCCAAAAGAGATAAATAAGAGAGATAGGACTCAGATGTTTTTAAAGTTAAAGCCTCCTTGGAAACTTTTTTTTTTTACATGTTTGCCAACTTACAAGTTTTAAAAGAAAAATTAGATAAAGGTTTTGATGAATTCATAATAATTTCAAATCATCCAAAGAAGACATCAGTGATATTAGTGCTTGCAGACACATTCTGTCTGAAAAGAAAAATGGTCATATCTATTTATTTATTTATTTGTTACAAAACATACCTTACCCATCACTGTCTTGTACCGAAATAAAATGAAATAAAAATTTGATTTAAAGCAGTTCGCTATGGAGCTTGGCTGACCATTTGAGCATGTATCTGCTTGCATATAGTCAGATCAGTATTCATATTTAGATAATCTGTATTGTGCCTCTGCTCTCCTTTTTTCAGTCTCTTCTATCATTAACTATCATTGAAGGAAAATAGATACAATATATGCATAACAAGCATGTCAATTTTTTTAGAACCTGCTAAAAGATTAAGAGATAATATTTTGTTTCAAAGCTTTCCACACATTGAAATGGTACACAGCCATATTGGACAATTCTCACTAACAGAGATAAAATGATAGAAGGTGTTGAAGCTAGAGGAACCTTGGGGGCAAGTGATCATGCAATACTGGAATTCAACATTATGCAAACACAAGTAGTAGAATAAAGTCAAACTAGAGTCTTGGACTTTAAGAGAGCTAATTTAAATAAACTTAGAGAGAGCTTGAGAAGGATTCCATGGATGAGAATCCTCAAGGGGAAAACAACTTAAGAAGCTTAGGAAATTTTGAAAAGTGAGATTATAAAAGCCCAGTCTAGCACAATACCAATGAAGAAGAAAAATAATAGATCTCAAAAGAAACCAGCATGGATGCATAAAGAACTATCTGACAAATTGAAAGAAAAAAAGGACAAGTTAAAAAAGTGGGAAAAGGGGCAAATAACTAAGGCAGAATATCAGCAAATAGCCCGAGCCTGTAAAGATGAAGTGAGGAAAGCTAAGGTTCACAACAAACAAAGACTAACAAAAAAAGCTTCTTCCAACATGTTAAAAACAAGAAAAAAGTCAAGGAAACAATTGGCCTATTGCTGTGAGAAAGTGGCAAGAAGGTGACAAGCAACAGGGAGAAAGCAGATCTACTTAACTTGTTTTTTGCATCTGTCTTTACACAAAAGGAAAAAACAATCCAACCTATCAAAAACAGCACCACAAAAAACAGATTAGGAACACAAGTTAAAATAGGGGGGGGAAATGTAAGTGAACACCTGTCTACCCTAGACAAGTTCAAATCACCAGGACCGGATGGATTACACCCCAAGGTTCTGAAGGAACTGGCAGACGAGATCTCAGAACCACTGAACTACATCTTTCAAAGATCCTGGAGCACAGGGGAACTGCCAGAGGACTGGAAAAGAGCTGATGTAGTTCCCATCTTCAAAAAAGGAAAAAAAACAGATCCAGGAAACTACAGATCTATCAGCCTGACCTCAATACCAGGGAAGATTCTGGAAAAGATAATCAAGCAACGAATCATTGAACACCTAGAAGCAAACAAAGTAATAACCAAAAGCCAACATGGGTTTGTCAAAAATAGATCATGCCAGACTAATCTCATTGCATTCTTTGACAAAGTGACAAAATTAGTGGACCAGAAGAATGCTGTCGATATAATTTACTTGGACTTCAGCAAAGCATTTGATAAAGTAGACCATAACCTACTACTAGATAAAGTAGAAAAATGTGGGTTAGACAGCTCCACCACCAGATGGATTCGTAACTGGCTGACCAACTGCACTCAACATGTAGTCCTCAATGGAACTACATCCACATGTAGGGAAGTATGCAGTAGAGTACCCCAAGGCTCTGTTTTAGGCCCAGTACTCTTCAACATCTTCATCAATGACTTGGACGAGGGGATAGATGGGGAACTCATCAAATTTGCAGATGACACCAAGCTGGCAGGAATAGCCAACACTCCAGAAGATAGGCTCAAGATACAGAAGGATCTTGACAGACTTGAACATTGGGAACTAACTAACAAAATGAAATTCAACAGTGAAAAAAGTAAGGTTCTACATTTAGGCAAAAAAAAACCCCAAAATGCACAGGTACCGTATATGTGGCACCTTGCTCAATAGTAGTAACTGTGAAAGGGATCTTGGAGTCCTAGTGGACAACCATTTAGATATGAGCTAGCAGTGTGCCAAAAAAGCCAACACAGTTCTGGGCTGCATAAACAGAGGGAGAGAATCAAGATCATGTGAAGTGTTAATACCACTTTATAATCCCTTGGTAAGGCCACACTTGGAATATTGCATTCAGTTTTGGTAGCCACAATGTAAAAAAGATGTTGAGACTCTAGAAAGAGTGCAGAGAAGAGCAACAAAGATGACTAGGGGACTGGAAACCAAAACATATGAAGAACGGTTGCAGGAACTCAGTATGTCTAGCTTAATGAAAAGAAGGACTAGGGGAGACATGATAGCAGTGTTCCAATATCTCAGGGGTTGTCACAAAGAAGAGGGAGTTAAACTATTCTCCAACGCACCTGAGGGTAGAACAAGAAGCAATGGGTGGAAACTGATCAAGGAAAGAAGCAACTTAGAACTAAGGAGAAATTTCCTGACAGTTAGAACAATCAATAAGTGGAACTTGCCTGCAGAAATTGTGAATGCTCCAACACTGGAAATTTTTAAGAAAATGTTGGATAGCCATTTGTCTGAAATGTTGTAGGGTTTCCTGCCTGGGCAGAGGGTTGGACTAGAAGACCTCCAAGATCCCTTCCAACTCTGTTATTATGTTATGTTAAATATAAAAATCACATCACCTGAAAGTATCCATAGGTTTGTGAACCAGAAACTGGTGCTAAACTGGGTCATCTGAGCTGAACAATTTATTTGAGTTAAACAATTTATTTCTCTACCTGTAAACTGAAGAAGTAGTTGTGCAATGGGACTTATGTTCTTTCTCATCCAGTTTATCCATACACCCAAGTTTTTTGAAGAGGGTTGCACAATAATCCAGAACAGATATAGGCGCAGCATAGGAGACTGAAGATGAATGTATTTGACTGCAGGATCTATGACCTTTGATTGCAGGATGAAAGGAAAGGACAAAAGCAGAGCATGCAATATTTAGCAGGGATTTAGAAATAGCCCACTCAGGATAGACCTTCAATTTCTGCTTCTAGAATGTGATTTGGAAAAACAGAATTCATTCTTGCAGGGAAGCTACTTCTTGAATTATTAAACAAAAGAAAGCTAACTTTGTGTTGTGTGTTTCCCTCTCTTCTCTTTTACCTGAGAAAGTAATTGGACCATGGCTACTGTGATGCAACATATATATCTACCATCCAAGATGTTTGTTCATTTTGGTTGTATTTGAAGAAAAAAAGAAGTTAAAATAAGGAAAAGCAGCAAAAGTACTCTGAGATTGTTCTCCTATTGAATGTAAAGATCTATGAAATTATAATATCTTGGCATACATACTACAGCTGAATGTCTATTGCATGGAGGGAGAGAGACCTTGGCTTAAGTCCTGAAGTCATGAAGAAAGAGAAATTTTACATTTATTCAATAGGAATTAGCTCACTCAGAAGCTCTATGGTAACTGAGCATTTCAAATTAAAGATCACCTTTAATAAGATTTCAGATATAGTATACTGATCTGGAAATAAATTGATTCAATGGCAGCACTAAAGAATGATATAAAATCATCCAAGTAGAACATATATTATTCTTAGCCATGTAATGGCCACCTGTGGAAGTACTCTGAATTATAGATGGTTTTTACTATATTGTATTTTGTATTTTGACCAAAGCAAGATTTGTTCAGGTTGTTTCAGTCTTCCCACGCTTCTGGTAATCTTTGAATGAGACCTACTGTACTTTGATCTTTGACTAAATGTGGACTAAAAATCATTCTGAGGAAAGTCGGAACTGATTGTTTACCACCCACCAAAGTATTTTATGCCACCATTTTTTGCATCACTTTCTAGAAGCTGCTATTGCATGAACAGGAGCAAAGCTTGGCAAAAATTTATCAAATGGGATATGTTAAAGCTGTTTGACATACAATGGAAAAGTAAAAAATCTCAGGCTGCTATTGCATGAACAGGAGCAAAGCCTGGCAAAAATTTATTAAATGGGATATGTTAAAGCTGTTTGACATACAATGGAAAAGTAAAAAATCTCAGGCTGTTCTTACTCATTATTTAATGGAGTTGTTTTTCTGATCCAGAGCATGTGAACACACATATAAACATAGACTAAATACAGATGTATGTATGTCAGTATGTGAATATATATCAGTGCTCTAACAAAAACAATAATAATAAATCATGTGTTCCACCAGGAAATTGTAAAAAGGTCAGAATGAATTTTCATATTAGCAGAAATGTGAAACAGAATATCTATCTTCACAACTTCAAATATCCTGGACTGGATGAATTGCATCTTAGGTTACTCAATATTTTGGCTTGTATCTTTGAAAAATCCTAAAATATTAGTGATGGGTGAGATGATTAGAGGAGGGCAAATTCTGTTCTTATCTTCAAAAGGGGAGGGAGAGGAAGACTAAGCAAACTATAAGTTAGTCTCTAAGCCAGATGTCAGCATGAGCCAGCAGTGTGCAGCGCTGCCAAAAAAGCCAACACAGTTATGGGCTGCATAAACAGAAGGATAGAATCAAGATCACGTGAAGTGTTAATACCACTTTATAATGCCTTGATAAGGCCACGCTTAGAATATTGCATTCAGTTTTGGTCGCCACGATGTAAAAAAGATGTTGAGACTCTAGAAAGAGTGCAGAGAACAGCAACAAAGATGATTAGGGGACTGGAGGCTAAAACATATGAAGAACGGTTGCAGGAACTCAGTATGTCTAGTTTAATGAAAAGAAGGACTAGGGGAGACATGATAGCAGTGTCCAATATCTCAGGGGTTGCCACAAAGAAGAGGGAGTCGGGCTGTTCTCCAAAGCACCTGAGGGTAGAACAAGAATCAATGGGTGGAAACTAATCAAGGAGAGAAGCAACTTAGAAATAAGGAGAAATTTCCTGACAGTTAAAACAGTTAATAAGTGGAACAGCTTGCCTGCAGAGATTGTGAATGCTCCAACACTGGAAATTTTTAAGAAAATGTTGGATAACCATTTGTCTGAAATGATGTAGGGTTTCCTGCCTGGGCAGGGGGTTGGATTAGAAGAACTTTTATTTGGAAAACTCTGTTATTATTATTATTATGAATTTCATAAGAACAAATGTTGGTCAATTTTTATGTCATAATTTGTGTAGTCAATTTCTTTAATTAATTGTTGGAAAGGTATTTACATACTAAATAGTATATACATGTTAGATACAACACACATACATAGTAGATAAAACTGTGGCAAACATTTTAATAAAATATTCTATGGCCTGTTGATTAGGAAGCTAAATAAGTGAATAGCATCCTACAAATAGTATTCATTAATAGTCTCTCATCAAATTGGAAAAAGATATGAGAGTCACCACCAAGGATCAGCCCTATATTCTTCAATATTTTCAGTACTAATTTGAAGTAGGGAGAATCTTTATTAAATTTGCAATTAATACACAATTGCGAAGATAGTTGTTCAAAAAGAAAAATTCAAAACAATCTTATAGATGGAGGGAATGGAAAAAATGAAATTTAACAGACACAAGTACAAAGTTTTTCACTTATGAAACAAATATGTAAATATAAGATAGGCGATTGTAATGTACTTGAGGAACTTTTATTTGGAAAAGTAGTTTATTATAAACTAAACATCAACAAAAATTTAATTCCAAATCTAGGAAGAAATTATTTTTCTCTTTTTTGCATGATTGGTCTATAATTAGCAAAATTATCTTTTTCCCTCTTTTTTATATATACAGATAATGATCACAAGCCCCCAGTCCTTGGGGACTCAGCCATAGGTGGTGATGCAGATAAAGAATAAGATTGAAGATGGGGACAGAAATCCAAGACCTCTGGAAGGATGAAAAATGTGCAAAATTTCAAGACAACGATGTAAAACAAAGAAAAACAGTGACAGCCTTCAGTGCTGAAAAGGCATAACCAGCTATCTGAAGAAAAAAATGAAGGGGAAGAAAAAGTATAAGTATAAGAGAGCCCAAAATATTGGAGAGATTTCAGGGTGAAGAAAATAAATGTACATGATCTTCTGTGTAATTGAAAGCAAGTAACAAAACTCACCAATGAATGTCATGTATTCTTTCTCATTCTATGAATTTCATCTTTTGCCTTTTGCAGACATCCTTTCAAAACTTCCCCCAATCTATTTTCTTTCCTATTTAATTTTATGTAACCTTCTGATCCATTTGTACAGCAAGTAGATCTTTACTGTAACTCATTTCATGAACTTATAATTAATTTAAAAACTTTCAATGTTAATTTTCTCATGATGATTGCTTGTACAACTAAATGTAATATTTCTATCATCAGCTGAAGCTGTAATTCTCATGTCATTTAAAATGAAGTTATTCACCATACTGCAAATTTGCTTTATAAATGCCAGTAAAAGTAGTCCTCAATTTATGACCACAGCTGGGGCCAGAATTTCTGTTGCTAAGCAACATGGTTGTTAAATAAGTTATGCCCTATTTTGTGACCTATTTGCCACAGTTGTTAAGGAAATCAATGAGATTTTTAAGTGAATCACACAGTTATTAACCATATCCAGCTTTCTTCTTTGATTTGACTTGTGGAGACAGCTGGGAAGGTCACAAATGATGACCATATGACCCCAGGATACTGCAAGCATTTTAAATATATGTTGTGGTCAATAAGCCAGTTGTAAGCCAAGGACACATGTACCTTAATGTTTAATATTAATCTATTTCAAGTCTGTATCTTTATATTTTCATAGCTACCTTAGATGCTCACCAAAGCAAAAAATATTTAACTACATCTAATTAATCCATTAATTAGTACATGTGTTTATTTCCATGATCAAAAGTTACTTAGCACCCAAATAGCAATAGCAATAGCACTTAGGTTCTTATAGCGCTTCACAGTGCTTTGCAGTCCTCTCTAAGCGCTTTCTAGAGTCAGCATATTGTTCCCAACAATTTGGGTCCTCATTTTACCAACCTCGGAAGGATGAAAGGATGAATCAACCTTGAGCCAGTCAGGATCGAACTGTTGAACTACTGGCAGCCGGCAGTCAGCAGAAGTAGCCTGCAGTATTGCATTCTAACCACTGCACCACCACAGCTCATTAAATACTATGGTGATCATTAAACATTTTCTCTTATTTCTATTTGAAGTAAAGTTCCCTTTGGAGTTTTATTTGCACTGGAGTTTTGACTTATTTGAAAATGGTGTATTGTGATTGTTCTTATCAGGTCTATGAACCATTTTTATACAGAACCTTGGATATATAGTAATTTAAATATATTTTAATTCATCCATGTTGCAATAAATAGTTGTGAAAAGAATAAAAACATTAATCAGTCCTATGAAACTGCTCAAAAAATTTCACTACTGCTTCGCCTGAACCGATGAGAACCAACTGAATACCATCTCTGATGCCATCTATCTAGACCCAGGGTGAGAATAAACATGATGGAACAGCCATGCTGGTGTTTGTATATTTGAGAAAATAACTGCATAAAAGAGGTAGAACCATACTCTATCTGCAGAAAAAGTCATGATACTGTCCTTCCAGATTACTTTTTAAATATTACCATCAGTTCTACCAACTTTCTACACCTTCACAATATCTATTAAAATCCATGACTTCTGCTTTTAGAATAGAAATCAGGAAAATATTTCTTGTTGCCAAAATCCAGCTATTTTGGAGGTAAGTGGGGGATTTAAGATGGTATAATAATCAAAAACACTATGATTTTTTCCTACTTCTGTAGTGAACTAAAGTTCACTTTAGCGCCATGGAAACTAAAATGTAGAACAAATGTAAACTTCTAAATGCATAATATAAACCAAAAGAAACATAAAAAGTACCACTAGCTCTAAATTCATTTTTACACCATCTGTCAAATGACTTTTACAGAAAACTCTGATTTTATTCTCCATTTAAAGATTATTTTAAAAAGTAGTCTTGTGGACTCATTGCTCTGGCCTTCATAAAGAGAAAGTTTTATCTTATATCTTAACAATTTTTGATGTTGGATTATCACAGACCAGGTTTGTGATTCATCCCAAAAAATGATGATTAACACTTTGTGCTTATTCTTATAAGAAAAAAAAGTATTGAGATACATTTTGATGTTTATATTATATTTTAAAAGAACTATTTATAATATAATATAATATAACAACAGAGTTGGAAGGGACCTTGGAGGCCTTCTAGTCCAACTCCCTGCCCAGGCAGGAAACCCTACATCATCTCAGTCAGATGGTTATGCAACATTTTCTTAAAAATTTCCAGTGTTGGAGCATTCACAACTTCTGCAGGCAAGTCGTTCCACTTATTAATTGTTCTAACTGTCAGGAAATTTCTCCTTAGTTCTAAGTTGCTTCTTTCCTTGATCAGTTTCCACCCATTGCTTCTTGTTCTACCCTCAGGTGCTTTGGAGAATAGTTTAACTCCCTCTTCTTTGTGGCAACCCCTGAGATATTGGAACACTGCTATCATGTCTCCCCTAGTCCTTCTTTTTATTAAACTAGACATACCCAGTTCCTGCAACCGTTCTTCATATGTTTTAGCCTCCAGTCCCCTAATCATCTTTGTTGCTCTTCTCTGCACTCTTTCTAGAGTCTCAACATCTTTTTTACATCGTGGCGACCAAAACTGGATGCAATATTCCAAGTGTGGCCTTACCAAGGCATTATAAAGTAGCACTAACACTTCACGTGATCTTGATTCTATCCCTCTGTTTATGCAGCCCAGAACTGTGTTGGCTTTTTTAGCAGCTGCTGCACACTGCTGGCTCATATCTAAATAGTTATCCACTAGGACTCCAAGATCCCTCTCACAGGTACTGCTATTGAGCAAGGTGCCACATATACGGTACCTGTGCATTTTGGGTTTTTTTTTGCCTAAATGTAGAACCTTACTTTTTTCACTGTTGAATTTCATTTTGTTAGATAGCACCCAATGTTCAAGTCTGTCAAGATCCTTCTGTAACTTGAGCCTATCTTCTGGAGTGTTGGCTATTCCTGCCAGCTTGGTGTCATCTGCAAATTTGATGAGTTCCCCATCTATCCCCTCGTCCAAGTCATTGATGAAGATGTTGAAGAGTACTGGGCCTAAAACAGAGCCTTGGGGTACTCCACTGCATACTTCCCTCCATGTGGATGTCATTCCGTTGAGGACTACATGTTGAGTGCAGTTGGTCAGCCAGTTACGAATCCATCTGGTGGTGGTGCTGTCTAACCCACATTTTTCTACTTTATCTAGTACTAAGTTATGGTCTACTTTATCAAATGCTTTACTGAAGTTCAAGTAAATTGTATCGACAGCATTCCTCTGTTCTACTAATTTTGTCATTTTGTCAAAGAATGCAATAAGATTAGTCTGGTATGATCTGTTTTTGACAAACCCATGTTGGCTTTTGGTTATTACGTTGTTTGCTTCTAGGTGTTCAATGATTCGTTGCTTGATTATCTTTTCCAGAATCTTCCCTGGTATTGAGGTCAGGCTGATAGATCTGTAGTTTCCTGGATCTGTTTTTTTTTCTTTTTTTGAAGATGGGAACTACATCAGCTCTTTTCCAGTCCTCTGGCAGTTCCCCTGTGCTCCAGGATCTTTGAAAGATATAGTTCAGTAGTTCTGAGATCACATCTGCCAGTTCCTTCAGAACCTTGGGGTGTAATCCATCTGGTCCTGGTGATTTGAAGTCGTCTACGGTAGACAGGTCTTCACTTACCATTTTCTTCCCTATTTTAACTTGTCTTTCTAATCTGTTTTTTGTAGTGCTGTTTTTGATAGGTTGTATTGTTTTTTCCTTTTGTGTAAAGACAGATGCAAAAAATGAGTTAAGTAGATCTGCTTTCTCCCTGTTGCTTGTCATCTTCTTGCCACTTTCTCCCAGCAATGGGCCAATTGTTTCCTTGACTTTTTTCTTGTTTTTAACGTGTTGGAAGAAGCTTTTTTTGTTATTTTTTACTTTTGTCGCTAGCCTTTGTTCATTGTGAGCCTTAGCTTTCCGCACTTCATTTTTACAGGCTTGGGCTATTTGCTGATATTCTGCCTTAGTTATTTGCCCCTCTTTCCACTTTTTATATTTGTCCTTTTTGTCTTTCAATTTGTCAGATAGTTCTTTATGCATCCATGCTGGTTTCTTTTGAGATCTATTATTTTTCTTCTTCATTGGTATTGTGCTAGACTGCGCTTTTATAATCTCACTTTTCAAAATTTACCAAGCTTCTTGAGTCGTTTTCCCCCTGAGGATTCTCATCCATTGAATCCTTCTCAAGCTCTCTCTAAGTTTATTGAAATTAGCTCTCTTAAAGTCCAAGACTCTAGTTTGACTTTGTTCTACTACTTGTATTTGCTAAATGTCGAATTCCAATATTGCATGGTCACTTGCCCCCAAGGTTCCTGTATTTATTTAGCTGTTATTTAAACTCAGTCCTGAAAAGCTACCACCAGTGAAAGCTTATATCACATTCTTGTCTCTGATGCTTTTAATCAGCTTCCTACCCTTTCCAGGTTTTTTGCATGTGTGCGCTGGCATTTATACCAAATAAATAAGATTAGTGTTTTTCCTTATGCCTATTTAATTTTGAAGTGAAAGTCTAACATGGTAGTCAACATTTTGTTCCAGAAAAGAGGTCAGAAAATGTAGGGTTATCTCCTGTACTCATACAGGATAATATTGTGTGTCCATGTGACTGTTCATGTGATGAGACAGAGAGAGAGAGAGATGCAGATAAAATATGGATGTAAATTTAGATAGACACAGAGAATGTATAGGTGTAATTGTAGACACACACACACACTATACATATATATTTGTATACACACGTGTGTGTGTGTGTGTGTGTGTGTGTATACACACACACACACACACACAGAGAGAGAGAGAGAGGCAATTACATATGCAGATATAGGTATATACACATATAAACACATATTTGTTACTTCATTTTTTCCAAGAAGCAGCTGGCAAAGTCTTCAAAGGATTATTAAATCCTATGTAGTGTTTTCTTCCATATCACTACCTGCTTTCATAAATAGCAACTTAAGTCCATTAGCCATTATATCAGAATCTGGCCTCCTGTGTAAGATTTCAGTGGATATATCACAGTAGCCTTTGAACCCACCATTACTTATGTTTATTCTTGAAATTGCCAGCAGATGGGTAATGTTCCTCCAATAGAACAGTTACCTCCAGGCACACATCCTGGCAGATTACCATAAAATGCTTTGTTTGTCCCCTTTATTGCTTCTAGATGAAGTGGAAAACTATTTCAAAGTTAAGAAAAACAACTGTGATTTCCACATCAGTTCCAAGCATTGGAAAGAGCAGTCAATGAAGTCAGAATCTCATAAAATCACACTGAAGAACTCAAAAATATTTATTTACTTTGTTCTCCCAACTGATGCCAAACAATAGAATCAGAGCACTTCCTATTACTCTTATGCAGTATGTTATGGGCCATTTTTGTTGCCCAGAAGATGACTGAAATGATACATATAATTCACAATAGTGTTCAATTACTAAGCATTATATCTTATTTTTGTAACAGTCTGTCTTTGTTTCAATGTCCTTATCTGTCAAGAATATAAAGGTAAAGGTTCCCCTCTCACATATGTGCTAGTCGTTCCCAACTCTAGGGGGTGGTGCTCATCTGCATTTCAAAGCCGAAGAGCCATCGCTGTCTGAAGACATCTCCGTGGTCATGTGGCTGGCATGACTAAATGCCAAAGGCACACAGAACGCTGTTACCTTCCCACCAAAGATGGTCCCTATTTTTCTACTTGCATTTTTATGTGCTTTCAAATTGCTAGGTTGGCAGAAGCTGGGACAAGTAATGGGAGCTCACCCTGTTACGTGGCACTAGGGATTCAAACTGCTGAACTGCCGACCTTTCAATTGACAAGCTCAGCATCTTAGCCAATGAGCCACTGTGTCCCATGTCAAGAACATAAATTGAGACAAAGACTCTTTTTTAGGAATAGGCACTGGATGCATTTGTTTTGAGTTCCAAACAAAAAAGGAGCCTCAATAAAATATGGTTCAGAATCCAGATGATCATATAGATCAACACTTTTTCTACAAGGCAGAAAAACTAATAAGTGAAAATATTTTTTCCAATTTTGACTTTTCCCATACACTTCACTTTTCTGGACCATTAACTTCAATGAACAAAAAGAGAAGAAAAAATGTATTGGCTTAAGAAGTAGTCAGAAGAAATTGGGGCTAGGAAATCAAATGAACATTCTGTTCTTTGTTCACAAAGTGTTTAAAAAGCTTTGAAGCTGGTCCATGAGCCTTTGACTTCCAAAGCCAGTCTCTTTTTTATGATTACCTCATCCCTTTTTCTGAGCAGATTAACATTTTCTTATTCTCCACAATGCTGTACAGCAAATAACAGACTAGCTTATTGGTCCTGTGACTATTTTGACACTCGTGGTATGCTTTTAGAGTGGGTTTAAATTTTCTGGGAATTATAAGATTAGGGGTCAATAATGTTCAAAACAGAAGATTAAATCACCTCAGCTGCTGTGCGTTATATATTTATCTTGATTAAAGACACAGAGATACCCCAGATATTACAGATATTACCTTATTATCATCTACCTGCATTTGTCAGAAACAAATGCTGCCAGACAAACCTTATTGCCTTCTTTGACAATGTGACAACATTAGTGGATAAGAGAAATGCTCTGGACAATTTTACTTAGACTTCAGTAAGGCATTTGACAAAGTAGGGCACAGCCTATTTCTTTATAAGATAGAACAATGTGGGATAGATAGTACCAACTCTAGACGGATTCACAACTGACTGGAACTTAATGGAACTACCTCTACATAGAGGGAAGTGTGCATTGGGATAGCTAAAGGTTTTCTCTTAAGTCCAGGACCCTTCAACATCTTCATACATGAGCTAGAGGAAGGGATAGAAAGTGAATTCATCAAATTAGCAGACAACACCAAGCCGAATGGAATAGAATTTAGAATTCTTTAGAATTCAAGATTCAGAAGAATCTTGACAGATTTGAATACTGGGCCTTATCCAACAAAATGCAGTTCAGTAGTGAGAAAAGTAAGATCCTACACAATGGTATTTAAAACCAAATGTACAAGTATAGAATAGGTGGTCCCTAGCCCAGTACTTGTAAGAAGGATTAAAGTGTCCTTGTAAACCACCACTTAAGTATGAGCCAGCAGTATCCTGCAACTGTCAAAAAAGTTAAGGCAGTCTTACGTTTCCTCAACAGAAGGATAGTTTCAAGATGATATGAAATGATACTACCAATTCATACTGCACTGATGAGCCCACACTTGGAATACTGTATCCAGTTCTGGTCACCATGATACAAAGAAGATGTTGAGACCATAGAAAGAATGCAGATATCTGTTTTCCAAAGCACCTGGGAGCAGGACAAGAAGTAATGGGTAGAAGGTCATTAAAGAGAGATCCAAAGTAGAGCAGGAGAAATTTCCTGATAGTGAGAACAATTAATCAGTGAAATGGCTTACTTCCAAGATTGTGGGTGCTCCATTACTGAAGGTTTTAAAGAAGACATTGGACCGCCATTTGTTCAAAATTACATAAGATCTCCTGCTCAAGCAGAGGTTTGGATTAGAAGAGTTTCAAGATCCATTCCAACCCTATTCTTCTATGTTCTATACCAGGGGTCACCAACCTTTCAGACCTCAGGGACCACTAAATTCATAATTTTAAATCCTGTGGATCACTAATATGATCTGTCTAATGACCAGCTGGGTGGGCATGGCAAGGTGGTCATGTGACTGGGTGGGCATGGCCAACTCAATGTCACTCACATTGAGGAGTGCCTTGCCAGCCTCTATTCGCTACTCCTTGCCTGCCTGCCAGGGCTCTTTAGGGCCCCAACAGGAAGCAGTTGCTGGAGTTAAGCAGCCACCATGAGAAAGAGTTGGCAAAACAGCTGGCTCAGTTCAAATTGGATCTAACTGAGAAGGAGGCTCAACAGAAGCACCTCACTGAGGACTACAAGCATAGGCTTTCCAAACAAAGGGAAGACCTGTGGGAGTGCAAGGCCAGGTACCGGTGCCCGGAGACTCAGCGGGCTGAGGTGGTCAGCCAGTTCCAGGCCATGATGCAGTCCCACTGGAATGAGGCCCTCTGGCTCTGCCACCAGCAGCTCTTTCCCCCAAAACCCCACACCAGGAGGCTGAAGCAGACCGCAAGTTGGAATTTCTGCCCCCTCTGACCCACACAAGAAGACCCTGAAGGGAGAGACTCTCTGCAGCAACACATACATTCATTGTACGTGTCTGTCCCAGGGGACGTAGTTTCAGGACCCCTGATTTAGTGCAATATAAAACATGCAAATAATTTTTCTGGGGACCACCAAAAATTTCTCATGGACCACCAGTGGTCCACAGACCACCAGTTGATGACCGCTGTTCTATACAATATGCATGCTTTTCAGAGGCAATCTTACACAGCTAAACACTTGAATAGAACTTGGCACACTTGGCCTTCAGTATGCGGCCAGGAATAAGGAAACTTGGATCAGATCTATGTGCTTCATCTCTTTGTGTCCATAAGAATGAATGGCAATTGCTAAAGTTCAGTGTAAGTGGTAGTTAGCTGCCACAATGGAATAGAGAGGGTTGATCTTCAGAGAGTATGCTAAAAGTGAATGTTTAGGAGACTAGCAAAAATATCAGGGCTAATCTATGGATACATATTTAAAAATGAAAAATATTGTCACTCAAGAGTAGCTTACAACGAGAACTCCACATATTCTCATTAATAGAGAATTTTTCATCTGTGGATTAAACAGCCAAGTGTTGATGTGGATTTGGCAGCAACTCATCTTCAGTTTAATAAAAGTTCTCTGCTCAGATAATTAAGCTTGCTTAGAGCAAAAACAAAAAGAGAGAACTTCAGCCATTATTGCACAACCCTATTATACAGTTACCATGATAAATACCTATCCCAGAGAAGCAATTTAATTTGAAATTCCGTTTTCAATAATTATATGCCACTCCTGTCTCACCCATAACCTCTGTTTTCAGAACAGTGACTAGTTGCTGTTTTGCTCATCACCACTGTTGCGGCCTGATTTGGATACTAATAGATTTTTGTTGTTGTTGAAAGTAAATAGATAGTAATTTCTCAGCCAAGATTACTTGTGAAGGAAATTATGCTGAATAATTTCAGATTGACAAAGAAATTCAATATATTTATTGACCCAGTTCTATAAGTTCTGCTTTTGATAATGTTAGAATAAATTGCAATTAATGCTATCAAACAAAAGCAATACTTTTAAAGTTTAAGAGTTAACACTAGAAACTTTTACATGGTTCATATGTCTGATTTCTAAAAGGTGGAGAGGGAACTTGTTCTTTTAATTTTGTCTTGATGACAGTATATTAGATTAATATCCTAATATGCTTGGAGAAACTATAGATCATTAGAATCACAAACATTCCTTTTTCTGATGCATAGTACTTTTTTAGAATAAACTGACAGTCATGGTGTTTTAATAACAACTCGGCTGGAGCTCTGGTTGCCGCCTGGGATCGGGCGGCGGCTGGCGCTCTAGATCGAGTTGTGCCTTTGCGGCCTCTGACCCGGTGCCGATCTCGTTTAGCCCCTTGGTACTCCGAGGGGCTGAGGGAGATGAAGCGCCGGAAAAGACGCCTAGAGAGTATCTGGAGGGCCAGCCGATCCGAATCTGACCGGACACTAGTTAGGTCTCAAATTCAGACCTATCTTGTGGCGATGAGGCTGGCAAAACGGGAGTATTTTTCCAACCTCATTGCATCAGCAGATAACGCCCAGCCGCCCTGTTTAGGTGACCGCTCGCTCCTCCATCAGGAGCGGTAGAAGATCCCTTAAAGGGTCGAGCTGAGGAATTTGGACAATATCTGTTTGATAAAATCGCTCAGATTCGGGAAGGGTTGGACACAGACTGGGTGGATCCGGACGGGGTGAGGGAGGCAGGTCTTGATGTTATTATCTGGGATGAGTTTGATCCTGTGATCCCTGAGGACATGGACAGGTTAATGGGGAGATTGAATGCGACCACATGTTTATTGGACCCGTGTCCCTCCTGGTTGGTATTGGCCACCCGGGAGGTGACACGAGGCTGGCTCCAGAAAATCGTGAACGCTTCTTTGATGGAGGGTGTTTTCCCTGCCGCCTTGAAAGAGGCGGTGGTGAGGCCCCTCCTCAAGAAGCCTTCCCTTGACCCAGCTAGTTTAGCAAATTATCGTCTGGTCTCCAACCTTCGCTTTTTGGCAGAGGTTGTCGAGAGTGTGGTTGCACGACAGTTGCCCCAGTACCTGGATGAAACTGTCTATCTTGATCCATTCCAGTCCGGTTTCCGGCCTGGTCACAGCACGGAAACAGCCTTGGTCGCTGGTTGATGATCTCTTGAGGGCTCGGGACAGAGGTTGTTCCTCTGTCTTGGTCCTATTAGATCTCTCAGCGGCTTTTGATACCATCGATCATGGTATCCTGCTGCGCCGACTGAGGGACTTGGAGTGCGTGGCACTGTTCATCGGTGGTTCTCCTCCTACCTCTCCGACCGGTCGCAGACGGTGTTGACGGGGGGACAGAGATCGACCCCAAGGCGCCTCTTATGTGGGGTGCCGCAAGGGTCGGTTCTCTCGCCTCTTCTGTTCAACATCTATATGAAGCCGCTGGGTGAGATCATCCGTGGTCTTGGGGGGGGTTGTCATCTATCGCTGATGATACTCAGCTCTATATTTCCACCTAACCACCCCAACGAGGCTGTTGAAGTGATGTCCCAGTGCCTGGAGGCCGACGGGTCTGGATGGGGAGGAACAGACTCAGACTCAATCCCACCAAGACCGAGTGGCTGTGGATGCCGGCGGCCCGGTACAGTCAGCTAATTCCATCACTGACCATTGGGGGCGAACTATTGGCCCCCACGGAAAGGGCTCGTAATCTGGGCGTCCTCCTGGATGCACGGCTGTCTTTAGAAGATCATATGATAGCCGTCACCAGGGAGCCTTTCATCAGGTTCGCCTGATACGCCAGTTACGCCTTTCTGGATCGGGCTTCCTTATGCACGGTCGCTCATGCCCTTGTTACATCCGCCTGGACTACTGTAATGCTCTCTACATGGGGCTCCCTTGAAGTGTGCCCGGAGACTCCAACTGGTCCAGAATGCGGCTGCGCGGGTGATAGAGGAGCACCTTTGGCTCCCATGTAACACCCTCCTGCGTAACCTGCACTGGCTCCCAGTGGTCTTCCGGGTTCACTTTAAGGTACTTGTCATCACCTTTAAAACGCTCCATGGCCTAGGGCCGGGATATTTACGGGACCGCCTACTGCCACCATTAGCCTCTCACCGACCAGTGCGCTCTCACAGAGAGGGACTCCTCCGGATACCGTCAGCTAAACAATGTCGGCTGGCGACCTCTAGGGGGGGGGCCTTCTCTGTGGGGGCCCCTACCCTCTGGAACGAGCTCCCTCTGGGGCTTCGTCAACTCCCCCATCTCAAGTCCTTCCGCCGCGAGCTGAAGACGTTGCTGTTTCGAAGAGCAGGACTAGCCTGAATGTAGTTTTTTAAATTGGGATTTTTAAAAAAGGGGTTTAAATGAGGTTTTAAATTTGTATTCAAAAGTCAGAGCATCAATTGAATTCAACTATCTATTCTTTAGCTGTTTTTAATCTATTATATGTTTTCTGTTGTTTTTTGTCTGTGAACCGCCCTGAGTCCTTCGGGAGAAGGGCGGTATACAAATATAATAAATAATAATAATAATAATAATAATAATAGAGACTTACGTGTATGAATGTTCATCGCTGTCTTAAATCTCTAGGACTATTTAGTCTTCTTTGCAAATATACTATAGCTAATTTATTTTCTCCATAAACAAATTGTCCAACATTGTTTTTATGTACTCATTTATGTTAATATCTTAAACCTGTGGTTCAGAATATATTCAATTGCAGTTTCTTTGAATGTGATGGTATTTACTTCATATGCTCCCTTTGTCATGAATTCTAAGCGGATCACAGTATTGAGCAGGACTCAGATTATGGGATAAAATATATTTAATTTTCCATCCATTGGTTTTGGATGCAATCCTGAAAAGCCTCCTAGTATAAATGGAAGCTGCTGCTTAAAATAACAGTTTTGTATCTTTTTACTTGCTCTGTATAATGTTTAGTCAATATGTGCTGGGCTATAATCTTATTTTAACTTTCTCCAAGCTGAGAAGGAGCAGTTGGTATAAAGGACAGGTCTAGACACATTCTGAAAAGAAATGTGTTTCACTGAATAACCTAAAATATTACAGCTGAGGGTTTTTGAAAAATGGATTGATTTTTTTTTTCAACAGCCTAGCTTCCATTGTAAAGAAATTTCTCCTTTTCAGCTGGTTTCTTTAAAATGGAGAGACCCATATTGCAACCCAACTACTTTGGCAGGAAAATAAGGGCCGGGGTGGTGGTGGCAAAAGACAATACATCAGGGAGATCAAAAGAGGCTATCTTTCTTGTAAGCTATTTTCAGGCTGGATGATACTTTGATGAAAATATATGTATACAATACATACATATACATATGTACATACTTATGTATATGTATACAAAGCAATTTACAACATTTTGTGCAATTCTGAATGTTTTGTTTTGTTTTAATGCATAATATTTATTTTAGACATGTGGAGTAAAATATCTGTAATGCATGAGGCTCCAATCATCTGATCTAACCCTAACCACCACTCTGCAGAGGGAAGAGGGATTGTGACACTTCTGTGAGGACAACTGAAAAAAAGAACTAAATTTAAGGCTACAGAGCATAAGAGTCAACATTGCAGGGTGTTAATGCTGTGGTGTTGGGAAAGACTTTTTTTCCTATTTTTTCTCCTATTTTTTTTAAGTGAATGAACCTGGCTGTCCTGAAAATGAAATCAGATTTTAAGAATTATGCAGTAAGTAATAGGACTGCAAGTTGATCCTGATTGAGTTTACTCAACCAGCTTTGCTGGGTGAGAAATTCTGGGAGTTGAAATCCACAAGTCCTAAAGTTGCCAAGGTTGGAGACCCCTGTTGTAGAGAGTGCTATTTTTAATTCCTTCTTCTCTGGAACCTGAGAGTTAAGCATCTGAAAAAGATTTGCTGAGCTGACACAGTCAGTTTCAACAGAAAAGGGAGAGTGTCCTTTGATCTCATTTAACAGTGGCATGTCAAGAGACATTGATGCATACCATCTTTTGCGCATATCAAACAGAGAATACAAACTGGGGTTAAAGCCAAGTTTGATGTTGGATAGAAACAAGGCATTCTTCATTTTGATATTCTTCTGGTACATGCAGCAACCATTTTCCTTATATCCAAGAAAAAAATTGGAAAACAGAACTGAAAGCAGAACTGAAATAAAATTTATCCAAAAGATTTAAATTATCCTCAAAACAATGTAGAATGCTTCAAGATTTCCTTAGGTTTCCAATTAAAAGTATGCTTTTTTTTACAAGAAGAAAGTAAAGCTAATAAGTAAGTGGTAGAAGGCAAGGTTAAGTATCGGTAAATATGAATTCAAGTTTACATCCACAGCACGTGTTGATTTCATATAGATAAATTTTTAGCAATAGCTTTTGAATCCAGCACTGTCGAAGCTCAACTAAGAATATACAGGTAGTCCTCTACCTACAACTACAATGGCGCTTACAGTGATAAATGGTGATGGCCATTTAGCAAGATGGCCATGTTTAAGAACATTCCTCCCTAGTCTCCCTGATGCAGTCAGTAAATGGATAGCTGGGTTGTTAAGCAAAGCACAGAGTGTCTTGGGAGTGGAGGCCTGCCTGCCCCAGGACTGCCAAGGTCTCTTCTACTCAAACATTCCCTATGCTCTATTTCCTGCCTCTCAGGGTTTCCACTGCTGTGGTCCTGCTTTCCTAACCCCACTGGATCCCCACAGGCTTTTCCACCTGCAGAGCTTGGGAATGCTCCCCGTTGCCCATATCCATCACACACCTTTTGAAGATCTCTAGAGCTCCAGAGGTTTCCTCAGTGTGACACAGACTGCTTTAGAGAAGGAAAATGGAGCAATTCATCCCTGGGCCTCCCAGAAGTGGCTGCCATTTTGGCATGTCCATGAGGAATTGTGAGTGCACGCACTGAAAATGTTGGCTGCTTCTGGGAGGCTATTGTATGGCCCAGGATGAACCACTCTATTTTTCTTCTCTAAAGTGGTCTGTGCAGCACTGTTTTCAGTGCGCCTACAATTTGGCACACTGAAATAGTGGCTGCTTCTGGGAGGTTCAGCACATTGCAGTAGTCCTAACATGAGATGACCAGGGCTTCAATGACTGAGCACAGAGATTCCTGATCCAGGAAAGGGCACAACTGGCACACAATGTGAAGTCACACAAAGGTTATCCTAGCCAAACTGCCACCTGTTTATCAAGCAAGAGTCATGAGTCCAAAGACTGCACACTGGATTTGTCTGGGCTACTGCAACCCCATACAGAATAAAGATGTTAAAGCCCAGAACTGAAAGCTGCATGTACTCAAAGCCAGTTGGTTTTACCAGCACTCAACCAAATTCTGTTGTCCCTAATCAGGCCCCCATAGTCTCCAGGCACCACAAGAGGGCAACAGCAGTATTACTTGAGTCACCCCTCATGGGTCACTTCCACATGAAAAAAGAAAAAATAACAGGGTCACAACCTGCGTGCAGATATTTCTGTTATGTTTTATCAGATTTTCTGTTTTTTCATTAGATGCCTGGGCCTGTGATTTATAGGATGTCTAAAACAAACTGGGATGATGAAGTAAAATAATGACAAAATATATATTGCAACATCATGGCATGACCATCAGCTTTTCATACTTGTGTCCCGATGTTGAAAGTAAACACATAAGCCATTTGCTTTGCCTTGTTATGTCATAATATATTCTGCATCATTTGTCCCTCTTCCCTTTCTTCCTTGCAGACTTCTATGCTTTCATCACTGCTGAGACAAAACACTACTCATGAACTCCGTCTTGTACGCAACTCTAATTATAAAGTCTCTGAGTGACTAATAAGAAGCAACATGCAGACAAGAAATCAATGAATGATGGATTTTGAATATCCCGTTTAAGACTGACTTATTTGACTTATTGTTTGCTACCAGTGGCAACAAATTATTTGTTTGCCATCAGTTTGTCACCAGTGGCAAGTAGCTATTCAAGAATGTAGTGCAGACTAAGATCTGTAACCACTTTGCCATCAATACTGCCACAAAGTGGGCAATAGAATGTATTTTCATATATCATCTCTCTCCTAGATATCTTTCTGGTATAACTCTCAAAATAGAGACCTACTTATTCTTGGGTTTTACAGTGCACAAAAGGAAGATAGTCAGCCTTTCACCTAAATAAAAGAAAATGGAAATTTAACATCATTAAGAAGTAGATTAATGAAGAAAATAGAATACATAGGATCAGCCTTAATTTCATCTGCATTTATAAGCCCAGAATGTTCTATAATGAAAGCCAAATATCTGGAAAGCATCATACGGACAAAGACTGGTCTTGGGAACAACCTTCATTCATCAGCCTGAGGATGTTTAGGATTATCCTTCCAGAATGCAGTCATATCCATAATTGTATTCATTACTTTTGCGAGTCCTTGAAATAGTTATTAAGTAGTCAGCTTGTATTCTCAATGAAAATAAACACTGCACATTTTCTTTAAGATAAAATTTGGCCTTTGATGTGGTCTAAAACTCTCCAGGAAAAATCACTGAGCACTTTTCCTTCCCTTACACTATAGGATAAACACAAATCATTTCTGAAATTTTTGTGGTAGCAGTTTGCTTGATTAGTATTAAAATAAATGGGAAGATGGATATTGTCAATAAACGTACGTAGTAAATCTGAGGATATTTCATATAGTGTTGGAGTTCAAAATTTGATTAAAAGTGAACCAGAGAAGTGAATTTTTACCATTTATATTACATGTGTGTTGTGTTATGTTTGTGTACACTTTTGAGAGCAGGCAACAGAATTTCATTTTTAATGTATTCCAGTGTGCACACAGAAAAAAATGACAATAAAGGTTATCTAACTATCTTTCTACCTCATAGACCCCACTTTTCTCTTTCCTGTGTCTAATTTTTTATTATTTGCTTGCCTCAGTTTCAGTGTAATTGTTGTTCCCAGAAACATATCTGCTGGCTTAGTATTCCAAGGTACCATTTTCAATTAGTGCAATATTGCCATTAAATTAAAACATCTATTAAGTCTCCAATATAACTCTCACAAAAGAAGAAAGTTTAAAGTAGAACTGTGGGAATCTTGGTTAAATTAACATTATGGCCTTTTAAAGAGACAATCTATATAAATACTATTCCCCAAACAAAGAAAATCAAAACAAAATTAGTTTCTCGTTAGTTTCATTTTGTGGCTTTTACAATGCATCCTTTCCTTTGTGATGGTTTGGTCTGCCAAGGCTAACGTCGGAAATAAACTGTAGAAAAATTATATTCTAATATATTCTGTGGAATGATAAGCTCCTCTTCACATGCTAGATTTATGAATTCAGCAGTATCTAATGAGAGTGTTTCTCTTAGACTGTGGGTAAATATAAACCATCAGTTATTATTACTACCCTCACCCAAGGGATGAAGAAGATGCAGTCTCTGTCTCAAGAAACTAGCATGCCGGAAAAAAGTTCCCACAGAGGTTTTTTCCTTAGGTACAATTTTTTTAGATGCACACAGAAATTCTTTCCAGATATCTGCTGATATGTGAAGAAGTACAACACAGAAGATAGGCAATACAGAGAACTTAAGAGCTCTTGTTTACAGTTCATTTGTTTACAGTTCATTTCTGATCACACCACTGAAAGCCAACACCAAAAACTGGAGATAAAATTTCCTATCATTTAATGATGACAAAGGCATAAACATTGTAGTATATTTAATTTATTAGAAATGTCATCTTTTCCAATGTTCACAGCATGGTACCATGCATTTTGCAGCACGACTTAGCGTTGTTGTCCTCAAACTGTCAGATGTAATTGTAAGCACCAAATGTCCCTATCCCACACAAAATATAAAAATATAAGGCTTACGATAGGGCAAATTATTCCAGAATCTTGAACCATTTTTTTTCTTTCTTTCAATTGGTCTGATTCTCAAAGAATGCCTGGGTTTTTCAGAAATGGTTTGCTATTGCCTCCTTCCTAGCACAGAGAGAAAGTGATTATTGTTCCATAATCTAAAACTATGAATATAAATTATAGATTTGTAACTGATTATGAGGAAGGTGGAACTAGAAGAAACAAGAAATCAGAATAAAAATTGGAGGAAGGAATGTCAACAATTTTTAATTCAACACAACTTGACAACACAACTCTCCTTTCAAAGAAGGCCAAAAACATATGAACAAAAGGATTTTTAAAAAAAACAGCAAAAACTTGGCTTCTTCCTGAACATCAAACTACAAAAAGACCAAGCTCACAAACTTGGAATGAAATGGAAACAAAAAATGATGGTAAAGAGATCAAATTAGTGTAAGAATTCAGTTTCCTAGGATTGCAAACTGACCAAAGCACTAAATGAAACTTAGAAGTAAAGTTTTGGATTGCATTGGGTTGTGCAATGATGACCATGAATTGAATATGGAAAAACAAGGACATTAGCCTGGCAATTAAATGCAGATTAATCCATCCTATCATGTTTCCCATAGCTACCTACAGCTGCAAAAGTTTACAGGAGGAAAAATGACCTGTTCAAGTCACAGTGTTAGATAAGCTCCTACGCATTCCTTACACATCAAAGGTGACAAAAAGCAAATATTGGAGTGCATAAAACTAAATTTATTGCAAGGGCAAAATCACAAAATTATGCCTTATTTATTTTGGTCATGTCATGCAATAAAACTCACTGGAAAAGGCAGTTATGCTCAGAATGGTGAGCATTAGAAGAAAATGAGGCCACCATAAAACACACAAATACTTGCTTGTTTGGAGAATCTTTCTAATTATGGGTTGTGTATAATGTTATTAAAAATCTCACATCCTGACTTTGATGGCCCCAAACCCAAAATTATTTAAATATTTTTTTCCTTTTTACCACCTTTGAATAAATTATTAAAATATTTTTTACATGTTCCTCTAGTTTAGCTCTCCATTTAGGAACAAAGTCATACTGAAGAATTCTTCAATCTGTATTATAGTATAACAATTTGCTGAGCTACTCTTTTACTTGAATTCTTGATCATTTCCAGGTGTATGTGTATATGTACTGTCTATGTATATTGTACAGTTGGATAGCTGTTTAGGCTGGATTTGGCATTATATCCATCTATAAAATCCTTCCCAAGGACCTGGGATAGGTAGATATTTCATGGTGTTATTGTTGCAGGATGTAAGCTGCTCCAAGTAAACATGCCTTTTGCAATTGACTGATGGTGATTTTATCCATGCCAATGGCATTCAAATGATGCTCCATTTGTTTTGGCATTGCTGAGTCTGTCAAAATCTGCATTGATGAAGGGCATGAGTCATTGTCATTATTTTTCTTGTCTTACAATCCAAGAGCTTTTAGTTCTGCTTGAGTCCAGTCCACTATTCGATACAGCTGCGTATCTAATGACTGGAATTGTCCAGGTGTTAATTGACTTAACTGAGTTTGGACTTTAAAATCTTCACTCTCATGAGTATTCACTTCTATCCTTCTTCTTAACTTCAATTTGCCTTCAAACTCTTCATAGCACATATATCAATAAAAGTAATAAATTAATAAAAAGGGACCTTTACCTCATTTTAATTGCCTCATGGAAACATGCTTCTCAAACTATTTTGATATTTCTTATATCAAAATGTGAGTCAGATCTTTCCTTGTAAAATCAGTTTACAACCTAGAATATGAGTAGAAATATTTTATACATATACATATACATATACATATACATATACATATATATACATATATACATATTGTTAGGTTCGGGAAGTAATGAGGCTGGAGACCAGGGTAGTGACAACAGGTCTTTAATATAGGGTGAACCCAGCGACCAGGCTGGGGAAAAACCTCTCCTTATATACTGTTTAACCGGCGGCTTCAACCAATCAGCAACGTGCTTGTTTCCCGCCAAAATATTTAAAGATACATAACACTCCTCCCCTCCCAGAAAACACTTTACCTCTATTTACATATTATTTACATGTTATTTTTCGACGTAGTCACGCAAATAACCTGGGCGTCTCCTGATTCTTTCGGACCTGCGCGGTTCAGTCCTTGGGAGTGGGTTGAGCTGGTCGGAGGGGCTGTTTGCTCCTCCCAGCTCTTTCTCTAGGCCATCCGGCCCTGGATTACTTGCAGACTCTTTTTCTAGGCCATCCGGCCTTGGATTACTTGCAGAGTTTTCCCTGCTGTTTCCATCGGGAACCTGATGGCGTCGCTGGACCTCCGGGACCTCAGCTAAGTCTTGCGCCTCCCCCGGGTTATGGTCAGCTGTGGGTTCAAATAATGAGTGGTCATGATCTGTCTCATTTAGCTCGGGTTGTTCAGCTATTCGTTTCCTTATCTGATCTATGTGGCGCCTCCATACTCGGTTATCTTGTAACTCAACTAAGTATGATTTTGGACCGGTTGCTTTTATGATTTGCCCTGCTAGCCAACTTGGGCCGTCCCCATAGTTGCGGGCCCACACTCGGTCGCCTATGCCCATTTCTCTAGTTTTTTCCAGTTCCCCCTTGTAACCCTCTGGTGTGTAATGGGGATTCAAACGGTCAAGTGGGCACCGGAGCTTCCGTCCCATCAATAATTCGGCTGGGCTTCTGCCTGTAGCAGTGCTGGGGGTTCTATGCTGAACGGCCAGAAAGAAATCTATCTTTGTTTGCCAGTCGCCTGGCTTGAGTCTGGACAATGCCTCCTTAGCGCTCCGGACGGAACGCTCTGCAAGGCCATTCGACGCAGGGTGGAAAGGCGCAGAGAGGGCATGTCGGATGCCCTCATCTGCCAAGTATTCCTCAAACTGGGTTGCCGTGAATTGCGGGCCGTTGTCGGATACTAGCGTGTCAGGCAACCCGTGGGTTGCGAATAGGTGGCGCAGGGCTGCGATTACTGCCTCGGCTGTCATGGATTTCATGAGAATGATCTCCAACCATTTAGAGAAAGCGTCGACAACCACTAGGAAGGTTTGGCCGTGGAAAGGGCCAGCAAAATCAATGTGGATTCTCGACCAGGGCCCTTGGGGTTTTTCCCATTCCCTGACTGGGGCCGTTGGGGGTAGAGGTCTGGACTCTTGGCAAGCCTGGCACTTTCCTACCCTCTCAGCGATTTCTGAGTCCATGAGTGGCCACCACACATAGCTTCTTGCTAGCCCCTTCATCCTTACGATCCCTGGGTGACCCTCGTGGAGGAGGTCCAATACCCTTTCCCTCAATTTTTCCGGGATCACCACTCGATCGCCCCATAGCAGGCACCCCCCTTGAGCCGAGAGTTCCCACGTTTTTACAAATTCCTTAAACGCTCGCCCGGCGCAGCGGCCACCCTCTTGTACCCAACCGAGTACAGTCCTCAAAGTAATGTCCCGGTATGATGCCGAGCCACTTCCTTAGATGTGACTGGGCCAGAGTCAAGAGTCAATTAGCAGGATGGGCGTCCCGGGTGGGGTCTTGATCGCCCTGGTAGTGGGCATCTGCTTAAGCGTCCGCATGCCCCACTTCTTTTCCGGTCGATGCTGCAGCTTGTAGGAATAAGCGGCTAAGAAAATAGTCCATCGGGTCAATCGTGGCGAAAGTGCCACAGGCGTTGGTGATCGCCAGCCAGTATCCTAACAGCGGTCTATGGTCAGTAACAATTTCAAAGTCTCTCCCAAAACATATTCGTGAAACTTTTTACCCTGACACAATTGCTAGCGCTTCCTTATCCAACTGGCTATAGTTCCTCTCTGAGGAGGACATCGTTCTGGAGTAGAAGGCTATAGGGGCTTCTGTGCCGTTTGAAGTCTGTGGCTGAGCACAGCCCCACCCGTAAGGAGGCATATAAACCAGCACTAATGGCAATGAGCTATGATACTGGATCAGCAGGCTATCGCTCGAGAGTAGGTTTTTTACTGCTTCGAAAGCCCTAGCTTCCGACTTTCCCCAAGACCAAACAGTATTCTTTCCCAGAAGCTTATGCAGCGGTTCAGCAACGGTCGCCTTGTTTTTAAAAAACCGCGTAAAATTCACTAGCCCAGGAATGCCTGTAGCTCTGTTTTGTTTTTGGGCGCTGGAGCCTTTCTGATTGCCTTGACCTTGCTCTCAGTGGGGTGAATTCCTTTCTTGTCTATTCGGTAGCCCAAGAACTCGGATTCTACCCCTATCTGGCATTTGTTCACTTTAACCTTTAGTCCGGCTGACCGGAAAATGCCCAGAACTTTTCTCAAACGCTCCCCCAATTCCTCTAAATTTTCGGCTGATATCAATACATCATCGAAGTAGGGAACTACCCCTGGGAGCCCTTGCAGAAGTCGTTCCATTAAATTTTGGAACAGCCCCGGTGCCACACTCACCCCAAATTGTAATCGGGTACACTTGAAAGCACCTCTGTGAGTTACAATCGTTTGGGCTTCGGCTGTGTTGGCGTCTACGGGCAGTTGTTGATAGGCTTGAGCCAAGTCTAACTTTGCAAAGACTTGCCCTTGCCCCAACGAGTGCAGCAAGTGTTGCACCAGGAACCGGGTAAGCGCTTTTCTGTAAGGCTTTGTTTAACGTCGCCTTGTAGTCAGCGCAGATTCTAATTGACCCATCTGGTTTTACTGGGGTGACGATTGGCGTCTCCCACTTTGCGTGATCGACTGGCACCAGAATCCCTGATTTATGAGCTTATCTAGCTCCTTGTCAATTTTGGTTTAGGGCAAAGGACTCTCCTTGCCTTTAACCTAATGGGGCTACCTGGGGTCTAAGTTGAAGGAAATAGGGGTCCCCTTGTACTTGCCCAGGCAGTCCTTGAAGACATCTTGAACTCGTTCATGAGTATGTCTTTCAGGTTACAGTCACTTCTGTAGATGCCAGTCACTCCCATGCCCAGTGCACGAAACCAGTCTAGTCCCAACAAACTGGGCAGGGTCCCTTCGACGATCGTGATGGGCAGGGTCTTCTTGTGTGGTCCGTGCTCGACTCGGACGGAGGTGGTCCCTCGAACAGGGATCGATTCCCTTGGTAGTCGTGGACTCGTAGCCGTTGTGTTTGCAGGTGGCGCTTGCGACTGATGGCAGTGACTTTGCCAAAGTGTCCCAGGACATGATGGTGATCGCTGACCGGTGTCCACTTCAGTCGGCACCGTACTCCTTCTATTTTGGGTTTGGTGAAGATCTTCTTCTCCACCGGGTTGGCGCGGCCTATGACCACAGTCGTTTGGTTGAATCGCGCCTTTTTGTTTGAGCCAATCACGGGTCGCCTTGCCGATCCAGCGCTCTGATTGGCGATTTGAATTTTCGGCGGGAAGGTTGGGGAGCTCGACAGACTTGAGCTAGGTGCCCTTCTTCTCGCACCGCCGACATGTAGCGTCCTTGAACTTGCAGCGTTGGCGCTGGTGTTGACCTCCGCAACTTCCGCATTCGTCGGTCTTCTTTGCGCGTTTCTCGGTTCGACAAACCCTTCCTCATCCTCACCGTCGGATTCGGTCTGGATCTCTTCTTGGTGCACGGGGTTGACTTTGTGCTCGCCTTTGGTGTGAGTGGCTTTTGCAGTGTCTCCGCCGCTTGGGTGGACATTTCATGCGCTCTGGCTTCGTCCAGGCGTTTGCCAGCGTTAGATTGCTTTTGATAGCAGCCGCCTCCATAAGCGCATGTCTCTGACCCCCGGATGAGTTGCTCCAGCAGCGCCTCCATAAGCGCATGTCTCTGACCCCCGGATGAGTTGCTCCAGCAGCACCTCGTCCAGGTCTCGGTACCCACAGTCTTTGGAGGCTTTCCGCAGGGCGGCCATGTAGTCGCCGATGGATTCGCCCTCCAGCTGCCTGCGCTCTCCAAATTCAAAACGCCGCACGTATTTGGACGGCGTTGGCGCGAAATGGTTTTTAAGCAGGGTTTGCAGAGTTTGCCACGGTACCGATTGTACCGGCGTTGGCTCTGCCAGGGCTTCCGCGATATCGATGACCTCGGGACCGCAGTGGCTCAAGAAGTATGCCCTTTTGCGGTTGTCTGAAACCCCTTGTAGTTCGTTGGCTTCTAGAAAGCTTTCGAAACGGGTCATGTACGTTCCCCATTTCTCTCTGGCTGGGTCGAACGGCGCGGGCGGAGTGTAACTGGTCATCTCCGCGTTTCTGCCCTGGGCTTGCTGGGTTCGGTTCTTCCGTGCTTCAGCTCGGTTCTGGTGCTCCTTAGCCTCGGAATCCCACCTTCGTCGCCAGTGTTAAGTTCGGGAAGTAACGAGGCTGGAGACCAGGGTAGTGACAACAGCTCTTTAATATAGGGTGAACCCAGCAACGTGGCTGGGGAAAAACCTCTCCTTATATACTGTTCAACCGGCGGCTTCAACCAATCAGCAACGTGCTTGTTTCCCCCCAAAATATTTAAAGATACATAACACATATATACATATATACATACATACATACATATATACATATACATATACATACATATACATATACATATACATATACATATATATATGTAGGTCTTTGCTTGTTCGGGTTTTCTCCCGTGTAAAATTGGAAATGTCTTGGCAACGTTTGTATATGTATATGTTTGATTAAAGATCAAAATAATGTTTCAGGCTATAAAGCACAAGAAAGAAACATTGTGAAACAGATGTTTTGAGAGAGTAACCCAGGAGTGTTTCCTGCAAAGTAGAATAGTCCTTGAGAAAACTGGCGATAGGTTTTGAGAAAAGGAATCTAGTTGCTCTAAATGATGCACCTTCCTTTATATTGTTTTTGATCATTTCAATTTAATGGATTTGTTTTGTTATTCTTTACCCATCAGGAGAGATCATAAACTTTGCATGAATGTATCTTAAAAGGATGACTGTCATGGAGGAAATGCCCAAATAATCTAGTTCTCCTTTACCTGTGTGCACAATACACATGCCAAATGGAATTAATAAGTTTCCCTTGTTGCTAGACCCAAAGCAATTGGTCATATAGCTTACTACTACTATCCCTATCCTTGAAGATACCTTCATGGAAACTAAAATAACCTGAAGATTACCACAATAATATTTGCTGTGCATGGGTGGCAATCTATCTGCCCATATGATTTACATCACAGTGTTCCTCCAGAAAGTCAGTGACCTGTTTAGCTCATTCACCAAGATTTTTCATATAAAATCTCTTGTATGGTCTGTATTAAAGTAAATCAGTGAAGGATCTAAAAGGCAATGTGAAGTGAGTGAAAAACAACTCATCTGTGAGTGGCGGTTGAGATTCCCAGACTTTTGGTCATGGGGAATTTCAACTTGCCATCGGCCGGCTTGTCATCAACGGCAGTCCAGGAGTTCCAGGCTTCCATGACGGCCTTGGACCTGATTCAAGTAACTGATGGCCCTACACACATTGGGGGTGGCACACTGGACTTGATTTATATCTCTGGACAGTGGTTTAATGATCTGGAATTAGGAGATTTAACGACGGAACCTGTGTCATGGTCAGATCATTTTCTCCTTCGCTTGGATTTTCGGACCGCCGCTCACCACCACAGGGAGACGGAACCAATGTGTTAGTTCCGTCCCAGGTGCCTGATGGACCCTGAGAGGTTCCTGACAGAGCTTGGGCCGTTCCCTGAGGATCTTGCCCACGGCACGGCTGAAGAACTAGTAGCGGCCTGGGAACAGGCTGCGGCTGGGGCTTTGGACCATGTCGTGCCTTTGCGGCCTCTGACCCGGCGTAGATCTCAATTGGCTCCTTGGTTTTCTGAGGAGCTGAGAGAGATGAAACGCCGGAGAAGACGCCTAGAGAGTACCTGGAGATCTAGCCATTCCGAGGCTGATCGGACACTAGTTAGGTCTTTTTCTAAGACCTACCTAGTGGCACTGAGGGAGGTGAAACGTTCTTACATTTCCACGCTCATTGCGTCGGCAGATAACCGCCCGGCCACCTTGTTTTGGGTGACCCACTCTCTTTTTCATCAGGAGGGGCGGGATGACCCCTTGCAGGGACATGCTGAGGAGTTTAACGGTTATCTATACAATAAAATTGTTCAGCTTCGGGATAGTTTAGACCAAAATTGCGATGATCCAAGTGAGATGACGGAGACGCGTCTTGTTGAGGTTATTTGGGATGAGTTTGATTCTGTGGCTCTTGAGGACGTGGACAGGTTACTGGGGAGGCTACATGCAACCACATGTATACTGGACCCATGTCCCTCCTGGTTGGTGCTGGCCACACAGGAGGTGACACGAGGCTGGCTCCAGGGAATTATAAATGCTTCATTGTTGGAAGGGGTTTTCCCCGCCGCCTTGAAAGAGGCGGTGGTGAGACCCCTCCTCAAGAAGCCTTCCCTGGACCCGGCTATTTTAGGAAATTATCGTCCAGTCTCCAACCTTCGCTTTGTGGCGAAGGTTGTAGAGAGTGTGGTTGCATGGCAGCTCCCCCGGTACCTGGATGAAGATGTCTATCTAGATCTGTTCCAGTCCGGCTTCCGGTCCGGACATAGTACGGAGACAGCTTTGGTCGCGTTGGTGGATGACCTCTGGAGGGCCAGGGATAGGGGTTGTTCCTCTGCCCTGGTCCTGTTAGATCTCTCGGCGGCTTTTGATACCATCGACCATGGTATCTTGCTGTGCCAGTTGGAGAGTTTGGGAGTGGGAGGCACCGTTTATCGGTGGTTCTCCTCCTATCTCTCTGACCGGATGCAGACGGTGTTGACAGGGGGCAGAGATCGACTGCGAGGCGCCTTACTTGTGGGGTGCCTCAGGGGTCAAATCTCTCGCTTCTCCTGTTCAACATCTATATGAAGCTGCTGGGCGAGGTCATCAGTGGCTTCGGGGTGAGTTACCATCTGTATGCTGATGACACGCAGCTGTACTTTTCCACCCCGGGCCACCCCAACGAAGCTGTCGAAGTGCTGTCCTGGTGCCTGGAAGCCGTACGGGTCTGGATGGGGAGAAACAGGCTCAAGCTCAATCCCTCCAAGACAGAGTGGCTGTGGATGCCGGCACCCCAGTACAGTCAGCTGCAACCGCAGCTGACTGTTGGGGGTGAGTCATTGGCCCCAATGGAAAGGGTGCGCAACTTGGGTGTTCTCCTGGATGGACGGCTGTCATTTGAAGATCATTTGGCGGCCGTCTCCAGGAGAGCTTTTTATCAGGTGCACCTGGTCCACCAGTTGCGCCCCTTCCTTGACCAGGATGCCTTATGCACGGTCACTCATGCTTTTGTCACTTCTCGTTTGGATTATTGCAATGCTCTCTACGTGGAGCGTCCCCTGAAGTGCACCCGGAGGCTTCAGTTAGTTCAGAATGCAGCTGCGCGGGTAATTGAGGGAGCCTCACGCTGCTCCCACGTAACACCGCTCCTGCGCAGTCTGCACTGGCTTCCTGTGGTCTTTCAGGTGCGCTTTAAGGTTTTGGTTACCACCTTTAAAGCGCTCCATGGCTTAGGGCCCGGGTACTTACGGGACCGCCTGCTGTTACCTCATGCCTCCCACCGACCTGTACACTCACACAGAGAGAGTCTTCTCAGGGTGCCGTCTGCCAAGCAATGTTGGCTGGCGGCCCCCAGGGGAAGAGCCTTCTCTGTAGGAGCTCCTACCCTTTGGAACGAACTTCTCCCTGGTTTGCGCCAATTACCCGACCTTTGGACCTTTCTCCGTGAGCTGAAAACGCATTTGTTTATTCAAGCGGGACTGGCTTAAATTTTTAATTGTAAATAATTTTAATTGGGGTTATTATTTATGAATTTTAAGGGTTTTAAAGTTGATCGTTTTAAATTTCGGCCATTTATGGATTATGCTTGTTTTAAGTTTTTGTTTTAATTGTACACTGTGTTGTTTTTATAATTTGGCTGTACACCGCCCTGAGTCCTTCGGGAGAAGGGCGGTATAAAAATCTAAATAAATAAATAATAAATAAATAAATCTCCTCAGTAACATGACCAGCATATTGCCATGTAAAGGATGGGAAAGGGGTCATATATTGTTCAGAACAAGACGAGAGACTGAGCAAATGAGTGTTAGAAACCTTTCTCATCATGATACATGTTGTCATTGTCATGCAGCCTTACCCTTCATCACCTATCAATGTAAATTGACCAATAAGATTTAATGCACATCTTCGTTTCTGTATGGTTTGGAAGCTTTCTTTAGCAGAAACAAGGTTTTATTTCAAATGCATTGAGTTTTAAGTAATGACCTACAATAGCATAGCCAATTACTGTACAAGTTACGATTCTGAGAATTTTAGGCCAAACCTATATAGAATTAGTTATGTTGGGAACATAGCAATTATATATGATGTGAATACAAAGAGTTTTAATGTATTATCCAAAATATGGAAATTCCTTTTGCGGAGGGGAGAATAAATGTACAGTAAACTCTTGCAAGTCTGTGGCAAATTAACTTGGTAGCCTAGCCAAATAAGTAAGCAAACTGGGGAGGGGTTAAGAAGGATTGGGGGGGGGAGGGAATGGACCTTTCTCCTTTCTGTCTACAGCAACTCATGCATATTATTCTCTCAAGAAAGTTGTAATTTAGTCACTTTTAAAATGACATTTTTCATTGCATCGCATTAGCATTCCATTTTTCAAACACTTGTTTAGAAAACTGCAAAAATTATCATAGATTCAATGGAAGCCCACTCATGGCTTCAACATTTCCTTTAATAAAAGCTAAACATTGGCTGGGATGTTAGGATTATTTGCCAGCCACTTTTACCAGAACTGGCACAGCTTCATTAATAATACACAATACAGGAAAATAATACACAAAGGGAGGGAGAGGGAGGGAGGGAGGGAACCAGAGAACTTCTGATTCCAATGAAATGGAAATCCTGCCAGCATAGCATTTAAAATAACTTGTCCTGGTCTTCACTCTTTGCTTATGAACTGGCTGTTAATGTAACAGACAGACTAATCCAATATTATTGGGCATGTGAGCAAGATTCTTTGCTTTTTCCTTTCCTTAGCTTTTGTTTGTTTTTATTTTGTTTTCCCCTTTATTTCTGAAAATAAAAAATGGTTACAATTTGCGGTGCATTTGCACAAAATGCTAAGTCTAATTAATGTTAATTTTGGTTAAGGATTTTGCTGCTGCTGTTGTTGCTAGTTTAGCAAAGTGTGAGCACTACTAAGCTAGCTGTTGGTATAAAGTATGAACCCAGAACGCTGGTCAGTTCTGTAAGCAGTATCTGACAGCCATACAAAAATATCTAGTATTCTGTTCTCATACCAGCACAGTAGGGAACCCTGAGAGACTCATAGCATGGCAGAAATACAATAGTATCTTCTTGCTCAAGTTTTTCAGCATTGAGAAATACATATATCTTGTAACAAGAATGCAATAACATCTGATTGCAGGATCCAAACTGAGTCAGTCACTGGGATCAGAGGTTTACTTGAACTTGCGTGAGAGCCCATCCTCAGGAAACTTCTCGCTGTCTAGAATGTATCCACTGGGATGTTCTATGCATAGTATTTATGTAGTGCTTGGTTGTGTATGGCTTTTAGTTGTTAATTTGAATATTGCTGGTCAGCTATTATGTCATTGGTGGTTGTTTCCTTGTGCTGCCATGCCGGAGTCCTAATGACTGACTCAGATTGGATCCTGCAACATTATCCCTGAACACATGTATTTGCCTTCATTCGTAATTTTATTTATTTTTGTCACAAAATATACATAAGCATCACACAAAATGGTTATATAGTATATAAACATATATATGAGGAAATATGAGGAAGTATAAGCATATATGTATAAGAATAAAAAAAAACAATAGGACAGGAATGGTAGGCACATTTGTGCTCTTATGCACGCCCCTTATAGTCCTCTTAGGAATGGGGTGAGGTCAATAGTAGAGAGCTTTTGGTTAAAGCTTTTGGGATTATGAGAAGAGACCACAGAGTCAGGTAATGTGTTCCAAGCACTGATAACTCTGTTACAGAAGTCATATTTTCTGCAATCTAGATTGAAGCGGTTAACATTAAGTTTATTAATTTATTTTATTAATTATTAATTATTTTATTAATTTATTTATTAAACATTAAGTAATGTCTGATTACCTCATTTTCCATGACTCTACCCATAAATGGCATTATCTACTTATAATGGCTATCCACCACTTTCATAGTAAACTCAAAAATAGTAAATAGCAAACTTGAAAATAGAAAATCTGTATAAATAGATGTTTTTACGTGCAATGGGAAAATCTCTGAAAATATAAAAATCTTTGATAGGCCAGGTTTCTTTTGAAAAGCAAAACCAATTAAAATTTCACTGAATAAGTATGTGCTTTAGATCTCACACAGCATTAAAGAGAATTTTTAAAAGATGAGTCTTCTGTCAGGAAAATCTCAAACAAGGATAGTTCATGTGAATTTATTGCAGATACATTCCCCTTTTCCGAAGAAAAGAAAACTTGAATGTTATTTAAAATGTGCATCTAAACAGATCAGTATTTCTTTAGATAAGAGTGTAAGAGTCATTTTGTTATTTATTTAGCCAGAATTCTTTAAAACTTGCTGAAATTGCTAAAGTAAAAATACTATAAAATATGGTAATAATTAGTGTGGCTGAAGATCTAACAAGTGTGCTGTATATCCCATGTGTATGATGCTTACATGAGAATTGGAAATCTTTTTCTAAATGCATAAAACAGAAATGAACCATGCAGGGGGGAAAAGGAATTATTATTATTGTTGTTGTTGGTTGTACAGTCCTCCACATTCGTAGACTGGATTTTGCATTTTTATCCACCTTTTGAGTCCCTTCCATAGCTATGGACAGGCAGTTGTTGTTTAATCATGTTAAAAGCATTGTTGCAGGATGTAAGCTTTCTATTTTATTATTTTCTCCAGTTCTTTCTCTTCTGTTGCCCTGACTCCAGATACTGCAGCATCTACAATCCATACTTTTTTGTCTTTCTTATGAACAGCTTTTAAATCTGGGGTATTATGTGGTAAATGCTTGCCTGCCTGGCAATAAATGGGTCAGACCAGTCAGATATTTCAACCAAAACTTTGCAGTTCATCTTTACCTGGTGCTAACCAATTGTTGACCCTCCTTGCCCTTTCCCCCTTCATTTCTGTTATTTGTTATAAGTTCTTTCAGATTCTTTTTTATTCTTATCTATCTCCATTATCTAGCCTGAATTCTTGTATTTCTTTGGGTTGTCCTACAGCTGAGCCTAGAACTGCACTATATTTTTTTTCTTTGTCACATGTTGACTGGTTCATTGCAGTTTTTCCATTGATGTATCGATAGAAATGTTATCGATACAAATGTTATCGATGAAACTGGAGATTTTGCCTATATCATGCAATTTGAGCTTTGTGTCTGCTGATCTTCTTGGCTATGGCTCTGATTTGCTGTTTTATTATTTCCAGTGCTTCCTTGATCTTCCTTGTCTCTAGATATATTTCTTCATATCATATTGTTTTATTGTCCTATTGTTTCCTTTCGTTATAGCCAATTAATTTAGTTATTACATACTCATACTTATATATATACTTATATATTGTATAGTTATTTCATGCTTACACTTATATATACTGTGTGACAAAATAAATAAATAAATAAACATAAAAATAAATATTCTTTAGTTTTCTTTTTTCTTCAGCTTCTTTTTTTTCATCTGTTCTAGCTTGTTTGCATCCGATCTTAGCGTGCTGATTTTATTTTCCAACCTGATCTTTCATTTTGATGGTGCACTGTTTGCCTTTTTTCTTGTTTGTTGATTTTGCCTCCAAGGTATTCGGTTATAACTGCAGCTGTGCAGTAAACCATTAGTTGGTTTGCTTCTTGTAATGACCTAGTGCTTATATTTGATATTATAGCATTAGCATCTTTTAAAACTTATGCTAGCTGTTTCTTTGGAACAAGCTTCAATGCAGACAATCTTATTCTGTAATTTTTGTACTGTTCTAGATGCTCAATTTTTCTTTGTTTCATCTTCTTTTTGAGTTAGAGAGATTTGTTCCTTCTGGGGAGAAGGCAGAAGAGAGGATGCCCTGATGAATGAAAATGATTCAATAGACATGTTGACTTCCTCTACTGCTGACTCTCCTGATTTGCCTCTGAGCTACTTCTAGAAAAGCTTTGATTTCTTTGCCCTGGTATATCTTTGCAGTTCTTCTAATTCTGCTTTGGTGAATACTTTATTTTGTATTATTAATTGATGCTGATCTGCTAGCCTCTATTCTGTTATTTCTGATTCTGAATGTTATTCTTTCCAGCCCTGAGTCTTATAGTCCATTTGTCACCAGATGTCCAGGAACTGCAATGCCTAGCATGGTCTCATCAATGCTGGAGATGACCAATCCAATATGTGTTTCTGTAAACTATGTCTCATCATATTTTTAGAATAGAATATTTGATTGGCCAGGTGATTGGAATTTGTTCTCTGTTGCTCAGCTCTCAAACAACAAAGTAATATAATTGTAAGATGATCATATAATCATATTTTTATGGGAGAAACACTCTTCTGTTGAGACCTGTCCTGTATGGCTAAACCTCTGGCATAGCTCTCATTTCCTCAGGGCATACCCAAACTCTACAACCACATCAAGATAGTGCTATTATTTTTATATACAACAACACGAAATCACAGCTGGCAGTTCTTTATCTGGGGTTGGCTTTCATTCATATTGAGTTCTTCCAAGAACATAGGATGTCATAATATCTTGGCATAGTATATGTGCAGTTGTAAGCAGTGCGTGGCTTTTTATAATTGACAGATGGAAAGATTTTTATAATTGACAGATGGAAGTGCTGTCCAGGATATTTTGTATTGTACCCGGGGTGCCAATAACCAGTAGGACTACACTGCCAGTTTATGCCATTACCTTTTTATATCATCACAATACAAAAAAGATGTTGAGACTCTAGAAAGAGTGCAGAGAAGAGCAACAAAGATGAATAGGGGACTGGAGGATAAAATGAACAGTTACAGGTTCCTTGCAACTCTGTTGTACTGTTAGAGTGAGAACTTCAATTTTCAGAATTTAATACTACAAAGATACCAATTCTTTGTTTTTTATTCTACTACCCCTTACTCTACCAATTATCCGCACTTTCTTCTTTTCAACATAGTTAAATCTGATGTGTTGTGCGCCAAGACTTTATCAATTTGTATTCCGAAATCTCACAATATTTTTACCTACACCTTTACCTATCAACTACTCTCTCAACTATATAGTGCGTTTTTATTATTATTACTGGCACATGATAATTTTTACAAATGTTTCAGTTAAACATCTTGGTGACTGTCTGATGTTGTTTACATTCAGTTTGTGTGATCCTCTTGCATGAGCTAACTATATGATTTACTGTTTCTTCTGGTTCTTTGCATAATGTATAAATCAATAGAATAGAATAGAACAGAACAGAACAGAACAGAACAGAACAGAACAGAATAGAATAGAATAGAATAGAATAGAATAGAATAGAATAGAATAGAATAGAATAGAATAGAATAGAATTTTTATTGGCCAAATTTGATGATTAATAAAGAAAATTGGTAGCTTGGTGAGACATGAGAGGTCCTTGGTGCTCTCTGAACTTGCTTGTTTTCTTGCAGAAGTTTCATTACCCAAACTAGGTAACATCATCAGTGCTAGTAAGGAATGCTGTTTGCTGTCAGTTTATATTCTGGTGGTTTGCCTGTCAGTATTGGTGAGCATCGTCTTAGAGATTTTTTTTATGATTTTTCAATTCTGCCCTTACTTATATTAGTTTGAATAGCTTGCTCTTGAGAAGCCAAACTCAAGTCTTCGGTAAGCCATTGCCAGAGTGGGTAAACATCACTTTCCCTTCAATCTTTTATAAAAATTGACTGAGTAATGCTTTTCCTTTCCAGCATTCTATTTGTGTTTTTATTACATTATTTCAATATCCACATGTTGTTTCCTCTACATTCGGTTAGTTCTCATTTTTAACTTGTATCAGTGTTTTGTCTTTTATGCAATTGGCCAGTGTGTGCTTTTTTTCTTCAACAGTTTGTTTGACTAGGGGGTAGTGCTCATCTCTGTTTCTTAGCCAAAGGAGCCAGCATTGTCCCCAGACATTTCCATGCTCATGTAGCCGGCATGCTGAGGCATATGGAATGCTATTACCATTCCACCAAAATGATACCTATTTATCTACTTGCATTTGCATGCTTTCGAACTGCAGGGTGGGCAAGAGCTGGGCAAGTAACAGGAGCTCACCCCATCACACAGCGCGTGGGTCTTCTGGAAGGCAAGCTCAGAATCTTTAACGTATATCTATATGCGTTATATATCAACTATAATCTATCAATATTACTATGTATATAATGCATAGTGAATAGTCATCAGTTTTGTTCTTTTTTGGACCAAACTGTTCAGATCAGTTTGTATCAGTTAATACCAGTAGTGTATTGTATAACAGGTATGGCCCAGGTTTTGGTGGATTTGATGATACTTCCATGAGTCAATTTTGCCTATAGCAGTTTTCTCAATCTTTGGATGAATTCTTTACTAATCACATTTTTAACTTGCCCCAACTTGATATTATCCAATTGTTTAATGCCCAGATAGTTATAGACTGATGGTTTAGTCATTCAGTATTTCAATTCCATTACTCTTTTTGATTTTACTCTAGTTTATTGCTTCTGTAACACATTTTAATCCAAATTTATTATATGTTAATTATTATATATTAATTAAGTTTTTACTTACAACTATTATAATTTAAATATATTGGCCACCCACCTCGATTACATTACAGCTATCTGACATTCGAGAAAAGATGGATGCAATAAATAGGGTTAGAGGAAGAGGAGAATATGGAGGAGAAATAAAGACAGACAGACGGACAGACAGTCAGAGAGATGTTAGATTAGGCAACACGAATGAATGAATTCCAATTTAGAGGATAAATTTTTGGGAACAACCAGACTGGCATATTCTTGAGAAAAAATAGAATGTTTCAAACGTCTCCAGATAATTTCATTCTGGAATAGGCTTTGCAAGATTCTACACAATTGTTTGGCTGCAGTATCTTTTTATACACAATATAGAAGCTGAAGAGGCATAAATTGAAATATTATAAAAACAAGCATACAACAACAACCACAACAATGACAATGACAACAACAGCAGCAGCAGCAGCAACAACAAACAACAGACAACGATAACAACAACAACAACAACAACAACAACAACAACAACAATAATAATAATAATAATAATAATAATAATAATAATAATAATAATAATAAATAAGTCCTAAACGCTTGGGAAGTGTTCGACTAGTGATCTGTGATACGAAATCCAGCATAGTTATCTCGTTTGCTGTGTATACTATCATTTTATGTAAATAGGTTGGTGTGGTTGCTTTCTTTTTACTGTTTGTCACAAAGAGGAAGAGAGACAAAGACAGATAGACCCACAGAGAGATGGAGAAAGAGGTATGAATAGGTAATGATTTGTCCTAAGAAACCATTCTATTTTTAGCATTATTGCCATGTTAAAAAATGGAACATTTCTGGCTGATATTTTATTTAGAATGTAAACTCTCTTGATACTGCCTATATCTGACATTTAACTAATTATATAAAATGTATTATGCTTTGCTGAATTTTCCTGAAGGATGTTTCAAAGGCTGTTAGTGAGGAATCTTTGCCCTCAAAACCAAAATAAAACACAAACCAAAATAACCAGGGTTAAGCAAATTAATTTTAAAAGAATTTCCAAGGAATTGTAGTGTGCAGCTATTGCTGTATACAAAGTATGTTCAGAACAAAACATATGCATTTCTGTAAATCAATTGAGATGTCATGATGTCACATGGCATCAAGCCAGTGTGGCAGATAATTAATCTAGCACAAATCTATAGGATTGAGTTGTAGTAGATTTCATAAACCTATTTTCATATATACAATTAATTAACCTCCTTAAGCTTCTAACACACCTGAATTTCACCAAAGATATAGCATAATTTTAATAAAGTGAAATGTGCACGTAGTGATCATAGTACAGTATAACTATTGTGATTGTTTTTAACCTTTTCCTCTATTGAAAATGTAAGTCAACATTCTTCCCCAATTCAGAATTTGTACTGTGAGATACTACTAAAATGATACAGCTATTAAAAAACTATATCGCACATGAAAAATCTAATCACTGAATAGGATGTGTGTTTTAAAAGAAATCTACTCCATCTATATATTATGGAATGTCATAATTGTATTTACTTCTATGTACAATATTAACTTTAAATCGTGCCTGCTATGGAATTATTATAAACACCTCTAGTGCAGGGAAAATAGAAAATAAAACAGAAAGACAGTAACTATGAAATTCAGAAATTTCTAAGTGGCATGTGATGCTATTGCCATCTTGTGGCTTTTTAGAAATTATTCCTAGAGGTGCCCAATTCCTTTCTTTCAACAGTTGAACACATTTAAGGTATTATTTTCTGCCATAATGCATTCTTTGTACAATGTGAGGTGATCTTATTTTTTCTAAACAAATGTTCTCTTCACATATTGTCTTACATTATTTTCTTATTTAACACTACCAAACAGTGTTATATAGAATGCTATTAGACTTTGATGTGGACAATAAAGGGTTACAGATAGTACAGGAAATGGACTTTGAGAACAAAATTGAGGAAAATATGTCTTGTTCACTATGGGGGTGGAAAACTTATTTTTTTCCTCAGCAAAAATACAAGAAATGCAGCTTAAAATATTCCATAGATAGTATCATATCATGTGTGTACTTTCCCATATGAGTTATTTAATTTCATGTTAGAGACAATATTAAGGTTAAAGCAATGTTCCCTCATTTAAAGTAAGTTGATACCATTAAAAGATTAAATATTTGTGATGCCAAACATTCACAGTTTTTCTTAATAGCAGCAAGACAACGTACTCTGAATGGTTATACATACAATGAGAAGGGAGGTTCATTAAACCTTGTCCTTTATGGCCCTATAGGTTGTGGTGCACACAACACTTTTACTTTCCCACTGAAGTGGAACCTATTTATCTACTTGCATTTGTATGCTTTTGAGCTGCTAGGTTGGCAGGAGCTGCAGCAAGAATGGAAGCTCAACTCATCAAATGGTGCTTGGGTCTCAAACCTTCCATTTGAAAGCTTCCAGTCTCAACCTCCAGTCAAAAAGCCGAGTGTCTTAACTGCTAGGCCACCACAACCCCATGTGTATCTGTGTGTTATTATGTGGAGAGATGAAAGAGAAAGTGTGAGAGAGAAAAACAGATATATATCCACACAATATAAATCTACACATATAAATACACTGTATAATAGTAAAAATTAAATAAAAATAAAAATGCTTAATGCTTACAGAGAATGACTATATGATTAATTATATTTTTAGGATATTGCAACCAGTGCGAGGATTTGTTATAAGTCACTTTTTTTAGTGCCACTGTAAATTCAAACAGTCACTAAAACAGTCACTAAACAAATAGTGTAAATCAAGAACTACCTGTATTACTCAAATGGGAAATTACCAGGAAATACCAGGCCTTTAAATTAAGAGAATCATAAAAAAATATTTTAAAGGAAAAGGCAAGCAATTGTTTATTAGTTGACAGGAAAACACTGTCAACTAACACTATTCTAAGAAGCACTTTATAGATATGTCCATGTAATTCACCAGGACTCAAGTTCAAATAAGTTTTCCTTCTTCTCTTTAATTATACATAACATACAATTCATTTGAGTGGCAGGATTTAAAAGCAACTGTTTGTGACAAAGGCAAGAGCATTTTTAATTTGAACATTTACTCAAATATTTAAATTTTCAAAAGAGCTATAGATTACAAGATTTTCTTTTTCTTAGATCCTTTACAGCTGTTTATTATATAAAGTCTGTTTAGTATAGCACTGATTCCAGTTTAGATCTAAGTTAGAATCTTACTAACTGCATCATTTGCAAATGTGTTCCCAGTTTCTGCAGCTTTTGTTAGTGTGAAGGTAGTTCCAAAATAAAATTATTATTGGTATTAATAATAACTATTAATAACTATTAATAATAACTATTATTAATTGGTATTAATAATAACTATTATTAATTAACAAATTAAAAATAGTGGGAGCATTAATAGCATGTATAAATATCTAATTATGTTATGCTATTTCAGCCCAGCCTTGTCCAATTGTGAACTTCCAGATGTACTGAAACATTGATTTCCAGAATGTCAACATGCTGGCTGAGAATTCTAGGAGCTGCAATCCTGACACATTCAGAGGGTACTGGTTTGAAGTACCTGAAAATCATGTCAGCAATTCAAAATGCCAAAACAATAATTATGTTAAACTTGAAAGCAAGAATCAAATGAGGAAACTAAATTCTAATCTCAAGGTTTCTAGTAGTTGTCAGGTCATTTGACATCTCTATTAAGTAAGGACAAGTTGCTGGGGAAAGTTATATTTCAGAGGTCTCCTGATATCATGGACAATGTAGTTTAAGAAGCTAAGAAAAGAAGATAAAAAGAGCAAATTCTCTAGCGCATTCTGTCTGCCATTGATAGAAATGCTAATTATGAATATTCAAGATAGAGTTGACCTTTTTGTTCCCATCTTTCTATTTTCATCTTGTCTGAGGAAAACAGACTGTATTGCAAGGTCAAATTTTGAATCAAATCATCAAGAGAATTTTGGCCATATTAAACTTCTAAAAAGTGTTTTCTTTAGTTTAACTCACTGCTACCTATAATATATAAATGATGCTATTGCAATTATTTTACCTGTACTTCTATCAATTCACTTTTGTTTTTAAAACATCTTTGGAATGTTTCTTCATATTCTGAAGTATAAATGTTTGCTTTCATTGTTTACTCTCAAATTACTTTTTATTCACTTAATTCATAAACTGGATATTTTTATTCACTCATGAACTTATCAGCTTCTAACACCATAATCTGATCTTCCAAATTAGAATTTAAAGAAATCTCATGGCCAAATTTGAATGCTAAAACAAATCATGTTTTAGTTTCAGAATGTACAAGAACACAGGTTCAAATCCACCCTCAACCACTGCACCTCATTGGCTATTACTAGGCCAGTCTTTCTTTTTCCACTGGACTATCCCATATTTTGTTTGGTGTTAGAATAATTGGAGAAAAAAGTATCATATACACCACCTGGATCTCCTGGGAGAAAATCAGGAAATACATAAGTGAATAGTCTGCATGCTGAAATATCTCCACGCATATTTGACCCTATTGCTATAAGAGAAGAAAGAGGACAAGGTATAAGCTCAAAGCTTCTGCAGGTCTCTTTATGTAAGGAAGGAGTAGGTAACACATGATCCATCATTCACTATTGAAAAATAATTACCATCAGCTCTACCCAATACACTCACCGGTAAAGAATGTGAATTACTGTAATTCAGTAACATCTTGAAATTTGCACAATGTCTCTACTTGATGTAGAGATCATCGTTTCCTATTATATCTGAATTCAGGCCATTATGAAGAACATCTTACACTTTATTTGCACTGTTCTCCCTCATAAATTTTGCAAAGTGTGTTTAGATTTTAATCACAGTGTGACTGGCATCAAATGAGTAACCTCAGAAATGAGCTCTGCTTTCCTTTCTGCCCTTGGTAGATTATAGCATTCTAAATCAAGCAAGGATGTTAAAGAATCAGAAGCCCTGGGTACACTTGTTGGATGGGGACCCAAGCAAACAAGACATTTCATCCATTGTGTCCCTCATGTGAGGTGAATCATATGAGATATGTAAAAAAAAAAAAAAAGAGGACTTATTCTGTCTCAGCTTTTGAGATAGATTCAGACCAATACACGATAGTAGGGCCGTGCAACCTTTAAAAATGAGTCAGAAGTGTTTCGAATTTCACATGAGCACAGCATCTCTCTGCTACTCATTAAAGCAGCTTATTACTTTTAGGCCACCACTAGAAACAGAAAAAAGATATAGCTGCTTTAACAATCACCTTGTTAAAGTACTTTTTATAGTACCCACAGTTTTTAATATCATATAGGAATTTGAAAGTCTCATGCTTCTTTAATAAACAGTAAAAGTGGTCCATGTATCTGAGTCCCTTCTCTTAAATTATTTGGAAAGCCTACATTTGAATTATAATATAGTATCATGTCCAAAATATGTTCTGTTCAAAAATATTGTCAAGCTGTTTTAAAGTCACAATAAAATGTAAGGTTTTCTTTTATTTTCTTTAATGATTGCTTCCTTATATTTAAAGGTGAAAACATTAGTTCCCTCACTCTCCTAAATCAAGAAAAATTTCTACCCAGAAACTCACTCTTTTTGTTGTGTTGTGTTGTAATATGCACCCCCCCACCCAAAATCCAACCATACCTCACCATGGGGGCGGAGGGATGAACAGTATAAGTCTATCCTACTGGCCAACATGGCTCTGGCCTGGGAAATATCTGACAATGTACTCCAGTTTTCTCCACCAAAAACTTTATGGATCGACTCAAAGATGTGGAAGATATAGTATCGAGCAGTGAATCTCCATGGCTGGGAGGTACCCATAAAGCTACAGGGGAAGAGCAAAGAAACAATCAGAGCAGCAGAAACATCCATGATGTGGAAGGGGTGAATCCTAATAGGCCTCCAGCCATTGACACAGCTCCTAGTGAAAAGAGATCTCTCCACTATTCAAAGACCTTCAACTTAGGAATATGGAATGTCAATGGCTTAAATCTAGGAAAGCTGAACATTTATCAACAAAATGAATAGGCTCAACATTGATTTACTAGGCATCAGTGAAGTTCATTAGACTAGCTGTGGCTTCTTCAAATCTGATGGTCATGTATACTACTCTGGCAATGATACCATCAAAAAAAAATGGGTTTTCATACTGCACAAAAAAGTGAGCAGAACTATGGAAACTATTTGAACAATCAGTGTAGGATAATGGCAATACATATTAATGGAAAACCATCAACATGACAATTCTGCAAGTTTACACTCCCACTGCACTAAGCAGTAGAGAACATCAAAGAACCCTATGCTGAAATTCAGGAAATTCTAAAATAAACACCAAAGAAAGATATTATCTATATTATTGCAGATTTCCACGCAAAAGTGGAAGAAATGAAAGAAATAGGGATCACAGGCAAGTTTTGCCTTGGTGAATGAAATAAGAACATCTGATTCAAGTATGCCACAGACAACAGCATAATGAACATGTGGTTTGAACAACTCAGCGACTATACAGTTGGACTTCACCAAATGCAGAACATCAAAACCAAATTAACTACATTTTATGCCAAAAGAAGTGGAAAAGTTCCATCCTTGCCATGAAAACATTCCCTGGTGCAGACTGTGGGTCAGACCATGAACTGTTAACTGCCAAGTAAAATTCAAATGCTATAGTGTCAAACAACCACCCATGATTTAGAAATCTGACTTCAAGAAGATTCCCCCAGCATATGCAGTTGAAGTTAAGAACAGATTTGAACTGCTCTACTTCACAGAAAGAAACCAGATGATCTATGAGAGAAAATAAAAACAAACACCACTGAAGTAGTCCAAGAACATATTGCATACGAGAAACAACAAAACTGGCCAGATGGATATCAGAAGGTACAGTAGAGATAGCAGAAGAGAAAAGGAAAACAAAAACTGTTGGTAACAGGCAAGAAATGCAAATACTAAATGCAAAATTCCAGACAGAGTCAAGAAAAGATAAAGAAAAGTACTGGATTGAGCAATTTAAGAAACTGGAGGAAGTAGCCATGAGAGATCATACAAGAGAGTATTTCATTTATGTGGGGGGAAAAACTTGAAACCCTTTTATGACAAGAAAGGCTATGGTCAGAAAATGTAATGGGCAGGAATTGCATGAACAACAAGCAATCAGAAAAAGATGATAGGAATATGCAGAACAACTTTACACAAACAAAAAAGCAAGGCCAAGCCTTCTCCAAGAGGAGAAATTGACCTACCAGAAATGGAACCAGATATCCTGCAGAAGGAGGTACTCTGGGCACTCAACCAGTTGCCTAATTGCAAAACCCCAGGAGTTGATGGAATTCCTACAGAGTTGCTGAGACCACTGCCAACAAAAGCACTGACGGCGCTTTGCCAAAGTATATGGAAGTCTGGAAAAGATCAATATTTTTCCCAATACCAAAGAAAGGTAGCATGAAAGACTGTTCCAACCGCTGAACCATAGCCTTGATACCACGCATGAATGAAATTCTCTTGAAGATAATCCAACAATGTTTGAACTGCCAACAGAGAACTGTCCAATGTACAAGCAAGATTTCAGAAAGGAAGAGGAACACATGATCATGTTGTCAATCTACATTCAATGATGGAAAAAGCAAAAGACCTCTCCGTGTGCTTCATTGATTACACAAAAGCCTTTGACTATATTGACCATGACAAGCTCTGGAACTTCCTTAAAGAACTAGGAGTATCACAACACCATATCCAGATCATTCAGTCATTATGCTTTGATTGGGTAGCCACTGTAATAATGAAATATAGAGGCACAAAATAGTTCAGAATTGGAAAAGGTGCTTGACAAGGTTGCTTCTTGTCTCCTATACTATTCAACAAGTACACAGAAACAGTTATGAGAAATGCACATTTGAAGGAATCTACCATTGGGGTTAAAATCTGTGTTAGAAATATCAGCAATCTCTGATATGTTGATGCAACATTGCTTGAGAAAGCAAGAAGGATCTGGAGTGGCTAGTCCTGAGAGTCAAAGATGAAAGTGAAAAATTTGGATTGCACCTTAACATCAAGAAAACAAAGATAATGACAACTGCAGAGAACACACAGGTCAGAACACACAAGCAGATCAATAATGAGACTATAGAAACAGTAAAAAAATCCATCTGCTTGGGTTCTAAAATTGACTGAAGCATATGTGTATGTGTGTGTGTGTGTGATTTGAGATGAAATTCATAACTAAGCTTCTTAGAGCCAGCATGTCAAACTGAAGGCCCGGGGTCCAGATCTGGCCCAGTGGGTGTTTACATCTGGTCCATGGAAACAGCAAAGGACCGGCCTGCAGTGCCTCTGCCAGTGAAAATGGCTTTTGGGGTGGCTGCTGGCGACCTTCCTGAGCTCGCTAACAGAGGGTTGCAGGAGGCCATCACAGCTGAGAACAGAGCATGTGAGGACTGTGGATGGCCCTCCCAAGCTCTGTTTTTGCTGGCTGGCAGTTACAGGAGGCTGTCGCAGTCAAAAACGGAGCTCGGGAGCCCATTTCACTGGCAGAGCACTCGAGGCCCCCAGGCATCCTAACACAAGTGATGTTGAGCTGGCCACACCTACCCGGGTCATGCCCACCTTGACCCCCTGAGGTCAAATACAACCCTGATGTGGGCCTCAATGAAATTGAGTTTGACACCCATGTCTTAGAGGCTTTATAAAACAAGAATCCACAATCCCCTGTTTGTGACTGGACCTGGTCTACGACCCACTAGGAACCAGGCCGTGCAAGCGAGTGAAGCCCCATCCACACAAGTGCAGGATCCAGATAGTGCATGAATCCATGTCCCCGCAGTACACAGAAAAATTATCCTCTATGGAACCAGCCCTTGACATCCAAAAGGTTGGGGGCCACCGCTATAAAAACGTTTTCTGAAACTTCTTATTCTTCTAAGAATTTAGCTGAGAGTGAATAACAAAGCAGCCAAATATACTTGGGCACATCAGAAAAGATATAAGCATAATATGTAAAAGTATTCATCATTTAATAAGGAAATCAATGAAAATCAGTGTGATTGTTGAAGTCAAACGAAGTTCATACATTCAATTATGATTATTAGATTATGAAGAAATCTCAAAACAACTGGATTAAATTTGGGGAAAAACATGCTCAGTGTTCATACATATACTTTACAGATTCAGTTTCTGGCACAGCCATTCAAAACTTAGAAACTAAGAAAAACTTAGAAAGGCCTCTAAGACCTATAGAATTAGTAACACACAGTTTTTGTATTCGACAGCCCAGGGGTCTCACAGGAAACCATATTTAAGTATTAGAAGCACAAATAAACCACAGCTATCAAGATACAGGCTTAAAAGTAGAAATCCTGCAGCAATATATTTTGAGGAAACAGAGACTTTAAATTACATAGTCTAAAATTGAGATTGTAAAGGAGAAAATAAAAAGAGGGATGGGGAAAAAGAAACTATAATTTTAATTTCTGTAGACATATTGGTGGCAAGAGATTTTGGGCACTCAAAATACTCATTTGAATCAAGCAAAATTGCACATATAATGAGTAAAAACAAAACTGCTAAATGCTTTTGATAAAAGGGAATTTTATGTGTGAATAATCTCTGAAACAACCTTTTTTCAGAAATTAATCATGCTTTTATTCTTCTTTTTTAAAAAACAACTGAGATAGAAGAAGTTAATATACTGCTCACAGACATTGTGTAAACATAACTTGTTCTTATGGTAAAATTCCTTGGATTTCAGATGCATTCCATGCAACTTAATTCCAGTTTAAAGGCTTTCATTAAAATACACTTCCCAAAACCTGCATTTTCTGCGTATGTTCAGGTTTTTTCATCCGTCTTCCCAATGGAGGTTGATGAGAATAGCTTTACAATGCAATTAGGTCACATATGCACCAATTATTTTCAATCCCTTCTTCCTAAATATTTATGGTCACCTTTGAGCATTCCTTTGAGTGTCCTCTTTGTGCTACTGAGTAGGCCAATGTTCCTCCTAGCCATTTTGCATAGGAATGACAAGGCTACCTCAATTGGAAACAAGGGTATAGGAACAAAGTGAAATGGTACCTTGACTTCTGGAGAAAAGCAGAGCTCTGGAGAGCCAAGAGACAGGAACTCCAACCTATAGGAAACTGTTACTACTCTCATATTATTTTTGCAGCATTTTATCTAGAGCACCAGTTAAACCAAAATAGAATTATCCCTGTTTGTGAAAAAACAGGGGTACTCATCTCGACTTTGTACATTCCTCGTAATAAAAATTCCTAGTATGCAACAGACTTAAGAAGGCTGTTTCTTAAAGAAAAAAAATAGCAATTTTATGTCTTTGTAAAGATTAACCGATTTAATGTAGCTTAAGCTTTTATGCACCAGATGTACAGTAGGCTGAGTTGATAAACACTGCTGTCATAGAATAACTGTTACTGTTTAATAAGACACTATACTTATTGTTTTTCTCATAAAAGACTGACTCAAAAACCATTTTGAATTGTTCCTTTTAAGACAAATTCTGATTTGAACTTTTGGAAACTATTATTTCAGATTGCCTGTATTTATATGTGGGTGTCTATATATATATGTATGTGTGTAGGAGAAACTGTAGATATATAGACAGACAGACAGACAGACAGACAGATAGATAGATAATGGATGGACGGATGATGGATGGATGGATGGATGGATGGATGGATGGATGGATGGGGGAGACATTCATTTCTCTGTGAATTGTTTATCATAAATTCTAAATTGGAAATGTAATGATCTATTTATTTATTTGCAACATTTATACACTCTAATCAACCAATGTTTGAGTGGTGTACTATTCCCTACAGCCATAATCTGGGCTAAAATAAATTTTAATAATAAAGTGTTGAAGCCAAAGTGGTACATTAGAAAGTAACCACGTACACCAGGAATCACAATTCCAAAAATACAATTAACAATAATTACTCATCTTGAAAGATAATCATAGCAGTTCTGTTCCCAAAATTTGATGAAATGGCCCAGTCTTCATAGACTTTCTAAAACATCTGAATGTCTGTAGGAATATCATTCCAGAGGCTTGTCTGTTGAAAATATCTCTGTAGTTGGCAAAATCTGAAATAGGAGAAACATATGAGGCATGGTGACACAATGGTTAGAGTGCACTACTGCAGGCTACTTCTGCTGACTACCAGCTGACTGCAATTTGGCAGTTCAAATCTCACCAGGCTCAAGGTTGACTTAGCCTTCCATCCTTCCGAGGTCAGTACAATGAGGACCCAGATTGGTGGGGGCACTATGCTGATTCTGTAAACTGCTTAGAGAGGGCTGTAAAGCACTGTGAAGCAGTTTATGAGTCTAAGTGCTATTGCTATTGCTATCTGGGTGCTAAGTAACTTTTGATCATGGAAATAAATGCATGTAATAATTAATGTAATAATTAATGTAATAATTATGTAATAATTAATGGATTAATTAGATTTAATTAAATATTTTTGCTTTTGTGGGCAATATAAGTCTAAGTGCTATTGCTATACTCTCTACTTGACATTACCAGATAGTCAGATGATATTGGAAGAAGGCAATCCTGCAGTTTCTTCTTGCTCTCCACCACACAAATCAGTTGTAGGGGTAGTTGGTACAGTTTGTCACACTAAAGAATATTTTATGTTTTGTGAAGCATAGAGCATAGAGAAGAGAGAGAGATATACCCCCAATATTTAAACCACTAAAGTATTAGAAATAGCAAAGTTAAACTAACCTTGTGTGAGTTGATATCAGGAGAAATGTTGACTTAACATGATTTATAATGTTAAAAACATATATTTATTAATATATATATATATATATATATCAGCGCTTTTATTAATCAATAAGCATCAATCCAAGAAAGCTCTACTTTCTCATTTCTATCAGGTTTTATTTTATTTGCAGATTGATGCTGACACTTCCAACTTTTTTCCATCCTCCAAAAGTTTTTAGATAGTTCAATACAGTATTGATTTTAGTGTAAGCCTTCTTAGAAGTAAATACTAGTTTCTGTGTAGGATATTCTGGAATTAATTCATCCGGACTATTGAAACTTTCAGCTTTGGTACCAATCTGACAATAACTGTACTATGAATTAGGAGAGCTTACTACTAGACTTAACCTAGATACATAAAAAGTTTAGAGGTCACTAAAAGAAAGTACATGTGAAGTATATTCCTCCTCATCACTGCAGTCCAATTGCAATTATGCACCTTTTCCATCATGCACTTCCGCAGAACCTCTGTGCTATCCGTCTGCAGCTGCATCTCTCCTTTTTCTTCTCCAACTGAGTGTTTGTCCGAGTCCCCTCCAGTGACCACTCCATTGTGCCTGGCCTCTCCACTCCTGGTTTTGAGCCCTCAGCAACTTCCCAGCACTTCTCCACCCACCCCTCCAAAGTCCCCAAAGTTGGCTCTTTTTCATCGTCCAAGCTGACATCCGAAGAAGCCATCACAGGCACAAAGCTAACAATGACTTTGGGCCAGACACACACAAGGAAGGATATAATATAATTTATTATTAGTGATAGATCAGTCATATTTATGAAATGTTGAGAAGCTAAAAAAAAAGTTGCTATTTACAAATCAGGAAAAAATGTCTTCTGTTACTCAAACTAAAACTCTATGGATATATTGGGATAAACCTCCAGAATTCCCACCCAGCATAGTGGATAAGTGGTGGAAAACAATATACACCTGTTTCTTCAGATCCAGCTGCATTAAGGCATGGTTTGCCTTATCCCAGGATAATGTTGTAACATCGAATCTGAGTCAGTCACCAGGATCAGAGATTTATTTTTCTGAGCTTTCTGATTCATCCTGAAGCCCATTTTTAGGGAACTTTACCGGAATACATGCTTTGGCCTATCCTATGAGTTGTATTTATCTGGTGTCTTCCTATTAGCTGATTGGTGTTTTGACAGCTGGTGATTGGCTTTTGTTTCCTTGTGCTCCCAAGACCTCAGCTCCTAAGTACTTGATAAGTTGGTGGTAAATCAACACTCACAAGGGGCACATTTCCCAGGCTTCAATCATTTCCTTGGTTATCTTTGTACCTGTATGTCCAACAATCTTAGTAGCTACAAAATTGGGAAATAATAGCTTAGAAGAGTAAATCTCTGTAAATCTCTGTAAAATCCAGATTCAGTCTTCCCATATTCCAAATCTTTTTTTCCAAAGAAAAAATCATAAAAAATACCAGATAGTTAATTTTCCTAAGAGGGTTTAGTGGATATAAATCATTTTACCAGGTCACTGTTTTTCTTGTCTAAGGTGAAATATACTATATTTCTTTTTAATAAAACAGTTTATTCTAATTTTACACCCAACAACAGTATAATGTCTATATTTCCATGAAAAACTGAGATAAGAAAGAGCTGGGTGCAAATTGGATAATTTTTTGTACCATATTGTCTTCTTCAATGAAAAATAAATCTCTATAAGCTAAAGTTGATAACAACTTTGTAAAATCTATGGTATTTCTGCAAGATTTCTAAATTTAAGGTATAAACCATACCTTCACATTTGTAATAGAGGTCATTAAAATCGTGAAAATCTCCAATTCCAAATTCAAAGATAATTACTTGAGTCTGATGCAACCAGAATAAACACCAAGATAAATTATTGTACATTACTGAAGCGTGTATAGTATCATTTATATTTGTTTCTCCCCAGTGAAAATAACATATCTCAATGTCTGAGAGATGTTATTTTGATCTAAGATATTTTGGGATAACAGAATTTTTTTTTTGCTGGAGCTTGGGTTAAAAAAAGTAACCATAGTTTGCTGAATATACACAGGCTAAAAGGAGTAATGGATGAGAAAGACATATGCAAACTCCACCCCAACACACTGACCTCAACACAGCTACCAGCTCTTTATATATCTAAGATTTGAAAACACTTTGCAAGGATATTCATTTGGATGAATATGTTAGAAGTTTCCTTTTAACTGAATATCTGAGAAGGCTGAGTTTCCATTTAGACAGCAACTTCTATGCATGTTCGGTTGAACTTGCTTAGAAATCTTTTTCCAAATTCAGGCACTGGATGAGGGGAGTTCTCATGAGGCACCATTTTGTAAGCAGGCTGATGTATACATGTCCAAAGGCCACATTTACCCTTTGTGCTGTCATTTTATTAATCTGAACTTGAAAAAGTGACATCCAAAAATGTAAAACATAGAACTTTGGTCCAAAATACAAATCTGCCACCATGGTAGCAATGCCTCTGATTTGTCTTGCTTTTTAATTGCCTCAGATAATATCAACTTGTTCACCAAGATATGATCAATTGTTTAAATATATTTACATTAGTATGAAAAAAGAAACCATGATTAGATGACTGATCAAAGGTACTGCTGTTTCCAAATAAGTAAAATTTCTATTTTTTAAAGAATATAGATTATATTATTCTCTTTAAATCAGCCTTAAATGCAGTCAAAAGTTATAAACAAATATATGGAAAAAAATATGCAAAACCCCCCAAAAAAGGGATTTGTTACCAGATAATATAATTTGCTTTTTATTAAAATAGGGTTGAAGAAATTTGCTGGCTTGCATTTTAATAATACAACATTACTATCCAATTTTGACTTGCTCTAAAACATATTGTGACTGTTACTATCACAGAAAATAAACTGGATAGCTAGAATATTTTGCATTTCTGCTAGTTTTGGTGCCTTTCTGTTTTAATACTCTTTCTTGCTTTGAGAAAAAGATAAGAAATGTTAAAATAATTGGCTGGACCCACACTGCCAATTTCTAAGTAATTTTAAAACTACTAATAGTCAATTTTTAAACTATCTTGAGGGGAGAATAATGTGATATCATACGTTTCAACAACTAAATTCTGGAGGTCAGTATGCTAATGTGTAATAACCACACTTAGTATCATTTGATCTCATGTGGATTTTTCCATTCACTCCAGAGATTTTGATATGAAAATGTTTGCCAGTCCTACTTCAATTCTGAGTTGGTTTCTCACCAACAGCTAAGCTGTTCAAAATGTACTGGCAGTAGTTTCACTTTCATTTTGTCTCTATTCCTGTTGCAGTTTAGTAAAGTTCATCAGAAACGAAAATATGATTTATGATCTAGGATCCAGAAAGACAACAGGTGCTTTCCCAACTTATACAACATTTTAAAGTACATTTTACATGTCTATACAAAAAAAAACAGTTTTCATTAGTAGGGCACTCTTTTGGCATAATTAAGTCAACAATTATTTGATTTAAACACCATTTGTTGTATCCTTGTTGTTTAAAGGACACCAGAGTCAGAAGTAGGTTTTTTTTCCCCCTTGCTTGCTTTGCTGAAATGTGCAAAACAAGTGAGACTTAAAACAAACTTTTCAGCAAATTTGTTGGTATAACTGGGTCATGCAGTGCCGCTTATTTACTTTTCAATATTTATATCCTACCCAATCCCAAAGGATTCCAGAAAGGTCAACAGCAAGATAAAATATACAAACCAAATACCAAAAATATATTCCCAATGCTGTTTTTTTAAAAAGTAATTGAAACTGTTCATTTACAAACTGTGATTAATTATCATTCACAATTGTTCTGGGACATAGGAAAAATGTGGAAAGAGTTATCTTAATACATCTCTGATTAGTGATGACATTAAAGCCAATGGGAACTTGGCATACTGAATAGACATCCATCACAACTAAAAAAAAGTCTACATGAATCATTTTGCCATGGCAAGGCAGACCAGTCCCAAGGATGAAACTAGTGCTGTTTGGAGCATCTTTTGGATAAATTGGCAATATAAGCCCTTGGGGCCAGAGAGAAAGGAGTCTGTTCTTAACTATTAAACAAGAGTACAAGCAAATTATTTCATATTTAACACTCTGTGATGTCTAACATGCAAGTCTATCCAACACTTGAGCTCTCAGCTTAGACAGTATGATAACTCTCTCTCCATATAACTTCCATAACCCATAGATTCATCATAGTGTTGAAAAAAGCTCTCTAAATGGGAGTAGGGGAGAGAGGGGAGGGAGAGAAGGGGAGAGACAGATTTGGTGTTTATGCCAGACGTAATGATAGTTCTATAGACTTGAGACATTGCTGAGTCTCTCTGGTCTCTATCTGGATAATTTCATTTGAGATGGAAAGGCCTCTGTCAGAAAAATCATGTCAAGGGAAGTCTCATTTAATACAGATTTTTCAGATTGTCTTCTTAACCTCTATATAAAATAAATTACCTGTCCACATTTGTATGATTGTCTGTACTTTTGAATTGTACATTATATCTGTATCTTCAAGCATAAAGCCAAATGCTATATTCAAGAAGCTGTAAGCAGAATTCCTTTTTGTAGATTGAAATTTGATTATCAGGAAGGATTGTAAATTCCCTTCCATACAAAAATCCTTTCGAACATTTAATTTCCCAAACCAAACTCAGCACTTCTCTATTTGCTTTTTATTTTCTTTTGTTTTGTTTTGTTTTGTTTTGTTTGGGGATGGTGTATAGCTGTGAGAGGCCATACTGCAAAACCTGTCATCTTTCACAATGTGTGACATAATTACACCAGCTCCACACAGTGAGACATCATAACCAATTTCACTGGTAAATACAGGTTACAACTGAGTATCAAGTCTGATGTCAACATTTTCTGGGAAAGTTTGTTTTGTCCATTGACAAGTACTCCCCGTTTAAATAAAGGGTGGTTAAATTTGGTACAAATCTATTATAATCCCAAAACCAGGAATCATAGCTTGCATGCATTCTATGGCCTCAGGACATTAATAATTGACTGATTTACTCCTATATACTTATGCATCAATGGCGTGATCACAATATGCAATACCAGGTTTCAAAACTCATATTTTTTCTGTTGCTTTCAAAGTCCACTAATTTTTACAATGTTGTGTTAAGGTTTTGCAAGTGTACCTCATTAATTTCTGTGATGACAATGATATCATTTATATAGGTTTCTATATAAGACTAAAGCACTTGTGTAGATAATACCCCAAAGCAAAGTTTGTTAGAATAATATATATTTTGTGTGCATTTATGACAAGAAATAATGTAGAATCTTCCTCTACTTCCTTCTGTAAATAAGTCCCTGCTTGGTCTATTTCATTTAACCTATAACTGGAATATCCAAAATGTTCAGCAAGGACATGTTGTTGTTGTTTTTTTGAATTTATATCCCGCCCTTCTCCGAAGACTCAGGGTGGCTTACATTGTGTAAGGCAATAGTCTCATCCATTTGTATATTATATACAAAGTCAACTTGTATTGCCCCCTCAACAATCTGGGTCCTCATTTTACCTACCTTATAAAGGATGGAAGCCTGAGTCAACCTTGGGCCTGGTGGGACTCGAGCCTGCAGTAATTGTAATTGCAGGCAGCTGTGTGTTAATAACAGGCTGCATTAGCCTGTTGAGCCACTTCCCAGCCCATGGGATATGCATGTTGCTCAGCTTGTAATCATGGGTCAATGGTAACTTCAAAATCCCCACTGAACCCCAGTTCTGTTCTATTTAGCTGTAAAACCACAGGTGTAGTCCATGGACTCCTTTCAAAAAGAACTTTTTGAAGAATTTCCTCAGCTTCTCTCCAATCCAGTTCAAGGTCTGTCTTTTTGTACAGAATGTATGAATCTGGACTTTCATATGGTTTTCTTGTGATGCTTGTTTGCCTTGGATCAATTTGAATGTGCCAGTGCCATCTTTGAATATATATATATACTACACTTTCCAGTTTACTGGTGGTGATCTCCATGAGCAGAAGGACGGAATGCAAACTCTTGATACAACTCCAATTTAGCAGCAGCATGACTTTACCTTGTCATTTCACAGCACATACAGCAAGTCCAATACATTGTGGTGGTTATTTTACAGTTACTGTAGCTGCATCATTCCAATGGGAACATTTTGCCCAGTATAAGTTTTAATTGTATTTCTCATGGCTATAATTTAAAAAGCTGATTAGCAGAACCTACAATAGCATTGATCTGATTTTGTCATTCCTTTCTACTATGATCACTATTCTTGGTCCCATTTTACCTTTTTACCTATAGATTTCCAAGTTAGTAATCCGTTTCATTTTCATCAATGAAATCGAATACCACACATTTTTCAAAGCAATGGCTTGGTTATGTATATTTAGCAAATTGTTTGCATTTTCCTAAGTGACAGGCTGTCTGGATAGATTCCACCTTATTACAATTTTCTAAAGATTTCCTCCTTAAATCTGCACCGGATTTCTATATGTAGTGCCACAACAATAATAGTTTGTTTTGAACTTTTCCTCTTGGTTATTATTCGATCTTATCCCATTGTTTATTTATTTATTTATTTATTTATATATATATATATATATATATATATATATATATATATATATATATATATATATATATATATAAATAAACAATGGGATAAGATCGAATAATAACCAAGAGGAAAAGTTCAAAACAAACTATTATTGTTGTGGCACTACATATAGAAATCCGGTGCAGATTTAAGGAGGAAATATGTATGTGTGTGTGTGTGTGTGTGTGTGTGTGTGTGTGTGTGTGTGTGTGTGTGTGTGTGTTTTGAGGTTATATATAAATATATATTTTGTTTTCTGAGGTTTTCGCGGGTGTTTGTATGTAGGTCTTTGGTTATTCAGGTTTTCTCCCGCGTAAAATTGGAAGTATCTTGGCGACGTTTTGACGAAGTCTCATTCGTCATCTTCAGGCTTCAGCTTTGTGCTTCTGGGAGCAATGTGAGATTGCAGCTGTTTCTTCCTTTTTAACTGCTAGTGGGGGTTTGAACTGATTGGGTGGGAGCTTGGCTGTGCTCTGATTGGATGGGGGGTTTTTTTGTGCTCTGATTGGATGGGGGTGTGTCCTGTTTGGGTGGGGGCTTGGTTGTGCTCAGATTAGTCTGAGTTGCAGGGGGATTTGAGCTGGTGAGCTGCATTGCTGTTGTTTGGTTTCGTGTTTGTGGTCATGCTACATCTTCATAGTGGGTGTCTGTCTGCTGTATGTATGGATTGGAGGGGTTTGAAATGGCTAATGTTGCAGCTGCAATCACACATTGCTCCCAGAAGCTGAAGCCTCAAGATGACGAATGAGACTTCGTCGAAACGTCACCAAGACACTTCCAATTTTACTCGGGAGAAAACCCAAATAACCAAAGACCTACATACAAACACCCGCAAAAACCTCAGAATATATATAGACATATATATATATATATATATATATATATGTTTTCTGAGGTTTTCACGGTGTTTGTATGTAGGTCTTTGGTTATTCGGGTTTTCTCCCGCGTAAAATTGGAAGTGTCTTGGCGACGTTTCGACGAAGTCTCATTCGTCATCTTCAGGCTTCAGCTTCGTGCTTCTGGGAGCATTGCTGTGTGTGTGTGTGTGTGTGTGTGTGTGTGTGTGTGTGTGTGTGTGTGTGTATGTATATATATATATACATATATTTTGCTCCCAGAAGCACGGTTGAAGCCTGAAGATGACGAATGAGACTTGTCGAACGTCACCAAGACACTTCAATTTTACGGGAGAAAACCCAAATAACCAAAGACCTACATACAAACACCATAAAACCTCAGAAAACAATATATATATATATATATATATATATATATATATATATGTTTTCTGAGGTTTTCACGGGTGTTTGCATATATGTCTTTGGTTGTTCAGGTTTTCTCCCGTAAAATTGGAAGTATCTTGGCGACGTTTTGACGAAGTCTCATTCGTCATCTTCAGGCTTCAGCTTGTGCTTCTGGGAGCAATGTGAGATCGCAGCTGTTTCTTCCTTTTAACTGCTAGTGGGGGTTTGAACTGATTGGGTGGGAGCTTGGCTGTGCTCTGATTGGATGGGGGGTTTTTTTGTGCTCTGATTGGATGGGGGGGTGTCCTGTTTGGGTGGGGGCTTGGTTGTGCTCAGATTAGTCTGAGTTGCAGGGGGATTTGAGCTGGTGAGCTGCATTGCTGTTGTTTGGTTTCGTGTTTGTGGTCATGCTACATCTTCATAGTGGGTGTCTGTCTGCTGTATGTATGGATTGGAGGGGTTTGAAATGGCTAATGTTGCAGCTGCAATCACACATTGCTCCCAGAAGCTGAAGCCTCAAGATGACGAATGAGACTTCGTCGAAACGTCACCAAGACACTTCCAATTTTACTCGGGAGAAAACCCGAATAACCAAAGACCTACATACAAACACCCGCAAAAACCTCAGAAAACAATATATATATATATATATATATATATATATATATGTTTTCTGAGGTTTTCACGGGTGTTTGCATATAGGTCTTTGGTTGTTCAGGTTTTCTCCGTGTAAAATTGGAAGTATCTTGGCGACGTTTTGACGAAGTCTCATTCGTCATCTTCAGGCTTCAGCTTCGTGCTTCTGGGAGCAATGTATATATGTGTGTGTGTGTGTGTGTGTGTGTGTGTGTGTGTGTGTGTGTGTGTATGTATATGTATATGTATATATACATATATTTTTGCTCCCAGAAGCACGAAGCTGAAGCCTGAAGATGACGAATGAGACTTCGTCGAAACGTCGCCAAGACACTTCCAATTTTACGCGGGAGAAAACCCAAATAACCAAAGACCTACATACAAACACCCGCGAAAACCTCAGAAAACAAATATATATATATATATACATACATACACACACACACACACACACACACACACACACACACATATATATATGGTATATTTATATGTATATGTGTGTGTGTATATATGTGTGTGTGTGTGTGTGTGTGTGTGTTTTCTGAGGTTTCTTAGGATGGTGGATATTTTTCGGTTTGTGCAGAATGCTGTCTTGATGTTGTGTTTGTGGAGGATCTTGCTGATTCTGTCTGTGGTGCTTTTATATATGGGAGGAGGGCTTTGCCGTTTTCTTGTTCTCTGTCTTGGATTTTAGTGGGGGGTTCTTTTTGGATTAGTTTGGTAATCTTATTTCTCTGGAATCCATTGGATGTTAGTACGTTAGTGAGAGTGTGTAATTTGGTTTTTAGGTGTTGTTCGTCAGCTAAGCGTTTTGTTCTGGAGATGAGTGTCTTGGCTATGGAGTTGATCTATGCTGGGTGGTGGTGTGAGAGTGCGTGCAGATAGCGGTTTGTGTGTGTTTTCTTCTGGTAGATAGTGTGTCCTAGGGAGCCATTGGGTTTCCTGTAGACTAAGACATCTAGGAAAGGAAGTTGGTTGTTAACGTCTGTTTCCATGGTGAACTGTATTTTGGGGTGTAGGCTATTGAGGTGTGTGAGGAAGTTGTCAAGTTTTTCTTTCCCGTGTGGCCAGATTATGAAGGTGTCATCTATGTATCTGAGCCAGAGTTTGGGTTTGTGATCAGATTTTTCTAGTGCTTGGGTTTCAAAGTGTTCCATGTAGAGGTTGGCAATGACAGGTGAGAGGGGTGATCCCATGGGTGCTTCTTCTATTTGTTTGTATTTTTGTCCGTTATAGATGAAGTATGTATTGGATAGGCAGTGGTTGGTCAGATCTAGGATGTGCTTGGGGGGGTTATATTTGTTTTGGATAGCTGTCAAGGCTTCTTTGATTGGCACTTGGGTGAAGAGGGATATGACATCAAAGCTCACGAGTAGGTCGCTGGGCTGTAAGTTTTGTTTCTTTATGATCTCTATGAACTGGAATGAGTTTTTTACGTGTGAGGAGATGGATTCTGCATAGGGCTGTAGTTATTTGGCGAGAAATTTGGCTAGGTTTTGTAGAGGTGAGCCTATGGAGCTGACTATGGGTCTGAGTGGGGTTCCTTCTTTGTGTATCTTGGGGAGGCCATAGAGCTTAGGGCATCTGGATGATTTCTCTTTGGGAATGATTCTTTGTTGGATTTCTTCACTGATGGGGAGGCTTTTATTTTGGATCTAGTGGTTTTTTCTAGGTAGGTGGTGGGGTCTGTTTTTAGGGGCTTGTATGCAGGGTCTTGGAGTAGGTTGGTTAATTTGGTTTGGTAGTCATATGTGTTCATAACCACCGTGGCGTTGCCCTTGTCTGCTGGTAGGATTATTATGCTGGTGTCTTTTTTCAGGTTAAGTAGTGCTGTCTGTTCCTCTTTGGGTAAGTTGCTTTTGGGTGGCTTGCTGCTGCAGAGGATGTTGGTGATTTCGAGTCTGATTTTGTTAGCATCATCGGGGTTTACTTTGGTCAGGCTGGTTTCAGAAAATATATATATATTTGTTTTCTGAGACCTACATATATATATATATGTATGTATGTATGTATATGTGTATGTATGTGTATGTATGTATATATATATATTTATCAACTCCAGACAGTGAACATATTGCATACAAACAGTGAATGCATCTGGTAATCCTGCCTCCAAAACAACAATTTTCCCCAAAACAACTCTGGGAGGTGGATTGGTCTGAGATAGAGAAAGAGCACCTGGCCTAAAGTCACCCAGCCAGCTTTCATGTCTAAAGGAGGCCTAGAACTCAGTCTTCTGGCTGATAGGCCAACATGTTAACACCAAACTGGCTCTCTATAAATGTACACTTTTCTTTATTCAAAAATGGAGTTCTAATGGTTGCTTCCATGCTCAAATCTTCTGTCATTCTTATGTCTTTTGTTTCGTTTTCTTCTCTAATTCCATAGATTAGCAAGTCTTCCAATGCCTCATTAAGTCCTTTGCTAAACTTGAAATATTCAGACATCTTCTTAAGTGCAACTGCATTCTTGCAATGGACTCTCTTTTTTAATTTGTGCTTCTGAAACTTGAAATACTACAATCAATAACAGTTTGGCATCCCCATTTCTATATCACTGCTGCTAGCTCTGGAGAGCTGAACTGCTAGGATTTTTGTGAGGCAATTAAGCTTCTCAATGAGTTGTGTGCTTTGTCTCCCATAACTCTTAGTGAAACAGCTTTTTTCCCTCATTTGCCACAAATAGCTGCTCAAGTCTCTCTGTATATAATGTCCAGTCATCTGTGATACTATGAAATACATCAATCTTTCCAATAAACACTCTCTCCTGCTGGGCTCTTTTTCCCTTTTGTCTTTGCTCACTGTCACAAGTTCAGCATTATTTTTGTTTGTCTATTTGTTTTTACTATCCTTTCTCTCTCTCCAGAGATAAGATAAGGCTTCAGAGATTTCTGTTATAGTCCCACTTCATTGCCACTTGTGTCTTTTAATACTGACAAGTACTAAAATCAAGACTAGATGCTTTTTGCTGCTTGTCTTCAGAAAAACTTCTAGAGCTAGTCTGCAAGAATGATAACTTATACTGACAGCCCAAGCCAGGTGAGTAAGCATACTTTATCAGTCGGATAGCTTAACATCATTATTCTTAATTTTAGTTGGGAAAAGTTTGGCATGATCTTAAACATGTCAGTGCAATGGTTCAGCTGGGCCATTACTGAATGCCACATAGTGCAAAGGCTATATTATTTATCTCATAAATTCATTGAACACATGACAGAGAAGCAATGTCCATGTTCTGTCAATATATTATCAATGCATGGCTGGTAATATACAGAGAAAAATACCCTATATTGTTTCTATCTGATGATTTTATCACAATTTATCTTTATTTACATTAAACAATTTAAACTTTCAGTACAGGACAATTAATGAATGAGTGGGTTTTATTTATTTACTATAGAAAACACCGACAATTTTTTAAAAAGATAGGGATTTCATCATAATAAAAGGCACTAAAACAGTAATTTATATGGAGGATGGGACAATTTTTTTTAAAAAGTCCAGCAGAATTTACTAATGACAACTTTTGGGAAGAAGGTGAAAAAAACCCTAGATTGTATTTAATACTTTAAAATCCCCTGTACTTTTGTTCACCTAGTTATCAGTGAAAAGATTGGCTTGAAAATATGAAGAAGTTTAACTAAAGTCTCCCCCCACCTACATGATTTTTGTCGTATGCATATTATCACGCTTCTCTTTCTTGCTTAGAGACTGTTACCTACTATGTGCCAAATATAGTCAATCTTTTTAAAATTACAGGAAATCTGTGTTCAGTTTCCTCCCATGTGTGCATACATTCATTCAAAGAATTAACCCTTCCAATAATTCAGTCCAGCTACAGCTCTACTAACATATGTACTAACCAAAATTAAAATATTGAGGTTTCTGATTGTTCAAATATAATTTTAAATAATAGACTTAATTGTAATATTATAAATCATATTAGAATTATAAATGATACAACATATTAAGCAGGATAGTTAGAACCCAAATAACTGCCAAGTTAAGGGCCAAAGTAGATTCAACCAGCTTGTGAAATATGGGTTATTATTATTATGGTTAGATGCATAGTCAGCCAGATGTTCAGACTGGATTTGGCATTTTTATCAATCTAAGAAGATGAGGATGTTTGATGGTCTTAAGGATATTGTGACAGAATGTTAGCTGTTCTGAATAAAGCTGCCTTTTGCAAGTGACTGATGGTGAATCTGTTAATGCTGGTGGTGTTCACTCAAGTGATGCTCCAGTTGTTTTGGGACTGAAGGCAAGGCATCTATGAGTATTGGTACTACCTAATCATCATCATCATCATCATCTTTTTTATTCATTAAACATGAAACTCAGTTAACTGAGCATTTAAAAATGTGTCACAAATAGGAGTGACTGGTGCTAATGGTTGATACAGGTTGCTACCAGCGTCCTAGGTATCAACCAAGTATCTTCTTAAAATATATGATGTTCCGAGTAGCAAATTTTTTGCAATTCCACTAGTGTTATTGCAGGAAGCTGCAATTTCTTGATGTGTTTTGTAAAATTCTTGGACATGGTACCAAGTGCCCCAAAGACAATGTGTATCACTGTTACATGCTTCATCCATAACCGTGTAGTTTCAATGGCCAGATCGTGATATTTCATAATTTTTTCCAGTTCTTTTTCTTCAATTGGTATCTTCTGGTACAGCGATATCAATAAACTGTACGCTTCGGCCCTCAACAATTGTGATATCTGGCATGTTATGTTCCAAATGACGATCCATCTATATTTGAAAGTCCCACAAGATCTTCACTATATTTATTATTTTATTTACACAAATTTATTATTATTACTATTACTACTACTACTACTACTACTACTACTACTACTATATTTTAACGTATATTTTGTCAAAGTGAGATGTCTATGGAGATTCTCATCCAGGTCACAGTTGTCCCAAAGGTGCTTTTTCAAGAGGCAATTGGAATTTCTGGTTTTTCTTTGAAAAAAACAATACAGAAAAACAAGAAAGTCCACTTGCCTCTTGAAAAAGCACCTTTGGAACTACCAAAGTGAAAGCCAAAGGCAACTTCTGGAGAAATAGGGAAGAATAACCTGAGCCATTTTCTCCTGTCTCACAGAGTCCAAATTAACATTGGGAGTGAAATTTCCATAATGAACTTCAGCTACAATCTTAGCAACTAATTTAGCAGAATTGATGATATTCCTATACTCAGTTCTTTCTCAAGTCATGTTAATCCTATCTACCAAAGGCTTCTGAGCAAACTCAGCTGCTTTAAAACAAAAGGACATATATATCAGACTGACTCCCTAACTGTTAACCAGTTACCAATCTATAATAAAGCCAGTTAACTAATCCACAAGAACAAACTGACAATTTTCATAATGATAGGACAGACAAATGTGGATCTAATAAAGATATAAGCTTAACCTAAGACTATATAAAAGATCTGGAATTAGGGATCAGCAGTGAAATGGCTAAATTTGTAAATTACATTAAATTATTCCAAATGATAAAATAAACTAGAATTGCAAAAGGCTTTTTTTTAAATTCCCAAACTGACTGAATAAGCCTAAAATGGCAAATAGAAATCAATATAAATGACAAAGTTTTTAATATGAATTAATTTTGAACATGAACTGGAATGAAACTTTGGAGCATGGTAAAGATCTCAATAAAACCATCAGGGAACTCAATAAAAACATCAGTGTTCAGTTGTTACAAAGATGAATGCAATTAACAGTTTAAATTAGTACCTTTGGTCCAGAGGGCACATTTGGAATTGTGAAAACAAGCCTGGATTCTTTCAGCAAGTCTTACCATGGAATAACCTAATCTTGTGTAGCTCTTCTCCGGTAAGATTACACTACTAACCAGAGCATACAAAACATTTGCTAGACCAATTCTTGATTACAGCTCATCTGTCTGGAACCCACACTGCATATCGGACAGTAATTCAATTGAGCATGTCCAGAAATATTTCACAAGAAGAGTCCTCCGCTCCTCTGATCACAACAAAATACCTTATGCCACGAGACTTGAAATTCTGGGTTTAGAAAATTTAGAACTATGCCTTCAGTCTGACCTGAGCTTAGCTCATAAAATCATCTCCTATAATGTCCTTCCTGTCAATGACTACTTCAGCTTCAACTACAACAATACACGAGCACACAATAGATTCAAACTTAAAGTGAACCGCTCCAATCTCGACTATAGAAAATATGACTTCAGTAACAGAATTGTTAATGCCTGGAATGCACTACCAAACTCCGTGGTCTCAACCCCAAATCCCCAAAACTTAAAATTGTCTACTGTTGACCTCACCCCATTCCTAAGAGATCTGTAAGGGGCATGCATAAGAGCACCAGCGTGTCTACCGTTTCTGTCCTAATGTTTCTTTTAGTTGTATTCATTTTATGTTTTCAATTTATGCTTATACATATTATTTAATATGTATTTGACAAAATTAAATAAATAAATAAATCTTGTTTGTTTACAAAATGGCTACCAATACAAAGTTCTCATTTACAGACGACAAACTAATAAAGCTCTCTCCCATCAATATTTTAAGAACAACTATGTTCTGCATGTATACACAGATATTCTAGATCAATGATACTGTATAGTAGCACAGACGTAACTTATCAGGATTAATACCTAAACATAATATTTATTTATTTATTTTTCCATTAGGGCTACTAACCTGTTCAATGACCCATTAACATTTGGGGTACATTTATAATATAATCACTCACATTATCAAGTCACAGCAGTGGATATCTTTTATTGCAGATACAATCAACGAAATATGACCCACAACGAACAAGCACATAAGCACCATGTACAGGTAGTCCTAAATTTACAACAGGTCATTTAGTGACAGTTCAAAGTTACAGCAGCACTGAAAAAAGTGACTTATGACCATTTTTCAGTTACAAACTTTGTAGCATCCCTATGATCATGTGCTTGAAATTCAGATATTTGGCAACCAATTCATACTTTGTACCATTACTGTGTCCCAAGGTCACCTTTTGCAACCTTTTGATGAGGAAATTAAATGGGGAAGCCAGATTCACTTAACAACCAGGTTACTAACTTACCAACTGTGGTTAGAAAGGTTGTCAAATGGGCCAAAACTCACTTAACAAACGTCTCACTTAACAACAGAAATTTTGGACTCAATTGTGGTTGTAAATCAAGGACTACCTGTACATGATTGGGAAAAAAAGGTCATCTGACAAAATTTTAATATCAGTGTATTCAGAAACATCCAATAGTCCTTTAGATCCATTTGCATGCCTTATAACTTCAACTGCATTGTCTAATTAAACTTGACACAATTTTCTGTTCACTTGAGGGATAGAGGAAAATTTGCTATGACTTGACAAAAGTGTTTCACAATGATAAGCTAGGCACTGCTCAGTAATAGATTTGATCCATTCATACAACTGAAAATAGAAAACTTACATCACAAATGCAAATAATTAGTTATTTCATATATTCAACCCGTTTTCTATAGAAAGTACAGTGTTTTTTTTAACATACATGGAAATTTTATAATGCCACTGAAAAAAACCTGAGCATTAGATTCTAAGAAGAAAAAGATGTAGGGGAACCCCTGCATAGAAGAGGATGAGTCACCTTCATGACTTATATAAAAGATCTTGGGATTTTATAGGACTGGCTTTCTTTGCCTATCTTTTGCAGCAAGGATGCAGGGTGCAGAGCCAGAGAGGAGACCAGTTCCAGCAACTTCTGGGCCACTGAGAACCTCGTGTTTCCTTATTATTTATGGTCCTTTTTCTCAAAAGAGACAGAATAGAACCTACACACTGAGCACTTTTGATTTCCATGAAACGTAACGAAAGGAAGTCTGTGGCTGCTTTGCTGAACTACTTATGTCTATGTGGAAACAGCTTCCAATAACAGGTAGGTGTTTTCTCATTTTCTTTCTTTCTTTCTAAAATAAAACTACAAGATGCAATGAAGCAGAGCAGGCATGGGTCCAGAGTCATTGACAGGTAAACAAATGTGAATATTTGTTTAAAAAATATGAACAGTTAGTTAAAATTATACTTGTGGGAACCATGGGTAGTCTTTGTATGCCATAGGAAATTGAGACAATATTTTCAGGCCAGACTAATTCTGTCAAAATAGAAGACATATGAGACTCATAGTAGCTTCATCACTAGTGATTTAACATTAGGCCGCATTTACACATACAGAATGACTATTTTACACAATGTATTTTTTTTCTTTTGACAAGGTAATTTGTCAAATTTGTCAATTACATTGAAGAACCACTGTATTAATAAGACTTGAATTAAATGCAACTCTCTTCCACTGATTTTTATTGGTTTTCAACACTGCACTCTTTGAATTGTTTATAAATATGCTATTTATTCAGCATTCCTCTTTAAAAACTAAACCTTTAGAAATGATTATCTAGAAAATGTACTTATAATTATACATTTCTTAAAAATATTTATTTTAGTGTTAAAAACTTCCATGGAATATTTTTAAAAATTTTAACTCAGGTTTCTGAATTTCTTGTGTATAGTTCCAGTTCAATTTACTAATTTCAGGGAGGGTTTCTCTTTGCTACAATACAACTCAGATAAGATAGTTCTGTGAAATGTCAAACAAAATTTGATTTTATAGGAAGAATTTTAATTTAGGGTTGTTCTTTTTTACCAAATACTTCCAAGAAAGCGTATTAATAGAGTGCCATAAATATATTAATATAGGGTTATATATGTATTATTCAGGGATGTTAGTATTCAGGTTTCTCTAATGGTTCAGTGACACATAAAATGAAATCAAGTAATAACCCTTCCTTGAGCAGTACCAATTCAGGTAACTCTGAGGGAGAGATACATTAAGTTCATCTATTTGAGAGGGAAATTCCCTGCAAATGTACTCTGTAAGGTTGAAAACTAAGCTGATCATATCTCCTACACATACTGTAATTCTGTTAGCGGGAGTATTTTTATTCTGCTTTGATAATGGATACACAATTGTAGCCTTTGATAGCCATCTGGACTGGTTTGTATCTATAACCATATTATTACAGGGTATTACTACTACTAGCCATCACAGAAGAAAGGAAAATTCAAAGTATGCTTTCATTAAAAAAATATATTAAAGTCTCCAAATAATGTTTAACTGTGAACAGATCAGTTGGATAAATATCATTTTAAGTTCTATATGTTTCAATAAAAGTTCAAAATTTCTGGAAGGTAAATGATACCCTACAAATAACCATGTAATATGTGGCTTTTATGTGGGTAGACATTATTAACTAAGGTCATATATGTTCTTATCCATAAGCAGAATTGAAACTAGTAACTGTGAGAAGAGATTACTGTAATTTCCACACTGGGACTAATAACAATATCTGAACCTCCACTACCTGACTTAAAGCAATTCCATCCCCTTAGACAGCATTTCATTTTTCTGAGGTCTGTAAGACAACAGAGAACTAAATCATTTGCTTTTTCACAAACCTTTATGAATCAGGATAAGGAATAAGAATGAGGCATTCTTGGCTACGCTAAACAGGAAAGCCCAATTACTTATGTACTTAGCTTGCAAGGAAAACTCTTGCAAGGTTATCTTGAGATCATTGATTGAAATATTCAACTAGAGAATATACATTGCGGTTCATAAGAGGAGCAATCTGGAATGCTGGTAATCATATTTTACACTTTCTTCAAAAGTTATAATATAGCATTTGTTTGCAAAAGCTCATATAGTTCACATTTACTGTTTCTTCTGGGCATTTACTATTGTGTCTTGTGATTATACCTAACTGGTTTAATTTAAAATAAAAAGGAAGAAGCAATTTCCATTTATCACTTAAATTAACTTACCACATCTTAACCCAACATCTACTTCCTCTTTGTTTTTCGATTACTAACTGCAACTACTATGAAAACAAAAGCTATTTCATTTACTTCCATCTCGCCCCAAAAGAAAAACTTTGGAAATAAGTTTATGTACTTAAACTAGGTCTCTCAATTACTGGAGCTGCAATTTAGGACAGTAAAAGCAGACACTATGAACCAAAATGCCAAGTCTCCAAAAATGCCTGCTGTATTAAACCACCAGAAACTGCTTCTCAAGTACAAGTAGTTGGTGCTAAGAGAGAAAGGATTATTATGTTTCATTTACATGGTAATCTACAAATCATGTATTACATTAATAGTATTAATATTACTATGATTAATATTCCTGAATTTAGAAATGGGAAGTCTAATCTCAAATTTTCATACAACCATAAAATTCAAGTGATCTTAAACAACTCATTTCCCATAGCTTAGTAGCAAAAGCGGGTCTACACTTCCTGCTTGAGTTATTGTTGAAACCTGGTGATTGTTGAGAGAAGTTCTTGCAATTTTCTTTCAGAAATATTTCAGAAGTGGTTTGTCATTGCCTGCTTTCTGGAGCTGAGAAGGAATTACTGGCCCAAGGTCACTCAGTTGGCTACATGACTTGGGAAGGGGGGGGATTAGAACTGTTTAAAGCCAGGTGACTTAACTAGTACACCAAACTGGGTCTCCTTCAGATATTTAACACAATTAAAATAATCTTATTTTTTAAAATTCACATATGCAATTCTGCTTGAAATACCATTTTATCCAATTTAAATATTTTTAATACTTGTATACCAAACTCGATAAAAAAAATTGGCACAGTAATTGTTATAGATAAAGCTGTTGAGATGTATTTCTATTAACAGAATATATTAATAATATTTATTTTTATATGTTATAGTGCTTGATTTGTTTAGCATGTGCCCCATTGCCTTAAATTCATTGTTGCTTTTATATTATAGGTAAATTAGAGAGAATTATCCAGAAGCTTCACCTTTATGGATTACACTAAATCTGCAGGCCATACACTGTTAATGCTAATTGTGATAGGTGTTTTATTCTGATCAACTCCTACATGTTAGCATTAATAGGGTGTGGTGCTCTTTTCCAATATGGAATATACTGCTGCTGTTTGCAAGAAAGCAAATAAAATTAAAAAATAAAGGAAACTGTTTCATTTGCCAGTTTGCTAGCATGCATTTGTTTTCTTCCAACAAAAGTAAACCACTTTATCAATACATCTTTATGTAGACAACTGACAAGCACAGGTGATACACTACAACTCTTTCTGTCATGCCAAAACCCATTCATGTTGATACCAGCAAGTTACAACAAATAAAATGATGCGTAATGTGTTGGCAAAAAAAATTTCTGAAGCCAAAAAAAAAGATCAGGTTAAAATGTTTCACTTCACAGACTACACTCTGGGCATGTACCACTATTGAATGTAAACATGAGGGCACTGTAGCTCATACAGAAAGTTTCTGAAGTTCAAAGTTGAAATTTCTATCTACTAGTTAGAGCTTCGGATCACATTTCCCATCATTTCTATCCACAGCCACACTGGCTACAATTGACATAATTTGCAGTTTAAAATATAGGGAAACTATTGATAATTCACAATCTCCAGCTCTTAAATATATCTGAAAAATAAACATGCTATGCTCTCAGTTGTAAAGAACATTTAAATGCATTTTATTTTCTTAAAGCAGGATAGTTTAAGTTTTCTTTTAAAAAGAGACACATTTCAAAATTTCCATACTCCCACCTATCCTTTGGCATAGAACCACTTTTTCTCCTTTCGTTGTTTCAATGTTTCCAGAAACTTTATATTACTTAACTCACTTCCCACGGTCTGAGTTTCAGAAGCATGAAAGTTCTGCTATTTCAAGAAGGCAATAAAAAAAAACTTCAGCACTGCAGATAGTGGATCAGAGATCCTAAGAGATTCATTAAAAATGCTTCAAATGCAACTATCATAAGAGTACATTAGTTCCCTTATACACTAACATGCTTTTGCCTACATAAAAAGAGCCTTATTACCTGCAATCCACTCAACGTGTTGTAGATGTATAGGGCTAAGTGGTTAGACACTATGACTGATATTAATTCTTGAAAGCAATGGACATTTGATTTGGCTCCAAGATATTTCCATAGATTAAGGATTCATAGTGATAATTCATGCTGTTCCTTTTGACCAAGGGGACCATGGTAATACAGACAGCATTATGATCTCTTTCCAAATAACCCACACAAAAAAAGACCAAATATTAACACACAAAAAAGAAGGTAACAGCCAGACCTGTACACAGTTAAAGTGGAATAACCTAAAATATATTTCAGGCTGTTGAATTACAAGATTACAAATTACAAATTCCATTTTAATAGCATGATTACATCCTTAATTAATTGGTTTTTCTCTCTTATAGTTATATTTACCAGCATATAAAAAATTGTCACTAGTAGATGGAAATTTCAACTTTGAACTTCAGAAATTTTCTGTACAAGCTACAATGCCCTCCTGTTTACATTCAATGGTGGTACATACTCAAATTAAAATAAGCTTTCAAAATATCATGTTGGTACAAAGTATGCCCAGTGTAGCTATAGTGAAACAGTAGTAGCATTTACTAATATATAAATGTTAATTTGAACACTAAATCTAAATACAAAGATTAGATTTGAACGTGCAACTTGGTAGCATTGCTCTAGTATCAAACATATAACAATTACTTTTTCCAACTTTATTCCTTCCAAATATTTGGATTGCAGCCTCTGAATTCACAGTCAGAATCTTGCAGGTTGAAATGTTGGATATGGACAGTTCAGCACATCTGAAAACATTAGAGACTAAGGATGTCTGGTCACTGGTGCTGTATAAAGCTTTGGTTTTTAATTAGAGGAAGGTTCAGTAAAATAATCACATCAAAGGACATTCATGAATCAATGCAGGGAACCACCTTGAAGCAGCAAATCAAACTAGATGACCGTGAAGCACTTTGTTAGCCTTACAAAACACCTCAGACTTTAAAAGGTTGCTTTGCCCCTTCTGAACTCATTACTGAGGACACACAACGTTGACATTTTCTTTTCAGAAATGAAAATATCAGAGATAGCGGTAGAGTAGAGTGATGAACTCTCTGACCCAGGCTTCAGCAGCTAGTCTGAATTCTACCAAATTTTTAACCTCTTATTACCAGAACTCTCTTGAACTGGCAAGGACTTCATTCCCTCTTAGCTCTGGGCTTCTTTAATGTGGTCAGTTTCAAAACTGAAATTTGTTCTCTCGCATGTATTAAACTTTGATACTAGTTCTGCCTACACAACTGATTCAACTCAATTCTCAGCAATCTGAATATGGACTCAAGGCTGGCCAATCAGATTATGTATTATTGGCTGAAAGCTAACGCTTACATTCAGTGTCATTTGGGCAAAATTAATTCTTTGTAAGAACTAAAAAGGGACCATGGTAATACATTGAAACATTTATTATTATTTTTAAATAAAGGTTATAAGCATATTAAATATTTTTTTGTGCTAGCTTTTTTCTTTCTCAACTGCCTACCTCTATAGAATTGTATTTCTCTGACTAACTGTTGCCAACAACACAACTGAGTTCCGACAGGGAGGAAAAAAGTTCTTTTCAGAAAGCAGCAAGAAAATCATCCTGATATATCTATTTTCCTATGCAAATCCAGAGATAGAATCAGCAAAGCATTTTTTTAGTGTTCTGGGCAAGGCTTGGCACTCCAGAAAATAAACCTTATCTTAAAATATTTTCTGAACATCTTTATTTTAAAACTGGAGTAGAGTACTTGCTACATTGGTTCAGTAAGCACAAGTCAAGCTCTCTTTGCCTTCAAAGAGGTTCAAGAATATTATTTCAAAAATATTTTGTAGCATCCAGCTGAAGCGTGACAGGGCTAAAAAGTCTGCTGAACCTACTATTTTTATCTCATTCAATAATAAACATCTGTGGGTATTTCAATGCTTTGCTCTTACAGCCCATGGATATGTATTTTTTCTAATCTGAATCCCAACTGTTTAAATAGTTCAAATCAATCTGCCTCCAAATATCAAACTGCAAACACAAATTCAATCACACCCTCTTTGAATCTTCCATTCAAACTGAATTGGAATGCTTATTGTACAGGCTTATTGCTCATATTCATTAACTGTGAATTGTAGAGGTATTTAAGCTGAGAGGAAAATCCAACATCTGTCAGGATAAGTATCTGAACTCATCTCTCATTTTGCAACAGGCTTTGAGTGCCTGCAGATACTGTAAAACACCCATGGATATGCAATCTTTTTTTATTGCCATTACATCTAAATTCTAATCTGGTAGAGCAAGGGTGATTTTCTGTGAGTCTCTGAAAACCTTCTCTCAAAGATTTCAAGGAATTGATCTGAATAATGAATCTGTACTTTAAAACGATCTCAATTTAATTCATAAGTATTTCCACACATACAGATGAGAAAAGGTCAGGCTAGTTCAACGTTTGTAATTTCATTTCCATCGTTTGTTTCTTTTGGTCTTCTTTCACTGATCTGTAAAACATAATAAATGCTTGAGGTAAAATATGAACTTTCATATACCTTCTGCCAAATCCCCAAATAAGTTCCAATTCCTCCCCCTTATTCACTGTTCATACTGATCACCCTGCATGTTGGCAGCCACACTTTGATTTTCTTAATGAGAACTGCAATGGGTAAACTGAAAAATCTGGTTAGAAATGATAACACTGTGCCTCCTGAGAAAAATATAATTCATTTCTCATTAACATTTTCTTCAGGAAAAAAAACACTATAGAAAAAACACACATTAAATGTGATTTGGTTTAATATTCAGACTAGCCAGGAAAAAAAAGAGGATACAGAGATGCTTTAGAATTATGCTTGCTAGTAGATATACTAGCAGATATACTAATATATCGGGTAATACTGAACATTGAGAAAATATATTTATATAAATATGAAAATAGCACTGAAATTTGAAATCTTAGTTTTTTGCCAATAGTTTAAATTATCTGATAACATTAGATTGACAATGCCATGATTCTTAAACATAATTCCTACTATACTTTTATACACTCAAATCAAAAATCAATTTTGCAATTCAGTACTCTCCCTATTCCACCCATAGGCAAAATAAAGCTTCAAGATTCCTAGCTAATCTTCAAATCATTTACAGTATGTACAGCCCTCAGTGCTGCCTTTGGCCACAATTGTCAAAGACAAGCATTACATTTTTTGGCCATCCAGAGATGAAAATCCCATGTATGCTGTAATTTATGCAATGGAAAAAATAGATACTCCCACACCTCCAAACCCAGTGCCTGATGGGACTGCTTTTTTTAAAAAACAGAAAAATGTCAACAATTTTCACTAAATCTAAAAGGTGGATCAATATAACACACAAATAATAACAGAATAGTGCTACTGGAAGGCCCAAGAATGTAAAAATAGTTTTATGCCTTACATATTATTAACATCTTATGAAAAGTTATTCTTCACACATTGGTACATACTGTAAGTAGTGCTAAACTTATGACCATAAGGTTCACAGATGTTTGAAGTTACAAGGGTACTGAAAAAAGTAACTTACAACTGGTCCTCGAGTTTACATCTGTCACAACATCCCCATGGTCTAGTGATCACCATTTGCAACTTTCCCAGGGCGCTTCCAACAAACATACTCTGATGAGGGAAGCCAGATTCGCTTAATGACTGTGGCAAAAAATCTTGTAAAATTGGGTGCCACTTAATGACCACATTACTTAGCAATGGACGTTCCGGTCATAATTGTGGTCCCAAGACCAAGATTTCCTATAAAAAAATCTGCAGCAGATCTCCAACCTTGGCAACTTTACAACTTGTGGACTTTACCTCCCAGGATTCCTCAGCCAGCATGAACTGGCTGAGGAATTCTGGGAGTTGAGGTCCACAAGTCATAAAGTTGTCAAGGTTGGAGAATCCTGATCTAGAGCATCAGAGCAAAACAAACTGATTATAATTTCTAATGCATTTTTTCTGAAATATTGATATTTTATATTACATTTTATTACAGGGTTGTGTTTCTTCATAGCTTTCAGAAAAATAAGTTATGCAAATATAGTGATTATTCCTTGAGGTTTAAACTTACCAGTTTCTGTGATCTCTTCCGTAATCTGTGCCATATTGTATGATAAAGCTGTAATGAAACAGAATCAGTTTGTAAGTTTTTACTTTGCAATAAAAATGTGTTTCTGTGTTGTGTATTATGGGCAAAATCTCATGAGAGGATCAAATAACCACATTTCATAATTTTTCAGCTTTCTTATATAAAACCTCTCAAGATTTAAAGAGGGAAAATCCAGCTGTATTTCGTAAGAATAAACATTAAATTCCATTATCCTGGGCACCACTAGAATTTGTGTATGTGTATGTGTGTTTGTCTGTGTGTGTGTGTGTGTGTGTGTGTGTGTGTGTGTGTGTGTGTGTGTGTGTGATTAAAATTTAATGTTTCTCTGGAAAACATTTCTTTTCCCAAATATATCAAGCAGATGAAGCCTTTTGGGGGAAAGTGATGTTACATTTTCTAAATAGAAATACAGTACTATAATTTGAAAATGTTGGCTTAATCTTTTCCACTAAACTCTAAGATGCTGGCCTTGTACTATTTAATTCTAGTAAAAAAAAAGGAACAAAAGATGATTTCCAATTTCCCATCATTTTTCTTTAATTCTCCTTATGGATTCTAAACTGTGAAGCAGAGACTGTTTAATAATTACCTTTCGTAATAATTCTTACACCAATTGCTGCTGGGGGTTGTGTGGTATAAAACTCATAAGTAGCCCTTTCCTTTTTTACTGGCCCTTAAACTCTTCAGTATTGCACTGCCAAATTGCAAGCATATTGTTTTTCATTCTTTTCAAAGAAATGACAAAAACTTTGCTAGTTTTCCAAAACATTTAATGTACTTATTTTACTTTATTAAAAAGACCTCAAAAATTCCCCAGGAGTTCTAAAAAGGGCAAAATATTTTCTCCTGTCTCATGAGAAACATCAGTGAATTTAGGACGAAGAATTTGAAGGCTATTTACTGCATACCATCCTAAGTCTATATTCTCTTTCTTATCCTAAACAAAAATACTAGTAAATAGATTACTAACCTTTAAATGGTGTGGTATAGAGATACCTTGGAATCTTCTTAATTCAGACTGGCTGCTTTGAAGCTTATGAGCTGCTGTCACTTCATACTGATCACACAAACTAGTTTTTGAAATATGAGGCCCTTCACTAATGTCCACAAAATCACCAAATCTGTTTGAAAACAAAACACAGAAAGCTTAATCACCCCAAAATGTGTTAGTAATAGCTTGAAAAGTGCATCTGTTACCTAGTGGGGTGATAAGCTGCCATTCACTGCATGTGTTGAAGTGAAACTGAATAGATAATTGTAAAATGGACTAAATTTCTTAAGTGTTCCTATTTGAATTTTTGCACAAATATGGCTTGGAATTATGGCCTAAATTTCTGTTTTTCTAACAAAACTCAAAGGTTCTGGAATGACTGTCTTTAAGGATCTATAATGAATTTCTCTCTTGCTGAAAAATTAATGAAACATTAAACCTGTAACTTTTTATTTTTGCTACATATTTTGCCATTTAGAAGTGCTAAAATAAAGTCTTTTAGTGCCAGTTAATCAACGTTTCTAAAATATATTATAGCTTTCGGGTGGTGAAAGACTTGTCTACTGAGATAACAGATAAAACACTACATTGAATTGCACATGTCAATATAAGTAATATAGTAAAATATGGATAAATGGAATGAAAATATATTAAATGGAACATCAGCATTTAGATGCACATATGAATTAAGACTTCCTTCACACCATATAATTTTCAAGTGGAGGCTTCCAGTACAAATTATTGAGGCCTTACTTATCCCTTGTAAAATATTTGCCCTAATCACAAAAGATAATTCCACGAGTTCTGAAACTGGATTAGGTCACTGAATATAATACATTTTTGTACAGTTTCACTATAATTTTAATGAAAGAGAAATTGCTGATAAATCATATATTCCGATGAGTCAGGAATGACTGGTCTCTTCTTTGACATAACTTTAAAGGAAGAGAAAAAGAGAGAGCAAAGACATAAGTTTCTTCTCACTGAAGTGTTAAAACATTGCTCAGATCTTTATCTCCTCCTTTATTCTCCCCATGATTGTAAGAATATTTCACTTCAATGTAAAGATCATAAAGGTAAAGATTGCTAGCTATTTTAAAAAAAGGCTGACTTGGGCTTTGCTCACCTGTGCACTGTAACTACTCCTTTGGAATTTTGAGAAGCTCTTTCTTCAACCATATCCTGTTTGAACCTTAAACACAAAGAAACAGGTCCATAACGAAACTTCCTATTGTATGTAATGTAAAATAACCACAAATTCAGGTAGAAGAATATATACATGCTATTTCATTTTTTTAAAATCATACGTCATTTTTCCTTCCTACATGCCAATTCTAGTAACAGTGGGAAAGAAAGAATATTTTCTTTCTTTTCAAAAACGGAGAAAACTTCTTTTTATACCCACCACCAGGCCTTTATTAACTGTTGCCAGCATTGCTTCTAGTAGAGATGTTCCTAAAACTTCAAAATCCTATTCTTACAACAATAAACATTGATGCATTTAAACCCACAGAAAACTTATTCCATTTTACTCATTCTTGTTATTATTCTTCAAAGTGGAATGATGTGCGTTATCTATTACAAATTAAAGAATATACAACATATGTTAAGTACAACTGCAATATATGGCTATTTGTTTTAACAGGAGTTATACATTATTCAACCATACTTCTTTTCATTATCAGTAGCATACTAATAGACATGAAAACCAAAAGTAAATTAATAAGGACCTGTTTATTTTTTAAATCTCAAATTATATTATCTTCTGAATGAAACACTGATTTTAGATTATATATATGACTGCACGGACAGGGACAGGCATCTTTTCTGAATGACATTTTAACTCTGACATATAGGTTGTTAATACTAACTTGTTATATTCAAATATTTCAAGTGCCACTTTTGCATCGACATCCAGCACTTCAAACGGCAAGTCTTTCTGAATTAATCTGAAAGCATCTTTTGAAAGAGAACGGAGATTTTCCTTCAAAAATGAGATAAAAATACTGAGATTATATAAACAGATATGATAAACAAAAAGGTTCAAATAATTTAAATACTTTAAATTCTTGGTGTGTAATATTTAAACATTATTCTGGAGACTTTCCAAGCTGTAGCTATTTAAATTAGCTTTGTCTTTGCAGGAATATAGTAAGCATAAAAAACTGAATATATTTCATATTTACTATTCCTCCTTTCATCTAAGCTTAAAAAAACTCAATATTCATCTGCCCAGCAGTCTGGAAAATTATTTGGCTTAATCGATTTAAACATATCACATAGTGTTCCTTTTATTTCATCCCTAATGCAATACAGGAGAAAATTTATGAATTGATAATTTTAGCAATTATAGCAAATACTATAAGAAATATTTGAGGAATAAAAGGGCAAGTATGTGAGGCTATCCAAATCCAATTTATATATTTTAATACACCATACTTTTTAAAAATGTTTCTACTATATTAAGGCAAGATTGAGCTTAAAATTAACCTGCCTCCTTGCCTTTTTCTACATGACCTACAGTCAACATTATTGGTTTGTCATACAGTCAGCCAGTTGGATTAGGTATTTTTGTCTGCCTATCTACTGGTAGTCCTTCCCAAGGACAAGGGATAGACATATGTGGATGTTTGATGTTATTTTTATTATTATTTATTAAAAGTATGCTGCCCATCTTGCCTGTTCCAGAGGGTGGAACAATGGCAGAAAAAGAGTTTTATAATAGAAATATGACCAGTCTAGAGCTGAAGAAGTTCCAGATTAGGTTTTATAACTTATTATTGCATGAATGAAGGTCTGAATCCAGAACAAAATCTAATATTGACTCTACCATCATAGAAGGATTGATCAATCAATTTCTGGTCTGCTAATTCTGCATACATTCTGTTTTCAGATCAATTTTTACAAAATATTTAAATATTTCCTCACAATATGCATATTTTAACTATATTTTATTCAAAAAAATATACATTTGAAACCCAAATAAGTATTAGAGGCTTGGTCTAGCAGTCTAGGAAGTGCAGCTTAACATCTATATTCATAAAAAATGAGTTTCTTTAGTAGTTCAAAATCATATTTTATTATATAATAAGAGCAAATAATATCGGGTACACACATAAAGTTCTGTGTGGATACAAATGCCCATTGCAATTTTTACATTTAGCAATTATTCTTTTCATAGAATGGATATATTGAGTTGTCCATTAAACCAGTTTGATCTTACCTCAGTTGGCGTCCATGCATCAAGTTTGCTATCCAAGATTACATCATAGCAAAATGCTCCAGATGTCACTATATAGCAAGACAACATTTTGAAATATTGATATGAATAGATTATTCAAAGTCAGATATATAACAAAGTCAATGAGAACCAGCATATAGTTACTGTATCAGTTTTCCCTCCCAGAAATGTGGCAGTACAATTAATTCTAAATCCATAACACAATTCTCTAGATCAGGGGTAGTAAACCTTTTTATACCTACCGCCCACTTTTGTATCTCTTTTAGTAGTAAAATTTTCTAACCGCCCACCGGTTCCACAGTAATGTGCCATGTATCGTCGTCTGCACATGCTTCTCACGCATCATGGATTGGGTTTGGGGGGGGACACCGGCTACCAGCTCTGCTTGTCTGTTACAGCTGGGTAGTGGTGGGGGAGATGCACGAGCTATTCTGACGAGGCTCTTTTGTTTGCGGTCGCACTATAGCGCCATTTAGTTTCACTTATGTAACGTGAACTAAATTTATGCGCAGGTGATACAAAGAGTATATTTTCAGAAATTTTAATTGTCACAGGGAATTTTATGAAAACCTAATGAAAATGTTTTTAAATAATGCTATGATATTTTTTTTAAAGTCAATTAAATTTTAAAAAAGGAAAGTGCTTCAGTATCGGAAAAAACCCCTACCACCCACCATGAAAGCTGGAACGCCCACTAGTGGGCGGTAGGGACCAGTTGACTACCACTGCTCTAGATACACATACATAAGTAAATGTCTTCTAGTTCAATGGGGTAAAACCTTTCAATTTATTTGAACAAATTGCAGAATTAATTTGAATATTAAAAGTAATATTCAAACTATGTCTGCAATTCTGTTCCATTTAAACAGGAATTTTATCTGTTCTGCTATATTATGCAATTGAGAATTGAAAACAGGTTAATAAATAATTTTAAGAAGTATGCTTTCTCCAGCATCATGTTGTTTAGCATAGCAGTTTTCGATATGGCCAATTCCAAATAAAGACAAACTGAAAAACCATGTATACTATCTCAGAAAAAAGTAATAGAAGTATTTACCATAAGAAATTTATATAATTAGATGAACAAAAACAGTTGACAATGATCTACTGAAACTGGTAATTTAGTAAATTGTCTATTATAATTTTCTTCAGCTTTGTAACCTTGCAGTGGATTTGGACTATAATTCAAAATATTTTGCATGCACTCCAAATGCTATAATACCTACATTTTTGAAATGTTTAAGCTACAGAGATCATTTTCTATGTTCACTGTAATACTTTTCCAGAGAATTATGTTACCTGGTATTTCTGGAGCTTTAACAAGAGTAACTGAATATTCATCTTTAAATGCTTGTTCTAAAACACAGCCCAGAATCATAGCACAAGAGCGCCAATAAGCCTGCAATAGATTATTAATTTTCAAATTATATCAAGACAGTTCAGTGTAAGTTTCAAAAGCAAAATTTAAAAGACTCAAGGCATCAGTTTTATGACAGCAAATGTAATTAAAAATGCAGCCAGACATAAAAGGTATTTGCCTTATATTCTGTTTCTGACTATCCTAAGGAATAAGAATGTCATTTATTTTATGAATCAAAAATACTCCACTTGCATTATTTAAATCTGTAATTAGCAGAGTCAGAAAGATGAAAGAAACTTTATCCTTTATGTTTTATAACAGATCTCTTAATATCAGTGGTGAAATCCAATTTTTTTTACTATCGGTTCTGTGGGCATGGCTTGATGGGCGTGGTGTGGCTTGGCAGGTGTGGCTTGATGGGCGTGGCAGGGGAAGGATATTGCAAAATCTCCATTCCCTCCCCACTCTGGGGCCAGCCAGAGGTGGTATTTGCCGGTTCTCCGAACTACTCAAAATTTCCACTACCAGATGGGGAGTAACAGACTCAAGCTCAATCCCTCCAAGACGGAGTGGCTGTGGATGCCGGCACCCCGGTACAGTCAGCTGCAACCGCAGCTGACTGTTGGGGGCGAGTTATTGGCCCCAATGGAAAGGGTGCGCAACTTCGGTGTCCTCCTGGATGGGCGGCTGTCGTTTGAAGATCATTTGGCGGCCGTCTCCAGGAGGGCCTTTCACCAAGGACGCTTGGTCCGCCAGTTGCGCCCCTTCCTTGACCGGGATGCCTTATGCACGGTCACTCACGCTCTTGTCACTTCTCGTTTGGATTATTGCAATGCTCTCTACATGGGGCTGCCCTTGAAGTGCCCCCGGAGGCTTCAGCTAGTTCAGAATGCAGCTGCGCGGGTAATAGTGGGAGCCACTCGTTGCTCCCATGTAACACCACTCCTGCGCAGCCTGCACTGGCTTCCTGTGGTCTTTCGGGTGCGCTTTAAGATTTTGGTTACCACCTTTAAAGCGCTCCATGGCTTAGGGCCCGGATACTTACGGGACCGCCTGCTGTTACCTTATGCCTCCCACCGACCTGTACGCTCACACAGAGAGGGTCTTCTCAGGGTGCTGTCCGCCAAACAATGTCGGCTGGCGGCCCCCAGGGGTAGGGCCTTCTCTGTCGGAGCTCCTACTCTTTGGAACGAACTTCCCCCTGGTTTACGCCAATTGCCTGATCTTCGGACCTTTCGCCATGAGCTGAAAACGCATTTATTTATTCAAGCGGGACTGGCTTAAAAGTCTTATTAAATTTTAATTGGGGTTATTTATGAATTTTAGGGTTTTAAATTGATTGTTTTAAATTTCGGCCATTTATGTAATATGCTTGGTTTTAAGTTTCTGTTTTAATGTGTATATTGTGGGGTTTTATTATTTGGCTGTACACCGTCCTGAGTCCTTCGGGAGAAGGGCGGTATAAAAATCTAATAAAAATAAATAAAATAAAATAAATAAATTCTGCTTTGCTGTACTCCCATCAAAGCACCCTAAACTCTCCCCCACTTGCCCATATTCCATAGCACTCATCTGCCCACTGGCCTGCTTGCAAGCTAAAGAAAGATTTGTCACAACTAGGACTTGCAACTTCCTGTCTGCTTCCCCTTTGACTTTGCTTGCAGAAGTCACAGGATGTCCTTGCTTAATAACCTATGATCCTCACATAACAACCACATTAAAGATTGCCATCACTAAATGATGTGGTCACATGACATTGTGCTTTACCACTGCATCACTCAGTGACAGAAATTCCAGTTCCAATTATCAAAGTTCAGCAAAGACTACCTGTATTTAAATTCAACTAAATTTAAACCACGAATCCTTTTGTCCTTTAGGTTTAATAAAAATAATATAAAGCAAGAAATCCAATATTGTCATACTTTGTTTACTTCTTCTGCATCTTCATCTTTGAAAGTAAGAAACTGAATTTCACAAGAATGTGTCAAAGGTCTGTACATATCCCAGAGCTGCCCATCTACAAGGGCAAGCACAGATCTCATACAATACCATTCACTTAAATCTGGAAAAGATAAAGTAAAATAAAAATTAAACTTCAAAGAATCATAGGATCATATCTTATTAGTGAAACAACAATCTAAAACAGTCACCTGTATAACACCTAAGGTAAAAATTAATTGTTTTTAAGAGAGGCAGCAAGGTTTCACCCATAGTTTTCTTGAATCATCTGCTACTTCTACTTGTTTTTCTTTTTTTAATCCTACCATGAGACACTATCAGAATCTTTTTTGGTTAACAGGAAGAAGCCAGAATTTTTTTGCCTGTTTTGGATCAAGTTATAATTCATTGCTAAATATCATTATGACTTGGAATATTTCTCTCATTTAAGATGCTTCATGGGTAATTAACTGAGCATTCCAAATTGTTAGAGACTAGGTATCAAAGAAGACAACAGATCTGTAGAAACCAAGAAACATGTTAGGGAAGCAGAATGACTGGTGATCCCAAGTGAACAATTAACTAAGAGTAAGTTTAACTCCCAAACATTATGTAATTGTAGAAGCACAACTAACTAAACCATAGTCCTTCTTACATAAAACATGTTTCAATTTGTTATTCAGCCTAACAACAACCATTTCAATTACTTACGCATAGCACAACTGTATGGAGTGGAAAGTCCTTTGTTCATTATAAATAAGGTGCCGGGATGTGATTTACCCACATGTTTTACTTCAATTTTCTCAATCCGTGGATTAAGAGACAGTTGTCTTTCTTTCTCTTTTGTGAACAGATCATTGCGCCTTTGAGCAATTTCTGCTGTTGAAAATTGAGGAGCAGATGCAGTGGAAATTAACCCTGAGGGAAAAAAAGAAATGTTTGTTAAAATATATTAATTGTCTAATATCATCTTTGCTAATACATTTATACGCATCTATGAATCTATGAATTTTGACTAAAACTAATGCAGGAAAAATATTCCTTGCTGCAAGACCTATAATTAATATCTCAGGAACATCTGTGAAAGTGCATTTCCTTTACTCAAAATCTGACAAAAATAACTTAAATCTTTTAAGAGAAGTACAGTAAGTTCCTGCTAGTTTGAGATATGTATGTATGTGTATGTGTCTGAGACAATGACAATATCACATGCCATTAATACCTGCCATATCACATAATCAAACAATCATTTGAGTCTTTATAAATATGCACAATGATGCTATGAATTTCACTGCGCAAACACCTTACCACACACAATGCACACTGCTTCTGATATGTCAAACCTACCAACTCTGCTTTTCTTACCAACAATTATCAAGAAAATACTCTTCAATTTAAGGAGCATAGAATTTGAAATGTCAGGCTATAAAATCTCCAGGGTTGAAAAGCAAGGCATCAGCCACATAAAACAAACTGAACTCAATGTTCATAGTCATGGAATCCATTTTTAAATTCCAGGGTTAAATTTGAGAAATGCAAGCTTTCGACAGGAAATATTACTGATACTATGCAAATGGTTATCTAACTTTCCCTAATTATTTAAAGCAAACAGCCATCTCCATGCTCAGAAAGCTGTTCTTGCAAGATTTAAGAAGGATGTGAGGAGTCTTTGATGCTGTCTGAGATTGTTTTCTTGCAGACATTTTGTTACCAAACTAGGCAACATAAGCAGTGCTAGTAGGGAGTGGGGTTTGCTCTCATTTTATATTCTACTGGCTTTCCCCTATGAGTGTTGGTGGGAGTGATCTTGATTGTTCTATGGTCCCAACCAAATGTTTGTTAATCTAATGTTAATCCTGGTGTTAATCTCTATTTATCTGGGTGTTGATTGCTGGTGAGAAGGTGTTTTAGTATTTTTGTTCCCTTTTGGCCTTGTTGACTGTCTCTTTTGAGCGGTATATAGATGTTGTTTGTGCCTGCTGATGGCCAATTTGTCAGAGTTAGGGCCATCAAATTGGCCATCAACAAGCACATAGACATAAACAACATCTACATAACTATTCAAAAGAGACAATCAACAAGCCCAAAAGGGAACAATCAGCCATCAACAAGCACACAGACATAAATATTAGTATTTGAATATTTGAATAATATTAACAATATTAGACCAATAACAATATATTATTGTTGGTCTAATGTTAATATTCAGATTAGCATTAGACGAACAATCAAGAAACTAACAATATCCCAATCAAGGAATTGCCAAAGAAGCTAACAGTAAACAGCCCAACCAAAGAAACACTACAAGACCATTCCCACTAACACTGCCAGGGCAAGTCACTAGAATACAAATCGAGACCAAATGTGTATTCTCCTCCCTACCAGCCATGATGATGCTTCCTAGTTTGGCTATCGAAACGTCTCCAAGAAAACAACCAAAAGACCCCACATTTTCAATTCTGGGTTGCAGATACTCCGTTCTATCGTTAAGAAGGGCAGGCAGGGATTGCAACGTTTTAATCTAAGCAGTGCAATACCAAGATATATCGAAGTGAATGGCAATATAAGAATTCCTTAGCTGTATCCCCTGAGCCCAGAGTTTAAACTAGCCATCCCTCGGGTTCCTCCTGAGGCTTACTTTTGCTGCAGCCCCGCCATAGTCCACGGGCAAACGAAGGAGAAGCCATCCCCAGCTTCCTTTCGCTCGTCCTCCACCACCTCCTCTGGCCGGTCCGACGCACTTCGCGTCCTCCGGAAACGCCGTTCGCGTCAAAAGCGTTCCGTCTCTCGCGGTTCCTCTCCGGCCGCTTCGCTTTAGCGGTAGTCGAGGCTATTTGGCATGAATAGGGTTTTTTTGTTTTGCGTCGCTATGAGAAAAGGACTTACGGGGGAAAAGACTGATCTCCTAGCTTTAAAGGCTTCTTTTTTTAAGGCTGCCATATCGGTACTATGCAGTCCCGAATAGCCACTCAGTGATAGCCAAGGAGTACTGATGATGTCGTTGGCGAAAGAAAGAGACGGCTTTATGACATTGGCTTTGAGGCATAGCTGTAAGGAGATTTGTCAGGAGGCGGGTTGAAAGCAGCCACCTTCCTATCTTTTTAAATTGTCTGATCTTGAACCATAGACAAACTTTATTTTATGACACGAAGAGACGGCACTGCAGTACTGTATTGTATAGACGGTACTGTATAGACTCTGGAGCCTGTAAAGTTTGCTTTGAAATCCTGGGTAGGTTTTCGTTATTTGGGGATGCAAAAAGACTGCCTTGCGCTAGACTCTCCTACAAGGAATTAACAGTGAGATGGAAAACTCTGTGCTGTACCTAAAACTGGCTCCAATTAAATTATAATGGTGATGATTCATATTCGTCTTCATTCCGAAACTGCAGTCCTAAAACCCTTTACTTTGAAGTAACGCCAATTAAAATAAATGCAACTTATTTCTTCTGGATAAATATAATTGAACGGGAAGAATTCCAAACGGGTAAAAACAAGCTAAGCTTAACTCACAGAATCATCTATTGTAATGTCCTTCCTGTTAAAGACTACTTCAGCTTTAATTGCAATAATACTAGAGCAACTAATAGATTTAAACTTAATGTCAACCGCTTTAATCTAGATTGCAGAAAATATGACTTCTGTAACAGAATCATCAGTGCTTGGAATACTTTACCTGACTCTGTGGTCTCTTCCCATAATCCTAAAAGTTTTATCCAAAAACTTTCTACTATTGATCTCACCCCATTCCTAAGAGGACCATAAGGGGCGTGCATAAGCGCACAAACGTGCCTACCGTTCCTGTCCTATTGTTTTTCTTTTCTTCTTCCTATATATATGCTTATACCTCCTTATATTTACCCATATATGTGTTTATTTACTATATAATCTTTTTGTATGATACCTACATATATTGTTGTGACAAAATAAAATAAATAAATAAATAAACAAAGGTTGTTTTCAAAGATAGTTGCGTTCCTTAATACCTTATGGATTCACCTAAACAGCCCTTAATTCTACCGTGTTTGAGGCTGCAAACTCAAAGATGACCACCAGATGGCAGTGATGCGTTTCCCGTATCTCTTTTTTAGCCTCTTGTATCTGGACTGGAGGTTTGTAGTTAAAGACATGACAGCCCTAACTTAGCTACTGTATGTCTAAATAAAGCCAAAAACAAAAAGAATATTTTTTATTTTAAATATACTTGTGTTTTACAACACTGACAGTGATAAGTATCAATGATGTTTTCAGGATAGTTTTCAACTTTCTAAAACAAAGTGATGTGAAATAAACAGTCTTCATCTGACTTCTACCTTATTATAAAGTAGCTTTCAATTACTTTAGTGGAGATGGTGTTCAGAGATTAGGATACCACCACTGAAAAAGCTCATTGCAATGCTCTGCTTGGAAGGCCTCAGCAGAAGGTCTTATGGCTCAAGTAGAGGATTTTTTTTCTTCTGACATTGTGGCCTTCAGCTTATAGGGTTTTAGGGATTGAAACCAAGGACCGTCCTGGGACAGTTCTTCAGTTCAATGCAACAGGCATACAAGAAGGCAATAAGTGACAGCGTGTGCTGTTAAACCTTGTCCTTGGGCTGGTATTAGTGCTTCCTTGTGCATTATGGTCTGATGTTTCATCATTTGGTTGAACTGGGTCCATTGTTTCTTGGTCCAAGAAATAATCAATGGAAACTAATCAAGGAGAGAAGCAACCTGGAATTAAGGAGAAACTTCCTAGCATTGAGGACAATTAACCAGTGGAACCTTCAAAAGTTGTGAGTGCTTCATCACAGAAGGTTTTTAAGAAATCACTTATCTGAAATTGTATAGGATCTCCTGCTTGAGCAGGGGGGTGGACTAGAAGGCCTCCAAGGTCCCTTCCAGCTCTATTCTTATTGTTCTGATTCCACAAAGCTGATTTGGCTTTGGCCTGTGTTCTACTTAATATACATTTTTGATGATATTATTGTAACGGCTGCCAGGGCCATAGATACCTGCTTTATCCTACCATATCGAATAGAATACAAAACAGAAGGGTAGCCATCACTTGTTGTGATGAATTTCCATCCACAAAAAAACCAATCTGGCCCTGGCCATCCAAAATCATGTTAGTGTGAACTTTAGCTTTCTTAGACTTAGTTTCCCATGTTAAAATAGAAGCACATACAGATTGTGACTGCTGCTGTTTTGAAGTTTAATTTTTGTTTCCCATAACCTGTTACCTTGTTTCATAGAATTCACAGCAAACATCTTGTGTGTACAAATTTTCTTTAAAACAAGCTTCTTATGCAAGGAAGATTCCAAGCATACATATACAGCAAGTCATAACATTTGAATTTGATGAAAAATATCATGTGGACAGAATGTGTCCACTCAGAGTAATCTCTATATGCCATTGTGTGCTTAATGTGTGATGCACTTTGATTTTTAAACTTTACTAACTGGAATGTCCCATTTCATACCCAACTGCTGTGCTGTTATTAACACATTCTCCAAGTTACCAAAACAGATAATTTTGTATTCAAAACAACTCTTTTGCATATGGTATTTTAAATTCAAAAATAGTTCAGACTTTAGATGCTTTGCACATTCTTCTGTAAATCAAACAAAATTGGAAGAGCATTTGCGTGCCACATATTTAATATATTGCATAATTTGAGTCCCTATCTTGCCACATTGTAAAAATGAGCTTTACTCATGGTTGTCTTGGATCACATATAAAATATATAAGTAATGTATATAAATAGCAAACTTCCTTTTTTATTTTTTATTTTTTTTATTAACTTGTGGGTCCACATAACTAGTATCCTGGGCTGCAAATAGCCCATTGGCCATTGGTTAGACACACCTGCTTTATATGGATTTATTCTACTGGAGATCAGTGTAATGCTATGTAAAGTCACAAACTCTGATAAATAGAACATCCAAGTACAACACCTGAAACAACTATTCATGTCCAAGCAACCATAAATACAACTTTATTAATTTTCCTACTTAGTGTGGCAGTTTAGAATTAAATGCTGTAGATTTAAAAAAAAAAACCTTGCCTTTTTAATCTGAGGGATCAGGATTATTGCCTGGAAAGTTATTTGTGATCATTTTTAGAATTTCCTTGTTGGAGGTAGAAGAGTTTTCCATTTTCGTATTCCATGTGATTTTTTCTCTGACGCTACAGATCTTGAATCACCATTGTGGCTCCTGAGGACAACAGTGAGCCTGCCAACTTCTGCTTCCTTGACATTTACCAGATTTCCTGTTCCTTAGTTGTGTTTTGATTATTCTTTTAGACTGTTAATTAATTATCAGATTGCAAAACAATGTTTATCCTGAAGTATACTGTGTTATTGAGCAATGACTCTAGCACTCAAAAAGTCCCTAGAGGTCCATTTAGCAAATTAAATAGTGGGTCACTATCATGCAGTGCTTTTTGCTTCTGGATGGGGAAGGGATATAGGAGAACTTATTATCACTAAATTTATCCACTGCAGGATGACAGCTTCTTATTGAAGGTTATAGATGTTACTCTACCATGCTGGTCCAGTGCAAGCTGCAGATAAAATGTTTTTTGACCTCACAGTCTAGGGCTAAAAATGTCTGTTCCCTGGTGCTGGAATAAAGCTAGATAAGAGATGCCCCAATCCCTAAAATCTGAGTTGGTGATCAGAAAATTGTGCAGCAAATTGACAACCATTGGACATAATGCAGTATATATTTGTTGGATATGAGCTGTTGCAGGTTTTGCTCTGTGGGGGCGGGGTATGTGTACTTGCATGTGTTTTGGGACTGGCTGATAAAATGAAATTTTTTTTTTCCCATTTCCCTTTCAGGTCTATTTATTTTTTATTTTTATTTATTTATTTTGTCACACAGTATATATAAGCATAAGCATGAAATAACTATACAATATATAAGCATATATATGAGTATGTAATAACTATATTAATTGGATATAACAAAAGGAAACAATAGGACAGGAATGGAAGGCACGCTTGTGCTCTTATGCACGCCCCCTACAGACCTCTTAGGAATGGGGTGAGGTTAATAGTAGACAGTTTTTGGTTGAAGCTTTGGGGATTTTGGGAAGAGACCACAGAGTCAGGTAGTGTATTCCAAGCATTAACAACTCTGTTACTGAAGTCATATTTTCTGCAATCAAGATTGGAGCGGTTAACGTTAAGCTTAAATCTATTTTGTGCTCGCGTATTGTTGCAATTGAAGCTGAAGTAGTCTTCGACAGGAAGGACATTGTAATAGATGATTCTATGAGTTAAACTCAGGTCGTGTCGAAGGCGGCAGAGTTCTAAATTTTCTAAACCCAGGATTTCAAGTCTGGTGGGATAAGGTATTTTGTTGTATTCAGAGGAGTGGAGAACTCTTCTTGTAAAATATTTCTGGACACGTTCAATTGTATTGATGTCAGAAATGTGGTATGGGTTCCAGACAGTCGAGCTGTATTCAAGAATTGGTCTAGCAAATGTTTTATATGCACTGGTTAGTAGTGTAGTGTTTTTGGAGAAGAAGCTACGTAAGATTAGGTTTACAACTCTTACAGCCTTTTTTGCTATGTAGTTGCAGTGGGCTTTGGCACTTAGATCATTTGATATGAAAACTCCAAAGTCTTTAACAGGGTGGGGGTCATCTGTAAGGTAATGTCCATCAAGCTTGTTCTTAGTGTTTAGGTTCTTTTTTCCAATATGTAAGACTGAACATTTGCTGCTAGAGATTTGGAGTTGCCAAGTTTTAGACCATTCAGATACAAAGACAAGGTCTTTTTGATGGGGAGCTGTATTGGTGGTGGTTGTAAATAGTTTGACATCGTCAGCAAAGAGAACACAATTACTTGTAATTTGGTCACAGAGATCATTAATGTATAATATGAAGAGTGTTGGTCCAAGAACGCTGCCTTGGGGAAAGCCACTTTTGACAGGAACAGGATTTGATATAGCATTGCCAATTTTGACCACTTGTTGTCTGTTTGACAGGAAAGCTGTTATCCAATTGTGGAAGGGTCCTGAGATGCCGTAGGATTTTAGTTTTAGGAGAAGTTTATTATGTACTACTGAGTCAAAAGCTTTATAGAAGTCTATGTAGATTGCATCTATTGCTTTGCCCTGATCAAGATTTATAGTCCATATGTTTTTGCAGTGAAGAAGTTGTAAATTACATGATAATTTTTTTCTGAAACCAAATTGTTTATTAGAGAGTAGGTTGTTTGTTTCTAGGTGGAGGGTAATGGATTGGTTGATGATAGGTTCCATTACTTTGCAGGTGACACAGCATAGAGAGATTGGTCTGTAATTTTCAACTAGGCAGGGGTTGCCTTTTTTGAAGACAGGGATGACCGTGGCTAGTGACCAAAGTTTGGGAAGGGAACTGGTCGTGAAAGCTTTTTCAAAAATTATGCTTAGGGGTTCTGCTATATTAGTGGAAAGCTTTTTTAAGAAGTATGCACATAGTCCATCAGGTCCAATAGATAGGGATGGTTTCAGTTTGCGAAGACTTTTTCAATATTATCTTCTGTGAAATCTATATGTGTTAGGTTGTTGTACTCATTGTTGGTATGATTGGGGAATGTCAGGTATAAGCCATTACTGTTAACAAAGACTGAGCCAAAGAATGTGTTAAAGAGGTTTGCTTTAACCGTTTCATCATTATATTCTTCGACGTTAGATTCTTTTAGTGGTGGGACAGATCTCGAGTCTTTAAGTTTGTTGTTCACAAAATTATAAAAAGCACGATTGGAATTTGTACACAGAAGGTCTTCTTCTTGCTTGGTGTGATATTTGGTGCATTCATTTTTTATTTGGTTGCATATATTTCTGTAGCGGTTTTTGAAATTTGCTACATAGCCCTTTTTGTTTCTTCTCTAGAGGGATTTTTTTTTTGATTGAAGCTTTTTTTATTGATATGGGTAATTTATTTTTCCTGATTTTGGTGTTCAAAACAAATTTCAAAACAAAAAACAAAAAACAAAAAAAAACCAAATTTCAAAGCAAAAAAAAAAAAAGATTTCAAAACAAATCTGTTTTGAAATATTTGTTGAATAATCTTTTGCTGCTTATTTTCTTTCAGCTCCTTCTTTGATACATACAACAATAAAGATCTGAATTCTAAATGAACCTGCGACATTCAGTTTGGACAAAAAAAAAAGGATCCACCTTTAAAAGATGTTACCTTCACCCCCATCAACTACTGGAGATAAGGCAGGAGGATTGTTACTTATCTGCTGCTGAATGAACCTCTCCAGAGAAATTTTTCCCCCAAAATGGTTTGTGGCAATACTATCAAATAGTAGTTGTGAAAAATTTAATAAGATTGTAAAAGTTTAAAGTCCTTTGCATGGGAGCTAATACACAATCTTCTACTCAGGCATACTGTATGTTTGTGTCATGATCTATTAATTACTGTACAATAAAGTACAAAATAGCTTTTAGGTATATATCAAGATTCATTTAAGAATACTTGTTTTATTTACAAAAATGGGACTTACAATGAGACGTTATTTAAGTTTCACTTTTGTCTTTATTTTATTATTATAGTTGGTGGAGGTAATGTCAGCTTTCAAATCTTGGCTGATCTCAAAAAAGTTAAGAAAAGTCAGACCTGTATGGGATGATCAGGTAATCTCAGGATGTAGGCTGAGATCAAAAGAACACCCGGGAGAAAGGCAGTGACAAAGGGTTCTATATTGTTGCCATTAAAAAGAAAGAAGGAAATTCAGCAAATGTTGAGCTCTACTCAAGGAAATGTTTTATCTCTGAGCAGTATACTTTTATTATATGTTTTAATAAATCATAATTGTAATTTTTAAGGAATCTATAATTTAAATTTAAGATTTTGGTTACTTTTGCATGCTTCTCTCTTACATACAGATGCAGCCCAAGCAAATATTTAACCTTTATAGTTTTCTTACTGATTTTTAATCATTTGCAGATACCCTAAACTGAGCATTGCACATCAATAAGCACTTACAAGGTTTGGCTATATCAGCTAGTCATGTGGATAGCAATTTAACAAACATAATAATAAAAGCAGCCAATGATAACATGGTGATGACCACAGAAAGAACCATGATTATATGTTTGGATGTGTTAATATGTTGCCAAAGCAGCACTGAAACTCAGTGACTTTGCATTGCTCTTTCTTACAAGCATACTGTATGTAATGTTTTACTACTCTGTAGTCTTAAGACGGAGGATGTTGCTTAATTTTATTGTTTAATATAGCACATTAGATAAACCTTGGAAACAAAATGTGTGAGATGTTATTAGTATATGTATTTATTTACAGTATATTTGTTCTTACCTTCATTCCTGCATAAATAACTCTTCTTTTTCACATAACAAGAACCCTGTGAGATGCATTGGGTTGGTATATACAGTATATAAAACACCTTTGGAGTATTTTAGAATCACTCATAAGCAAAAGCATTTGACACTGTAAATGGGGAGGTTCACTAGATCACCCAAGACACTATAGATGCCCAAAGGAAATTTGTGAAATTGATTCAGCCTGAACAAAACTGAAGTACTTTATCAGCCTGTGTCTAATACTAAGCCCTGTAGAACTCCAAATCATTGTTGATGACACTCAACTGACAAATGTAAAAGCTTCAAATAGTTGAAAAGCTATATCTTGAGCTTGGACAAGAAACTGTCTCCAGGATCAGCAAGGTCAGCCAGATACTGGGGTGGCTGTGTACTAGAGTGCTCAATCAACATGACATTGGTATCTTCACAAAGCTAAAAGTTTACGGAGCTGAAGTTTTACCCTCCCACTCATATCAATGTGAGCCCTGGACTCTCTACTGAAGGCACATAAAACAACTGGAGAAATTTCACATATGTGCTCTCCGTTCCATCCTTGATATTTGTTGGTGACACCCTAGTCTTCAACCTGAAAGTCTTGGAAAATGTGAAGTACCCAACATTAAATCACTTTTATGTTTATCAGAGTACAGATGAGGCAGGTGGGATACTACTGTGCCATACTGTGCTCAACGGTATACAATGCTGTATGCCTTGCCAATTGCTCTATGGTACACCGGATCCTGGAAAGGGACTTTGAAGTCAAGCACAGAAGCACTATAAAGACACTGTAAAAGAAATCCTACATTTTGTGATATCCAGCTAAGGGAATTAGAAGCTGCAGCTGCTGACAGAACATGCTGGCAAGCCCGATGCTATGAAGCCTTTACTGGCTTTGAATACTACAACAATGGACTTCCAGTGACCCACTGTGCTAGACTCTATGCTTCCAGAGTCTACAGGCCACCTCCATGGACAACAGAGTGTCTTCTTTGAAACTGAAGGACTACTGTCTATATATTTCTACATTACAAATATTCAAATAACCAATACATGGCAAAAACAAGATACAGAAAATGCTTTGCAGCCATCTAGCTGTTGGTAGCTGGATTTTTGCAGTCCAGATTATAAAGATATTTTCCTGAGATCTCTCTGAATTAAAAAAAAATCATAGGAAGATTACCCAATTGATTTTGGTGAACATGCTTGACTACATATTACTTGGAATTAAATGCCCACTTTCATTCCCTATTATTAATCCTTAAAATGGTTTAGGATAGGGATGTCAAACTGGCGGCTCTGCGAATGGGAATACAGTGGTGAAATTCAAAAATTTTCCCTACTAGTTCTGTGGGCATGGCTTGGTGGGCGTGGCTTGGTGAGCATATGACCAGGAAAACAGACTATCACACTTTACACAAAAATAATAACAAAAGCAACACAACTGACTCACACACAATGCAAAAGCAAGTGGACTTCACACAAAATGGCCCCTGCAACAAGCAGGAACCTCGCAGAGTCACAGAGAGCTCAAAAACAAACTACAACACTTTATACAAAAATACCAGTTCAGGCAATAGGTAGTAAAAAAACTGCTTTAAAAAGTAAAAAAAAAAGTTCCGTGGATCACGCAGCACAGCTAATTGTCACAGCTGATTGTTGGAACCTTTTTTTATTTTTTTAAAGCATTTGTTACTACTGATTATCCCAAACCAGTAGTAGAAAAATGCTTTAAAAAAGTTTTTAAAAGTTCAGATGATCAGCTGTGCCAGGCGATCGTTGGAACTTTTTTAAAAACTTTTTTTAGCATTTTTTTTACCACCGGTTCGGGCAAACCGCCCCGAACCAGTAGCATTTCACCCCTGGGAAAAACATCATGAAACATCATGTGACAGCAACGTGACACACCAAGTTTGACACCAGTGCTCTAGGAGATGGTCTTCTCAGAAGAAGAATGGGAGAAAAAACTGGGCTCTGTGTTGTGTCTGGATTGTTAGGCAAATCCTGGTTTCCATAAGCTAGGATAAATTTTCTATTTCTAGCAGTTGGAGTATTTTGTGCTTCTACTCAAAGAAAAATAATTACCAGAACTCCAATAGATGCTCCAAACAGACCCCTGTCACCATCATGAGTTAATTTCTTTGGCAACCTTCCTGGGTAACATAGAATTATGTACAAAACAAAAAATTTGGGGAGTATCAGTCTGTTGTGATATATGACCCAGTGAGGGATGCAAGAACATTTCAGTGTAGCATTACTGGATCAAAGGTATCTGAGCAATACAAGCCGGCTGCATTTTCCAAAATTGCTTCTTAATGATAGCTCTAGGAAATAGATATTTCTGTGTCAGCACTGCTATTTAGATATTCAATTTAACCTAGTTTATACTACAGCCAAAGCAAAAATAAAGGTGCATAGAAGTCACTATCAAAACAACTGGAGATTGAGATAATCATGGCAGATTAATCCTGTGGGAAATATTATTTCTGACCATGTATAATGCCTTTCCTCAAGAACCTGCTTGAAAAAAGTGAAATTAAAGCAGCACTCTATGTAAGAGTTAACTGTCAAAGAAACTTGTCCGGCTGTAACACATTCACATCAAAAATCATTACCAGCAAATGCCTTGTCCTAGAAATCATTTTTGTTGTTTTTATGGTTGCGTATATTCCTTTGTATATATGAAAACATATGAAACATAAACACGTCCTGTTTCACATCACATTTAGATTTAATTACTAATTCCTCCTGCAAGTGTTTGAAGGAGATTTGTAAAAAAAAGCTGTAATGCACTTCTGTTTGAACAGGAAAGTCTGAAAACACTGTATGTCACACTACAGCAGAGTTTCTCAATTTTGACAACTTGAAGAGGTGTGGACTTCAACTCCCAGAATTCTGGGAATTGAAGTCCACACCTCTTCAAGTTGTCAAAATTGAGAAACACTGCACTACAGGGAGAAATTCTGTATTGTATATATTATAGATTGCTGTAAAATAAATGTAGGCCTAAAAATCAAGACCAAACTTTCTTAAAGTCGTATGGAACTTAAAGATAAATGTTGAATATAATAATGAAAATAATTCTACATTGTTTGCTGAACCTGCATTCATTTGCTAGTTTTGACCTATACTCAACTGGAACTAAATTCAGCTGGAGCCCATCTGAATTTGTTTGTTTTGGTGGAGAATATGCTGTATATATTTTGCTTTTTGTTCATATAAACATACACATTCTATAATGTCTAACATGCCTTCCAATTTGCAATTTGTCTTTATTTTAATAAATGTGTTTTAACTGTATTGTACATGACCCAGAATTGCTCTGTGACTGAAATGGATGGTCTCTAAGTTTGATAGATAAATAATAAATTTCAAGTGTTTCAAACAAAATATTTTCTAATGTGGCTTATATTAATAGAAAACATATATCAAGAACTGATTATTTTTGTTCATTTTATTGTTTGGCATTTTTAATTTTAAAAAAAACTGGATAAAACAACTATAACTATAGTAAGTTAAATAAGGTGCAAAATTTTGCTACAATATGAACAAAGGAGCAAAGTAATTCATAATATGTTTTATTCATGTATGCACTGACAAATACAATTATCTTCACTAGAAAAAGAAAAGTTGGGAGTTATATGGTTAAAACTGATGAAACTGAGCAGCTATTTGGGTTCTTGTTACTTTTTTGCCTGCCAGTACTGTTCTCATGTCCAAAGAGCTTTAACCCAGGGATCTCCAACCTTGGTCCCTTTAAGACAGAGGTGAAATGCTCCCAGTTCGGACCGGCTCATGCGATCCGGTAGCGATGGCGGCTGCTGGTTCGGAGGACCGGTAGCAAAAATCCCTGCCCCCCCCCGCCTCTGCTGAGCTGCACCATCAGCAGAGGGGTGTTTTTTTTACTTTTAAAAGCTTATTTTTCTGCAGCCGAAACATGCCTTTAAAAGTAAAAAAATGCCTTTGAGGATCCTGCCCCTCAGCTGAGACAGCAGAGCCTTTAAACTTTAAAAAAAAATTAAAGTCTCTTCTGGCGATCTCACCTGAGTTCATCATCAGCAGAACCTTACTTGTATTCTTACTTGTAGAAAACATGTTTTTTACAAGTAAGAGTAGAAATTCTAAGGCACTTACCTGTTTACTGATGAACACATGGCTTTTTTCCCAGCCCGAAAGCAGTTTCACTTTCAGCCCAGACAGAATCAATTGCTTAGCTAATCTATTTCCTCAGTGATCAACTAATGCTGGCTGGCTTTGCTGGCTGAGGAACTCTGGGAATTGAAGTCCACAATAAAATAAAATAAAATAAAATAAAATAAAATAAAATAAAATAAAATAAAATATTTGTGCAGCTTTCTGAGATTTGGTGTGTTTCTGTAGTGTTTCACTCTAACTACACAAACACACAAAATCTCAGAAAGTTGTATGTGGCATTTTGTGTGTGTGTGAGAGTTGTGTTGTGTGTGGGTAAAGTGTGAAAGTTGGTTTTTGAGCTTTTTGTGGCTGTGTGAAGTATGAAGTGCAGCTGCTTTTACATTGTGTGTGAGTCAGTTGTGTTGTGTTGTGTAAAGTGTGAAAGTTGGTTTTTGGTACCTATCGTTTTTTTATACTTTGTTTATTATTTTTATTATTTGTTGTTATCGGCCATGCCCACCCAGTCATCTGACCACTAAGCCACGCCCACCAATTAAGCCACGCCCACAGAACCGGTAGGGAAAATTTTTAGATTTCACCTCTGCTTTAAGACTTGTGGGCTTCAACTCCCAGAGTTGAACTCCCAGAGCTTTGCTGGCTGAGGGACTCTGGGAGTTGAAGTCCACAAGTCTTAAAGGGACCAAGGTTGGAGACCCCTGCTTTAACCTACTATGGAAGTAATCAATTGATGCAAAATGCTTCTTGTGATTACAGCATGGGTACATAAATTCACAGAAATAACTATCAATCACCAATCAATAATCCTGATCCAACTGACCTATTAGCAGGGAGGGAACATGAGATAACCAAAATAAACAGACATAATCAAATGGTGTGTGATGTTCACTGCCAGGCAAAACACATTTTGGCAGGTAAAAAAGTAACAAGAACTCTGCCCACCCGCCCGGATCACATCCCATTTTTGATGCTCTGCACATGCGCAGAAGGTCCTGTGCATGCACAGAGGTGGCGCATGTGCTCACATTTGCAAACTGGTAGCGAAGATAAGTGAATACCACCCCTGATTTCATCCTTTATCTGCAACAGGGCTTCACTCCCTAATCTCCTTCATCCACCTACCTTATGAGCCTGGGCCCTCTTTTAGAGGATTTTAATTTTGCACAGCATGTTTGGAGAAAGAAAGAAGAACTGTCGCTCTAGGTAGGCAACTTGGTGTCTTGCAAACACTCTGGACTAATATATCCAAAGTCATCAATGGCAATGCTGGAAGAAAACATCCCAAAACATGAAACTCTTATTCTAGCTGATGCCATTACACCAGTGGCATGATACCACCACATATAATGCATAGCAAGGAAGAGCTGATGCCGGGAGACAAAACTGAATTGGAATTTTTCCTAGCTTGTTACACTGCCTGGTTCTTTTTTTCCCTTGCCTTTTTCCTGGTGCGTGAGAGAGACCAGCAGAAGGAATGAAAATTAAAGATCATGAAAAGAGAAGTGAAAGGTGGGGCTTTTTTGCCTATGAAAGGGCAGGGACCCAGAAGAAGGGCCTTCTCCGTGGTGGCTCCCTCTCTCTGGGACATCATTCCCCCCAGAGATTAGAATGGCCCCTACTCTAATACTCTTCCGGAAGGTGCTGAAGACCTGGTTCTGCCAGCAAGCCGGGGGAACCCAGAGCGGGATGGAGCCCATTAAATGGCTAGTGTGATCTGCTGTCGCCGGGGCGGGGGATGGGAGGTGGGGGGTGATTTTGTTATATTGTATTATATTAATTTATTTGATTCTTTTTGTTAGTTTTTATTGCTTTAAACGTGGTCTTATATTCTGTAAGCTGTTTTGAGTCGCCAGGGGAAAATAGGCAGCAATATAAATTCAATAAATAAATAAATAAAAATTAAAAGTTGATTGTGATGTAAACAATAGGAGGGAGGACACGATCTTGATCTCAGAAGTGTTTAACTATACATACATACTAACACAAAAAAAGTACTTTCTAATTTTATGAGCACAAAAGTTTTATTGGGTAGATATGGTAATTGTTTACTTGTTTTAATACTTGGCCTTATAATTATTTAACTTTATAGTTTCATTTTGTACTATGTCAATATTCATTGTTACATCAGCTTAAAGTTATACGTAGACAAAAGTCCCAGTATCTTTTCTTAAATAGCAATAGCACTTAGACTTATATACTGCTTTACAGCCCTCTCTAAATAGTTTTACAAAATCAGCATATTGCCCCTACAATCTGGGTCCTCATTTTACCCACCTCGGAAGGATGGAAGGCTAAGCCAACCTTGAGCCTGGTGAGATCTGAACTGCCAAATTGCAGGCAGTTGGCAGTCAACAGAAGTAGCCTGCAGTACTGCACTCTAACCACTGTGCCACCGTGGCATCACATTTAGCTAAATGCAAGTTGGATTGAAAGCATTGGTGGGTATTTTTCAGATGGATTCAGGAGCGGATGAATCTATAACCTAGTAACTTTCTGAATACAATAAAATCCCAAAGGTAGGACAACTGGATCTGAATCCAGTAAAGTTAGACTTAACTTTACCACAGCTACCATCTCATGGCTATCGGATTTTTGCAGTTATCATGATTAATTTGATTTCCCCCCTCATTTTTGTAATTGATTGTGTGCCATCAAGACATTTTTTACTTCTAAAAGGTAAAGGTAAAGGTTCCCTTCACACATACATGCTAGTCGTTGCCGACTCTTTTTACTTCTAGCAACTACATAGATTTTCTCCATGATGATCTATCTCTGACTTAGTGTTTAAGGCCTTCCAATGGTTTACTGATTAGCCAGCATGATTGAGTCCATCTATCTGTCTTCTTCCACTTTTCCTAGTGTCAAAGCCTTGTCCAGATCAATTTGATATTGATGATAGTTAATTTCAGTTTTGATGCATGCATTGCAGGTATAATTTTTTTCATGCATAATCTGTTCAAAGTCCCATTAATTCCATTAATTCCATGGGCCTTCATGTTATAATGTCAAGCCTTACCATTAAATTCAAGGATGTACTGAAGATGGTGATGGGTAAATCTCTGCCATTTTATTTTATTTTTATTTTTCAACTTATCTTTGATAAACTAACACCTGGGAGGTCGTCTATCTGTTCCAGATACAACAGAGTCAGATATAAAACAGGATTCAAGAATGAGCAAAAGGAAGAACCTACCTTGTCCCAACCTATAGAAGCCACAACACAGACCCCAACCAAATATTTGAAGCAGTAGAAAAGGGTTAATATGCAATAAGTAGACAACTGCAGTAACTCTGACTCTACTTACTCCCCAAACAGATATGATACTAATAACTCTTTGAAATGGGATCTATAGATAGAAATTAAAAGTCAACAGTTCGTTGAACTTCTCTCTACAATAGTTTGGCAACCTGGCAACTTTAAGACTTGTGGACTTCAATTCCCAGAATTCTGGGAGTTGAAGTCCACAAGTCTTAAAGTTGTCGAGTTTGGAGACCCCTGTAGTAGAGGATTCCCTGCCTTCCCGGGCTGCTGCTATTTGTTCAGCAGCTACATTGCAAAATGGGGATGTTATCAACCTATAATGAGAAAAAGTAACAAACAGACTTCAAAGTTAGACAAACAATAACTCACAGAGTAAACAGTAATCTCAATCTTCAAACTTTTTTTTACTTCAGTCAAAAATAAGGTTGACCTACTAAAGGAGACTTTTGTAAAGTATACTGAGTAAAGTAGTGTAGTGAGAGTTACCAAAATAAAACAGAAGAAGCTGTAAAGACACATTTAAGTTAAGAGGGAATTTAGAGCTGATGCTACTCTAAAGCTACTAAGAGAAAGAAATACTGTTGAGGGTTAAACGCCCTAACAGGGACAGAGGTGAGATAAGTGCAATTTTTACTTGCATATCAGTCAGATTATTTTGCAGATTTCCAATAACTGAGTGAACAGAGAGTGATGAGATTCCAAAAAGGCAGTTATTCTGTCCTAGAGGAAGCTACACCACTGAGGCAGCTCTTCGATAGATTTATTACATATCAAATGGCTACCACTGAGAAAGAGGCTGCATGTGAATTTTGCTAACTTTTAAGCAATCTACAGTTTCTAGCATGCTTTTCAGAATGAAGTCTTTCCTAATCACTTCTTCTATTGCCAGTATATGACTTCTGACTTCAGAGAAAGCTACCCCACATTTAGATCAGTTTACTCAAGAGAACATTACTACTTTAAAATCTAAGTGTAACATATTGAATCCAGGAAAACCTTAGGGATGTTTGACTAGCAATCTTGCACTGGTTAATTACTGCAATAAACCTAAGTAATAAAGTTTCATCAGCAACAATTTTGAGAAAGAAGTGCTCTAATCAGCAAAGTCTGTTACCTACAGCTGAAGGCTGTATCAGAAGGCTCTGCTAAGGACTTACAGGATGTAAAGTTGATTGGCTCATTTGGTGCACTGCCAAATGCACCAAAGATTCAGAGACGCCACACAGAGATTGGTTAAATTAGGAGAAACATTGGTAATAGCACATTCTAGAATAGCGCTATTAATTAATTTGGTACTCAGGATTGCGGCAATAAACTCAAGCAGCAAATTGTTAAGGCTGCCACAGCTACAAATAGGTCAGAACGCAGATCACCATTAATGTCTAACCCTAATAGGTTGTAGCTTGACAAAATGCTACATCACTCAGAGAATCTAAAGTATGCAGACCCCAAGAAAAAGGCACATTTCTTGCCTCATCTAATCAAGACATTCTTTTAACAGCAATATGATCCTATAGTGGAACTTCCCAATTGTATCCAGCCCCAACTACTTATCGGTATTAAATCATTGTAGGGGTAGATGGGAATGCTGAAAATAAAATTGAAAAAAGGAAAATAAATATTATTCCAGCACATAACCACCCAGAAGCAGACGTCTGGTGTTAGGTCTCATGCCATCCCTGGAAGTGTTTTTGTTTTTTTAATTATGTCATATTTTCATTTTTTTAAAAAAAACTCAAGGCAGTGAATGTGCCTAATATGCCTTCCATCTTCCCCACAACAGTCACACTCCTGTGAGGTGAATTGGGCTGAGAGAGATGCTGGCCCAAGGTCACCCAACTGGCTTTCATGCCTAAGGCAGCCACAACTCATAGTTGTTAAACCTGATCTTTTAAATCTCACATCCAGCCACACATCACCACTGTAACTGAGTCTATCCATTTTCCTGCTGGTCAACCTGGTTCTCTTTCCTTCGACCTTTCCCAGCATTAGAGAGCTGGGTCTCCCTACTCCAGTATATTGGCCATTGACTTCAATGAGGAAGAACAAAAATCTACAGATAAGGCTAGTCAGCAATGTAATTTCTTCTGTGTGGAAAAAAGACATCATAAAAAGGCAGAAGCCCAACGATTTTATATGACAGATCAAAAAAAAACAACAACCACCAATTGTTGACTCAACAGGATTTCAGGTATCAGTAACAATTGTGACAAATACCCATATAAACGCGGATTTTGGTTAAAATGAGGCTGGCTCGTTGGGACGCAGAGTTAACCGAAACTTGGAGCATCTCCATGGACCATTTCCATACTTTATAGCGTCTTCATACCATCATCTAACCACAGTTAGATTAGAATGGTATAAAACTTGGGCGCACCGCTTACTTTGGTGCTAAGCGCAACTTTGCTGCGATCGGGGACTTCTCTTGTTTGTGGGCGTCCCCCCCTCAAAAGCGGTGGAGGGATCAGCTCAAAGCCCCCCCCCTCCGGCTATCTCTTGCCCACTCGCTTACAAGGATCCAACCCGCCGCTCCCTTCACTCTCGCTTTCTTACCCACTCACACGCACTCACAAACCCTGGCCTACTAAAAGCAAAGCTCTACACCCCCCCCCTCCGCCGTCCCCGCCGCGAGGTGCGCAAGCGGAGGAAGGGAGGAGCCGCGGGGAAGCCGGAGCCAAGGCATTCAGCTGCTGCATCGATTTTTCTCCCCCAGTCCGAGGGAGCCGCCGCCACTACCCGCCAGCCACTTTTCTCGTTTGTCTTGGGTGGTGGGGGGAAGCAGCTGTTGCTCTGGATGGAAGATGGCGAGCTGCCGGCGCCTCCCCTGCTGGCTTCTCTTCTCCCTCTTGGGGTCCCTTGGCTGTAAGTCCCTCTCCTCTCTCTTTGGGCGGGGGGGGGGGTGGTACTTGCTTTCCAACGCGCGAGGGTTCAGTTCTGGGGTGGGAGGAACGACGGTTGCCCGGAGGTGGGGAGAGGAGGACTCTTGAGTTTAGGAGCTGCCAAACTCGACGCCGCCTTAAATCTTCCCCCTGTTTTGGCGAGGAGCATCTTGTGGCGACGGGGAGGCTGTCTCGGTGCGGGTGCTTCGCCGGCTTTCCAAGCTGCCTTTTCTTCTCACTTTTGAGGGCAGGGGAGCAAACAAAAGCCCGCTCCCTCGAGTCTTTCCTGCTAGGCTGCTTGCGAAGAAGAAAAAGGGGGTAAAGCAAAGGGCTCCCGCCCGCCCGCCGGCCCCTTCCCCACCCACGGCTCGCTTTGATTTGATTAGCAAGCTTGGCAAAAGAAGGCGAGGTTGGCCGTTGCTGCCGAGGGAGGCGTGCGCTTCTCCCAGCCACGACTGGGGGAGTTGAGCCAGTCGAGGTTAGGCTCCAGACGGTGCGGGGACCCGAGAGGAACCGAGGATGCTTTTTGAGACGACCAAAAAAAAAAAAAAAAGTTCGTTGGCTTGATTTGGCTGGAAAGCTGCAGAGGGTGTTTTTTTTTTTTTTGTTGTTGTTGTTTTCCCCTCGCAAATGAAAACCACTAATTCGGTGGAGCGTTTTGTGTCTGCTAAGGCTGGCCCAAGACGAGCTGGGAGCGAAGCTTTCCTCAACATGTTGACGAGGCTTCATCGGTCACCGTGCTTGGTGAAGGTGGGAAGATACCTTCGCAAGGCAGGCTGCAGAATTTGTCTTGGCTGCCAGAGTGGCGATCGTGAGGCTGACCATGTTAACCGATTACGGTATCTAAGATGAGCTCTTAGGCAGGCTTGCGATGAAGTTTACAACCCTAGAATTCGGGAGCAGGATAAAATTCTGCGTTTTAGTGAGGTATCAATAAACCTTTTGGCCTGTCCATCAATTAAGTGATGGTCCACCAGATATTTTTAAATATTGTTAACATTTCCTCTCAACTCCCCCTTCCCCCCCCCACTGTAAGTTATTGCTATTGAAGAATGTGTCTTAATGTCAGTCAGTACAAAATAGAGTGCTACAATCCTTATGATTTATATTGATATATTGACCATCAATTGTGTTGTAAATGTTGTACCTTGATGAACGTATCTTTTCTTTTATGTACACTGAGAGCATATGCACCAAGAAAAATTCCTTGTGTGTCCAATCACACTTGGCCAATAAAAATTCTATTCTATTCTATTCTATGAGTAGAATTTCTTTTCCTTCATTGCTGCTTCCCTGAATTAATATTTAGCTTGAGCTTTGCCAATTCCTTAAGTGTCTTCTTATGGACTACAGTACAATCAACAAATCTGCCCAATATCGTGCATGTGATACCGCACTAAAATGCAAAATTTTATACTTTTCCCAATAGAAATTCATTTTGTTAGTTTTGGCTCTGTTCTACTTATTGTTTTAAATGTTCTTCCTTTCAGTGTGATATCTTGTGCAAATTTGATAAGCTTTATTTGTACCTCTTCATCTATGTTGTTTGTAAAGATATTTGAGACATGAGGACAAGATGGTCCTTTTCTGGTTTATATGAAATACCTGCTAGTCCAGAGGTCTTCAAATTTGGCAGCTTTAAGACTTGTGGACTTCAACTCCCAGAAATATGCTGGCTGGAGAATTCTGGGAGTTGAAGTCCACAAGTCTTAAAGCTGCCAAGTTTGGGGACCCCTGTGCTAGTCATAGATGCATGTAAAATTATCTTTGTTTACATTTGCTTGTTTTTCAGTGTTGGCATGGATATTATTGAAAATGTTGCTATAAAACCCACTGTAAATTTCTAAGCAAGTCTGGTTAAATAGTTAAACTGTCACAAAATTCTCTTGAAACAAATTATACCAGATGTTTCAAAATATTGGTTTGTAGTATTTTGATGTTCAAAATGGACATAGTTATTGAAAACTAAAACACTTTTTAAAAACAAACAATAATGGAATAGAAATCACCACACCCAAACAATGTGTTGATCATAGATAAGTGAAGCTGGAATGCACAGCTGTCAAAATAGTTTACAATGAAATATGCAGGACCATATTTCCATGCTAAACCATAGCATATATGCTAAGCTATAACCATGCTAAAATTATACATTACACTTTGTCAGCTTAACATTGATGTGATTATGTGAAAGGTATCATTTGTTTATATTGGAAGGATTGAAATCATGGCCATACAAACACACAGAAAAAGCAAGGGTCCGAGAGCAATTGCAAGTTTTCCACCATTTAAACGTGTTTAATTTCTGTATGACATAAAGTCCATTTTTGGATAATGTCTAAATATGTAGTAATTATTCTTTTTAAATAGAAGTCTAAATAAAAACTTAAAAGTGCTACTATACATTTACTGTTTCAGAAACATGTAGTTGCCTGAAAACTGTCTTCTCTGAAATGTTTTTTCTCCCTATCTAATGATTTGGTTCTTTAAAATTCCTTTAGAATGTCTTCTTGCTATTTGTTTGTAATTTCATTATAAGAAGGAGGCAGGTGCCATAGTTATGTTAGCTATCTGTTAAGCCCTCTGAAGGCTTTCAGATACTTAGGCTTTGTAAAGACCTATAGGAAGGAACTACCTCATGTTTGCAGGTATATTTTTGGAATTGTATTGAAATAAATCCAGGTGCCACTTTACAAAATGATTGTAAAGTGAAAGTCAGGACACCTGCACACTTCTTTTGACTATTTTATAACTAAGGTAACTGCAAGAATTCCACTGAACTTCCTTTACTTTTGAAAAAAAGTTTCATTTTCTTTTCTTTTTTTAAAAAAAGTTTCATTTTCTTTTCTCTTTTTTTTAAAAATATGCACGTTTTGCTAGCAACTTAAGAAGCAAAGTGCTAACCTTGAAATAAAAGCTTGCCCTAACATTCTAACATGGCCAAGCCAGGCTTTTACTTTGGAGGTCAGTCATTGTTTTTAGTGGAAAAAATAAAAATGATAAAAGGGTTAGAGAAGGTCAAAGGGTGTCGAAAAGTAGTGGCATTACAAAAATAAAAAGGGAGCAAACGTAAGTGAAGAGGAGAGAGGATGATTTTAAGATGAAAAAAAGATTTCAAAGAGAAAATTCTGTTTTATGATATCCAACTGCTGTGGGATCTAGTAGCTGATAAAGCAATTTTCAGAAATTAATCATGTTGCGATTAAAAGACAAGCAGCTTTAGTGGTATCACCAAAAGGTGGTAGAAGACTAGGAACCGCTCACCACTGCTAGCATTGGTAAAAATGTGTAGAGAATAGCAACAATTACCGCTAAAATAATTTCTGGATGCTATTTGGTTCTCAAAACTGCAAGCTGCATTGGAGGACAGCATTGCAGCTGGAGAGATGACAACATGTTCAAATAAAGAACACTGGGCCTCTGTGGAAGCATTTGTAGTCTTTATTATGAAGTGCATGGATGCATGCACATGTTTAAATTGGAGTCTACTTGTGCTATGATGTGAGAAATTCTTCATCAAGATTTCTGCATCAGTTCTCCATTCTCTGCCTTACCCTTGTCTGAAATACTCATGGCTTGCACTAGATCAATCCTACTTAAAATTTGCTGGGGGGTGGGGTCTGATGATTAAATCACACTTCCGATGCATATTTTATATAGTTAAAAATGCAGTTGAAATGATAATACATGGAAAATAAATATGGAAATGAAAGTAAAGAGTCATACTAGCCATGACAATTTTTATGTAGTTTGATTCTGTGAAGAATAAATTTTCCCAACATCTATTATCAAACAGATATCTGTACAAAATAGGGCAATCAATAAATACTGTATAAAGACTTTGATCTAAATGTGGCTTTTAATTCATACAATAAAAATTCTGCTGATAGAATAGCTATTTTATCCTTTGCTTAAGATATCATGTATAAGCAATACAAATAAATCTTACACTGTAGTCCTTTTTGGATAATAGTAACACTGCAACTGGCAAAGTAAAAGTGAGAAAGTAATTACAGACCTATTTAGCAGCTGTATTCACTCTACTGATACAGTGACTATTTCATTCTGCCTGAAATAATAGGGAACAAATTTATGTATCCAATATTTAGATTTGTTTATATCTCTGTAAGTGTTTGTTTTGATATTAATAAGTTCTGTCTACTGCTTTGGATTCAGTTCCATAAAGTTACTTCAAAGTGTTTGGGAGGATACCTTTTCCTGGGATTGCTTAGCAGCTCCTTTCAGAAGTTTCAGATCTGTTCTACTTAGATGCTTCCACGTGTTCCAAAATATCTTTTTTGGAACTGAATTTGAACCACTGCACAAACGCATACGATATAGATGTCGATGTAGATACTGTACACAGTGTACAGAGACATATGCATACATATGATATATACAGTCTTCTCACACATACAGTATCATTGGGTACAATTTATGTGAGACATTCTAAAAACATCTTAAAATGTATTTACTTATGCACTTTAAAATGAAAAATGCATACTTTTAGGCATTTTAAATTTATACTTTAAAAGTATGCATGTATATGTGTTGATTTATTCAGCTGCTCATCAGAGAAAACATATCACATATAGCTCCTCATTGTCAAGGATAAACAATAACCCCACTCCCCCCAAACACAAAACAATAGAATTCATCTACCTACCTGAATGAAATGCTGGAAAGAGATACTGTAATAATTGTTTTATCAACTGATAATCTTTCCCACAATTTTGTTGTTTTTGTCATAAACTCTATACAGTATAATAGTATCAATCTATTTTTCGGTAATGCTAAACCCTTTAACTTATTTTCCTGTTCATTTTCAAGAGAACAGGATTGGCAGAAAAATTTTCAGTTTTTTTAAAAAACGATTGCCACATTTATTCATTTGTTGTTGTTGTTGTTGTTAGTTGTGAAGTCATGTCTGACCCATTGTGACCCCATGGACAATGTTCCTCCAGGCCTTCCTATCCTTTTCCATCCTCTGGAGTCCATTTAAGCTCATGCCTACTGCTTCAGTGACTCCATCCAGCCACTTCGTTCTCTGTCGTCCCCTTCTTCTTTTGCCCTCAATCTTTCCCAGCATTAGGCTCTTCTCCAGTGAGTCCTTCCTTCTCATTAGGTGGCCAAAGTATTTCAGTTTCATCTTCAGGATCTGGCCTTCTCAAGAGCAGTCAGGGTTGATCTCCTCTAGGACTGACTTGTTTGTTCGCCTTGCAGTCCAAGGGAGTCGCAGGAGTCTTCTCCAGCACCAGAGTTCAAAGGCCTCAATTCTTTGGCACTCAGCCTTTCTTATGGTCCAACTTTCACAGCCATACATTGCAACTGAGAAAACCATAGCCTTGACTATACGCATTTTTGTTGGCAGGGTGATGTCTCTGCTTTTTAGTAAGCTGTCTAGATTTGCCATCGCTTATTATTCATTACATTTGTCAAAAGAATTTTTTAAAAACTATTTAAAACTGTTATAATATCCATAAACAGACTTGGAAGACAGAGCATTAAAGATTTGCAAGAAATATCCTATATATTTTTTTTTTGGTTACTAAAAATTAGTTTATAATTCTCAATTTTTGAGGATCTTTGTGTAGGTGATGTTCACTAAATTTTAAAATTATGTAACCAATTTCATTGTATATATGATGTACAATGACAATAAAAGCTATACTATGTTCATTTTTTCTTTTAATTTTAATCTGAGTACTGAGCATTGAACTCTTTTTTTTCTAGTCACAGTTTTGAAAGTGATTCTGGTTAGACATTTTGGAACTTGTCCATAGTTATGAAAGATCTTTCCAAATAATACAAGGTGAAAGGGTTTATATAAATATTTTTTTTCCTTTGGAAAAAGAAACAAGCAACAAAAGTGTTCACAAAATGTACCATATTTTTATGGGTGGGAATTTTTTATACTATATTTTATTATACTTTCTCTATTGTAGTAGGGGAAAACTCCAAATTTAGCTTGTTTGACATACGAATCTTAAGTTAAAACAGAATAATAAATGATTCATATAGATGAATGCCATAAGATTGCTTCATATATTTTTTTAAAAATGGCATTTTAAAAAAATGCATGTTTTTGGATAACTTTGAACCTTTATCTAATTTGTCAAAATGAAATTTCTAAAGAATTCTCTCTCTCTCTCCCTCCCTCTTCCTCCCTCCTCCCCCCTCTCATTTATAATGAGTCTAAGATCTCAATCTCCATATAGAATATAATAGCAGAGGTTAAAATGTCATATCTACTGTTCTCCTTATATAACTCAATGTTTATTTATTTATCAAAAATACATGTATAGCTGTCCAAGTTACAAACAAGTTACTGTAGGTGGCAAACAATAGTATTAAAAAATAATAAATATGATGACACTTTTAATACCATCAAACAAAATCATTTCCCTATCCCAGTTGTTTGGACAAAAATGTCAAATCCAGTCTAAACAATTACAATTGATTTTGTTTGATGGTATTTAAAGGTATCACAAGAGATAAGCTGTTCCAAATAAAGCTGCCTTTTGGAATTGACTGATGTGGATTTTGTCAATACCAATGGTGTTCAAATGATGCCCTAGATGTTTTGGAATTGCACGCAAGGTGCTTGCTTTCTTTGGTCACAATTGTTCTACTTTTATCTGCAGGTCTTTATATTTTATTATTTTCTCAGTTTTTTCTATTCTTTCTCTTCTACTCTGCTGCCTCTAGGTAACTGCCACATCCACTATCCAATTTTTTGTTGTCTTTCTTATCAACAACTGTTGTGTCTGGGGTGTTGTGTGCAGATGCTCATCTGTGTGAATTCTAAAGTCTCAGAGCACTTTAGCATCTTCATGTTCTATTATAGAATAAAAAATTCTATTCTATTCTATTCTATTCTATTCTATTCTATTTGCCTATTTTGTAGTCCTTCAGTTGTTGCTTGCAGGCAAGTGGTATTTCTTATAGATATCCCTATGTACCAAAAACAATGTTGATGGTATCTAATTAATTTTCAGAATCCATTCATTTCATAGTAATTGAAAGGGAAGAAGGGGTTGATTTATTCTCCATAGCACCCGAGGGCAGGACAAGAAGAATGAGTGGAAACTTATCAGAGAGAGATTCAACTTGGAAATGAGGAATTTCTGACATAGAGAAAGAGTAATAAATTTAACAGCTTGCCTCCTGCAATTATGGGTGCTCCTTTGCTGGAGATTTTAAAGAAAAGATTTGACAATCATTTGTCCCAGATAGTGTAAGGATTCCTGCCTTTGGCAGGAGGTTGGGCTAGAAGACCTCTAAGGTCCCTTCCTGCCCCATGATGTGCATAGAGGAAGCAACTGCATGCAAGTAGTTGGGTTCTGTTTGTGTTTCTTGCATTTTTGTCTTAATATCCAAGAAGCTAAGCAGGATGTTTTTTATTCTTTCATAATGATCCTCCATGAATCAAGATTGATTTGGACCCCCTGTGATGAAACAGAAATATGATCCTCTGTATCATACATATTGTCTCAGTTGGGCAAATGGTTTTTGAGATGAGTGACTATTTGACTGTAAAAATTGTTTTGAAGCTATGCTATTAAAAATAAATGAAGCTCGATCTCTAGTATACTCTCTCTCTTGTATGTTTATCAGTTCTTTTGTGATTCCTAATCATAAAAACAATAATGTATCTTTTTTTTCTAAAGTATTTAAATACTTTTACAAAATGAAACCTAATTATTGTGACATAGAGCAAATTTGAAGTCTTAAATGAAAAAAGAAAATTGATATGATTTCAAATAACAAACAGGACTGCTTCTAATATAAAATTATTACAAAAAACACCCTTCTATATAACATGAAACCTAGTTTCAAAAAAGAACAAGATAAATTTGCATACACACACACATACACACACACACACACATAAAACCTAAAACCTTGATTCCTCATAGGAATCCATAAATTTACTATAAATGACACCAAGAAGTTTGAGAGTATGATTGCCAAGAAAAGAAGTGGTTGTTTTGCAGAGTTGGTTTAAGCAGGTTCTGACCAGTTCTAGAGAAATGTTCTAGCAGAAATTTTGAGTAGTTTGGAGAACCGGTAGTAAAAATTTTGACTGGCCCCACCCCCATCTATTCTCTGCCTCCCGAGTTCCAGCTGATCGGGAGGGAATGGGGATTTTGCAGTAACCTTCCCTGGTGTGAAGTGGGAAGGGAGATTTTATAGTATCTTTCCTCTGCCATGCCCACCAAGCCACACCCACAGAACCGGTAGTAAAAAAAATTGAAACCCACCACTGTTGTTTTGGTTTGTTTCAGTATAAAAATAATGAACATTTTAATGTACATTTTTCTTTCTTTTCAGACTATAAAACATATGGAATCACCGTGTACTCAGACAATGAACGTGTCACAGCAAGAGAATTTGAAGGTATAGTATGTCTATTTTATACACACACACACACACACACACACACACACACACACACACGTGTGTGTGTGTGTGTGTGTATGTTTGTGTGTGTGTGTTCTGAGAAAAATATTTACAGTATATTTAAAGCATAGAAAAGCAGAAACAAGGTTAAGAGTCAGGAAGGCTCATATCACTAAAGTATAGTAGATTGTAGAAACATAAAATGTCTATTCAGAATAATTTAGTTATTTGATTAATAAACTTATTTCAAATGTTCTTTGCTTTTCTCATAGATGATCCAGCTAAACTCAAAAATGTATTATATGTATTTAATAAAAAAAATAAATATATACTTAAATCTAGTTGAAAGCATTCATACCACTAACCTTGGAACATCTTTTTAATTATTATTCACAGTTATTATCAGTAGATAAATTATATTACTGCTTGTTCAAATCTTTCTAAAACAATAAAAATAATATATTCTACATAATCCTATACGTTGCAGTGGATGGGTTGATATTTGGGAAAGTCACCTGCAACTTCGACTTCATCTTCCAGACTTCCACTCTCTCCTACTTATCACGTCTGCTTTTTCTCAATTCCATTTAACCTATTTCCTTTACCTTTGGGAATTTGGTATTCATTTGTTCACATTACAAAATTTAGATAGGAATATGTTTCCTGAACTGATTTTTTTGATGTTCCATCCTAGTTTTGTGTGATATTCATGTTTTACTTTGATTTTTAAGTTTGCCATTATTGGCTCTTCTAATTCACAAGTAACAAAAATTCTGCATTCATGAAGATCTTTCCTTCATTGATGTGGAATCTATGGGAGGCTACCTTTTCAGTTCTTTACAGTCTGCCTGATACCTCCATGGGGTAGAGAGGTTTTACAAATATTTTCTTTTCTAGTTAGGCTTCACGTTATCTGATCTTACAATAAACCTACATTTTTACTACAGTCTTTCTCCTTCAGGAACATGGACAGATTTCTAACATTTGAAAATTTGTCTATTTTCACCAAATTTTGTGAATTTGCTTAATTTGGGCTATTGCTATAATCTATGTGATATATTTTGACATATAATATAACTTCTGAATAAGTATCTAACATTTCTTGCACATGTGTTCAGGATTGCTTACAGTATTGTGGACTGCCAAGAAGTAGAAATCATTTATGTAATTATCCCTTCCCATACTATTTAACCTTGATGAATTGCTAGAACAAAGAAGAAACCAGCATATGCAAACTTTTTGTGGAAGGAATACTATTCTTTGTTTATGATCCATTTCTGTCTTTTTAAAAAAAAATATTTTGCTATTTAATAAATATTTCATAAAATTTCCTACACCAGGCTATTTTTTTCCTTTCAGATCCAAGACAGAAGCAATATTGGCTTCTCTGCAAGTGTTCTGTTGAAGCCCTGTCTTTCTAACACAAGTTCCTATCCTTGCCTTTGTCCATACTCATCATGTTTGCTGTGGGATTCTGATTAATAAATCACATTTTTGACATACTTTCCATCATATTATATGATAGGTTAAGCAAGAATACTTTGAAAAGGAATATATAAATGAAGGATTTATATGGCGCTTCAATTTTGCCTGCAGAATAATGGAATAAATGGAAGTTTGGACAATGCATACTTTAAAAAAATATTTCAAGTATATTTTCATTAATTTGGGGAAGCTTGGCATTTTAAAAGCTTGAACCTTGAACCGCTTTATTCTTTTTTATTTGAAGAGTCTGTTTTCTCAAAAATGTCTCCATCTTTCCTTTTTGAAATTTTTGTTGTGAATTCTCCATTCCAAAATTCACTTTTTAAAATGTTTATTTTGCTTTATTCCCCCATAATAATAATAATAATAACAACAACAACAACAACAACAACAACAACAACAACAACAACAATTTAATTTTTATACCGCCCTTCTCCCGAAGGACTCAGGGCGGTGAACAGGCAGATAAAATAATACAATACATTTCAATAAAAACACTATTTAAAAAACTTATTCCAAAAGCCTAAATTTAAAATACAATACAAAATATAAAATAAACTCCAATAAAATCCATGTTTAAAAACCCTATTAAGCCAGTCCTGCTCGGAAGAATAGATATGTTTTAAGCTCGCGGTGAAAGGTCCGGAGGTCAGGAAGTTGTCGAAGTCCTGGGGTAAGCTCATTCCAGAGGGTAGGTGCCCCCACAGAGAAGGCTCTCCCCCTGGGGGCAGCCAGCCTACACTGTTTGGCTGACGGCACCCTGAGGAGGCCCTCTCTATGGGAGCGTACCGGCCGGTGGGAGGCATGTGGTAACAGAAGGCGGTCCCGAAGATATCCCGGTCCTATGCCATCACTGTGAACTTTAGAAACATTTTGCTTGGTTTTTAATATTATATAATACCTCTCAATTTTCATTAAATTGTTTAATTTCCCTTATTTTCTCTTAAGAAATACCAATGAGAAATTCAATTTGAAAACACTTATTTTTTTGTGAAGATATGTGAAAAAATTAAGTGAGTTTTTTCCTCATGCGCATGTTAAATAATAGATTTTATATTCTCTGTTTCAGCAGTCCTCATTAAAATTCATGTGCACACTACAATCATGTTTTTAAAAAAGGACTAAAGGAATAGGAAAAAAAGAACATTATGAAAACAAAAATGTTTTGATTAATAACCTTTATTCTTGAAAGAATAAAAATACTCGGACCTCCTGATAACTAAATTTCAGGAAAAGCACCGCCTAGCCATTTCCACTACTTGGCTCTAGAAGTCTGTTTTAGTAACATTGTTTACATTTTCTAAGAATATAACATCTCATCAGTAAACCTGTCTTTAAAACAGAGCCTTTTGAAAACGTTTGAAAGAGTGTTCTTGAAAAATGATAGCATGGTTATTCCTAGTGATCTGAAGTTCAGGAATTCTAATAAATATTGAAAATGAGCATTTTGCAAGATGACAGATTTAATTTCCTGGGTAGCCAGGGTTTTCCCCACATGTTGTATAGTAAACCCTATGTTAGTTTACTTCAGAAGCAATGGACAAAATTTCTTCCATTCCACTATTTTACAGTATGTATGCATAAATACTTCTTAAATTTGACAGACTTCTACATTAATGGATACCATTCCCTACTTTGAGTTAAAGTGAGGGTTTGCTTATACTTTTGAGATCTATTCTTATCTTGTCCACCATTATGTGTTATACTTGGAAGTTGACATAGTTTTGACAACTAAAAGTTCTGACAAATCTATCAGTTTAAAACAAGGTCTAAGAAAGAATGCGCCCATCATTTATAATAGACTTACATCAAATTACATGGTATTTCAGACATTATGAAAATGAGGGTATGTTACATTCAGGTAACTAATCTCTGTTCAAAATACAATTTGTGAAATGTCATTCAGAATCATCTTATTGAAATCAGTTTTCATGTTATGCTGGTTGTTTGCATCATACAATTTTAATATAAGCTATACCAAAAGAGAAAACAACCATATTTTTCTCCTCTTCCTTGTAGGGGTGTATCTGAGTTGTAAGCACAATATAAAGAAGGAAATTGGTGCAAGGGTTGAATGGAAAATGATTAAAGGCTCCACTGTCTCATTTGTCTACTTGAATGGTGTCTTTGTAGGTAAGCAAATATTTTGTGGTTGTTTATGCATTAATTTGCTGTTTGTAGCACGTTAATGACCTCAAATATAGGATCAGTTAGAGGTCAAATAAAGGTTATCGGTAGATTTTATTTCCTATATTTCATCATCCTTCCAAGATTTTCAAGGAAATATGTTCTTTCCCCATTTTCTCCTCACCGCATCCTGTAAGAGATGTTGGGCTGAGAGATAATCATTGGTCATTCAATAAATGACTTGTCTGTCTGTAAATCTTATTTCGGCTGTCCTGGATTGAGTTTGGACTTTAGCAGCTATTCTGATAAAACTGTCACCATGATTATTTGGAGAAATGGCTGCTGATTAAAGTGGCTTAACCAGATATAACCTTTTTTATTTGCATGCTTCCAGGTGCTTAGAGGAATACACAGAAAAGATAAGTATGCGGTTTACATATGTGAAGACAACTTCAGTCCAATTAAAGCTTGGCTAGGATGCTCTAATACTGTTTTTGTGGGTCCTGGTTTAAGCAAATCTCTTTTGGGAAGGGGCTTTTCTAGAGTGGGGGAAATGCAGAGGATTTGGTAATGATGGCAGAAATACATGTCTGGATACGTGTCATTGGAGAAAGACTGTGATGTAATATTCACCCTAAGAGGATTTTAGTGAAAATATAAAATGTAGTCCTGATCCTATCCTACTCCCCTCCCCATCCCCACACGGAATATTGATTGAACAGACAATATTACCTTTATGGGAAGAACTGTGGACAGTAGCAAACAAGGATTGTTAAAGCTACTGCCTCAGCTGCAGGTAGCAGGAAAAGAAAAACAAAAATGTAGTTGCATCTGTTTTGTCTGAAAGTTTTAATTTGATTTTTTAAAAAGGTAATACAAAATACAAAACTGTAGAATAATTCATAAGAAAATGTCCTTTGGGGAACAGAAAGCAACTGTGTGTTATACACTGGAAAAGAAAACCACTTTCATATCAATCTTTTACATAGCAATCAGTCATCCAAGAGTCTCTAGCTAGCTGCCACCAACTCTTCCTCCATCCCTCTCATTTCTCTCTCTAAATGTTATTGTTTTCCAGGTAATTTTAAAGGTCGAGCTGAAATATTGCACTCAAGCATTCATCTTAAAAATGTGACTAGAAAGGATTCTGCAAAATATCGCTGTGAAATTAGTGCACCCACCGAACAAGGACAAGGAACAGGGGAAGTTGAAATTTCTCTCTTAGTCTTGGGTAAGAAATCTAAAAGATCTTATCAGCAATTAAAATTAAAATTTAATTTTAATTCTGCAGGGCAGCTTCATTTTTCTTTAAATTTAATTTGAGAGCTTATACAGATGAAATACAGGAATATTACAATTTCATTTTTTTTTAAAAAAAAACCCTTTTAGGTCAAATAAAGGCATCTATTTGAATGAGGGTTAATTAAATGACTGTAAATGAGAAAGGTAGGAAAATTAGGAAACTTGTTAGGCACTTTAAACAAATTAGCTATAATTTGTTTAAGAGGCGTAGTGCCTCTTAATCACTGTAATCACTGCACCAGCTCAGGGTTGACTCAGCTTTCCATCCTTCTGAGGTCAGTAAAGTGAGGAGACCCAGATTGTTGCGGGAAATATGCGGATTCTGTAAAGCACTTAGAGAAGGCTGTAAGGCATTATGAAGTGGTATATAAATCTAAGTGCTATTACTATTACTATAAAAATAAACAGCCAAGTTTAGATGGCAAAGCATCCTGTGGAAAACTTCAATCTTTAAAGGGTTCTAGAAGACTATTTCAGAGCATATCAGCTTAATTTCTAGAGGGAATCTATTCCACAATACAGGTATCATAATGAAGAAATAATGCTTTCTAGCCTCAGCACCACCTGCCCCAATCCTGCTTACTTGACCAAGTGTGGTACCATAGGCAGTTTTCACTTGTATTATTTAATACTGTTGTTGGAAGGAAAACCCATCTGGTTCAGTTCCAAGCTGGGAGAAAGATGCTGGAAATAAAATGGAGGCTGGAAGCTGATTGGAAAGAAGGTCCTTTTATTGATGAACAGAACCACTAGGATTTGTGGTTCTGGTTTAGCTGACCCAGAACCACAAATCCTAATGGTTCTGTTCATCAGTAAATGGAACTTCTTTCTAATCAGCCTCCAGCCTCCATGTTGTTTCCAGCATCTTTCTCCCAGCTTGGAACTGAACCAGATGGATTTTCCTTTCAACACTGTGAAAGAAAAATGTATATGGAAAATACAACTGGTATTTTGTTATTAATTGATTTAAGATTATAATCAGCAAAATAGCAGATGCTTTCATTTGAGTAACTTGTGAAAAATATTCAGAGTATTTGTCTTAGATATATGACATAATTTTCTAGTGCCACCGTCTGCTCCTGTTTGTGAAGTGCCTAACTCAGCCCTAAGTGGAACAGTAGTAGAATTGCGATGCAAAGAAAATGAAGGGGTGCCAGCTTCAAAATACAGATGGTATCGGAATGGTGCTATTCTGCCTGAGAACACATTTTTTTGGAGCTTCAGAAAAGAAAAAAATTCTTATACTTTGAATACTACAACAGGAACCTTGGTAAGTTTACATTTCTTTAATGACACTTAGTGTGTGGCTTTCCAGGCCTCAAAACAATTCAAACTATATTATAGCAACATTGAAGAAATTCAAAATGGAACTATAGAAATAACCCCCCCCCCCAATAAAGGAAAGCCAACTGCCAAAATGTTCACATTATGAAGATTTTAATTGCAAGTTCAGTTATGAGAAAAATGCATTCTGAATTAAATAATTGATATTGAACTGATGCAAGAATGGAAACAATACTAAGGAATTTAGTTATTTTAGAAATGTGTTGAATATTCAGTTGAATGTTAACTGGGAAGTATACATCATTACTACAGAAATGGGTATTGGAAACATCCCTTCATTCTGATCTCAAACTAATTTCTGTCTATAAGTTCATTATGTCTGAAGTCTACTACACATACAGGATTATTTCCAAAGGCCTGTTGCTGATAAAATCTGCCTGAACAGGGATCCTGAATCTCATCCCACTTTGAGGACAATACCAGCAAAACAACTGATTGACAAGAGCATTGATTGTGATAAAAACAGGCTTGAAATACAAACTTCATCACTGAGCATATGCTGAATTCTTACAGAACAGTAACCTTAGCCGAATAGAAAAACTGTAGCTTATATTTTGAATCTGTTTTCATTGGCACCATTCTGGTAATTAAAGAGTATTTTATCACTTTATTCTTACATTGTTAGCACATTTTTTAAAAAAAGAATACCAGTTTACATGTAACAAATAATTAACTTTCTATATGTGATACATACTTTGAAGAAATTCAAGCCAGAATGTGTACTGACTTCCAATCCATTTTTACATCCCTATGACTTTCATTTCCCTCTATTTTATTCTATCATCTTTCAGTCTCATATATACAACCCCACCAACTTTTCAGAATTTGATGCTACCTTTTGCTAAGGTTTCCTCTGAAAAATGATACTTTACTTCATTAAATTAGCTGCTAGATGAGTTAATCATTTTTAGTACTGGAAAGTGTTAACATATTGTAAATAAATATTTCTAAATGATGCAAAGCAATACATAGGAAATTTGTAGATCTAATTGTTCATGGACCTTTTACCAGATAGTGAGTTATGCTGTATTTTCTTTTAAACTAGCTGTTCAATCCTGTTTCAAAGAATGACACTGGGGAATACTACTGTGAAGCTTATAATCGAGTTGGGCGGCCTAAAAGATGTCCTGTGAAGAGGATGCAAGTGGGTAAATATCAAATGCAAATAAGGCCTGATAATGGTTCTGTGAAATTGTTATAAGTTAAAGAGGATTTATTGTCCAGAATCAGTTTAATTTTTTTTTTAAAGGCACTATTTTGACAAGCTTACCATTTACATTTTGTAAGAACCAATCTTATTTTAAGTCTGAAACTTGTATACAGAATTCATTCAACTAAATTTTAGAGTAATTAATATTAAACATATTACAAGCAGACCTCTATTTAAAACCAACCTTCCATTGAGGACCTGTATATTGCATGAGCCAGAAAGAGGGCTGTAAAAATATCTACAGATCTCTCAGATTCTGGACATAAAATGTTTAACTTCTTCCCTCAAGACAATGCTCTAGGGCATTCATTGCATGCCAAAACTAGACACAAGGACAGTTTTTCCCTCCATGCCATCATGCTGCTAAACAACTTATTTCCACAACACTGTGCCCTGGGATGTCAAACCACATAGCAGAGCTGTATTACTATTATCCTTCTCATCTCTCCCATTACCTATTCCTTTAGCGTCTTATAACTATAACTTGGTTGCTTGTATCTTATATTTTATGTTGATTGCTTTTATTTAATATCCTAGGACTATCACTGAGTGTTGCATCTTATGATTCATGATGATTGTATTTTCTGATTGTGATCATGATTTATCACTTGTTGCTTGTATGTACTCTGAGAGCTTATGTACCTGAGACAAGTTCCTTGTGTGTGCAATCACACTTGTCAATAAAGAATTCTATTCTATTCTATATTCAAACTTATGACTGTTGTAGCCTCTCCATGGTCATATGATCAAAATTCAGGTATTTGGCAACTGACATGTATTTATGACAGCTGCATTGTCCCAGGGTCATGTGATCAGCATTTGTAATCTTTCCAGCTGCCTTTTAATAAGCAAACACAGTGGGGAAAGCCAGATTCACTTAACAATCACATGATTTACTTATAAAGTGCTGTGATTCACTTATCGACTGACAAAAAGGTTATAAACAGCCTTGCTTAGCAATCAAAATTTGGAGCTCAGTTGTATTTGTAAATTGAGGACTACCTGTACTATATTAATTTTTTTACTGAACATATCAGTAGGTACTAGAATGTGGTGATCAAATGAATACCGATATTTTTTTTTAAATTTTATATGTTTTTGTTTTATTCAAAACAAAGTTAAAATACAAAATACAGAACTCAAAAACAAACAAAAGAAAAAACCCCAAGAGGACAAAAGGAAAAAAACAAAACAAAACACTCAAAGCATTAAAAAGATGCATCAGAAAAGACATTATACACATATTATATCCTCTAGTTTAATATTGATTAATATATTACAACATTAGTTCCCACTCCTCGCAAAACAAGTCCTCCAAATTTTTTTAAACTACTAAATCAATTTGCAATTTGTTGACCTGTTTTCTGCATGTTATATTAATGACCAAATAATTAACAGAAAAAACAGTATCAATGAAACAAAACAAGAGTTTTGAAACTCTTCGTTAACAGGCTGCTTTTGTAATCCACTCATAGAAAATTTACCACAGCATCTTATCTATCCAAAACCATCCCAAAAGTTATAAACAAAACATTCTGGATTAAATATCTGTGTTCATTTTTTACTATTGTATCTAGTCAATTGTTGTTTAATTAAATATACTAAATTCAATCTCCAAAATAGGTCTATCTTCCGATCAAAGTCCAAGCAGAAATAATTGCCAATTAACTGTAATAAATCCGTTCAGTCTCCCTCAGACTTCGTAGAGTTCCGAGATCTGGAATCTATCCTTTCCTTTTTAGTCAAAACCATAACATTAAAGGATGTGCAGACTTATACTTTGGAACAACAGATGAAATCAGAACAGCGGATGAAATCCACATTGTTGGTTCGCCAGCCATGATCTAGAACTCGATCAAAGTCCTTTTGTGTATCTTCATCCACATCCAAAGATAAAGCTTCAGATCTAAACATTATTTTAACAATGATTAGAGTTTAATCAAGTTTTCAAGAGAGGACCCAGCTGGAAGCTGCTCATCACCTCACTCTCCTTTCTTAGGTTTCAGAGACTGTTCAGCCATCTTAATCTGTGAAACTTAACCAGGGAACAAAGAACAAAAAAAGTATATTTGCCTCTATCAATCCAAGATTAGTTCAATGGATATAAACTCCGGGTCTTTTACACATTCAAAAAATACAGAATTCAGTGGTGAGTGTCTGGGAGCTGTTCACCACCCCTGAACATTACCATGCTTTCCATACAGAAGAGACAGAGGTTATTCAAAAACAACATCTATCAAAAGAAAAACAGAGAAAAGGCAAGGGGTTGAGATAAATTAGCCATTAATTAACCTTTTAAAACAATAAGCAAAATAAAACAATGAAATCAAAAAGTGAAAGTTAAAATTGTGGCATCCTTAGAAAAGGAAACGGTGTGATGGGAAGATGGATACACCCAATGACTTTTTGATAGCTTCCAGAGGGAATTGGAATCTTCAAGAAACCCCCTTGCCCATTGGGTCCACAATTGTCCAAAGGTCACCTTGGGTCACTCCTAAGTGCTCCCATTCAAAACCAGGGAGCAGCAGTGCCAAAGAACCAGCTTTAGCAGTGAAATCAGCATCTTGAAAGGGGAGGGCTTAAATGCTGATAATTTTGAATATGGACCTGTATTGCTTGAAATCTTAAAATAAGATATAACCATTTATTTTTAAATAGAAATCTAAATACTTTTAAAGTACACAAATCATGTAGCAATGGGAATAGGATATCAAAGATTTTTTTCCCATATGAAATGGTCTACATTGATATTATTCTCAGAATCATTCTCTTTGTACCCCTAAAATATGCTCAGACATTTGTGCTATATTTAAAGCAGCAAAATATATCCTGTACTTTCATGATTGCAATGGTAGCTAACTCCTGTTTATAGCATAATCCTACCGTATATGTGCTTAGATGGTAGTTTCAATAGTATTTAGACTCCGGTATGCAGAAAAAAGTATTTGGCAAAGGTAATAAATGCTTATATGGGTATCAAATTGGCAGCTCATGGGCCGGATGGGTCACGTGTAGGCCATACCCACCCCACCTCCATAAAGGCAAAAAATGTCACAATATGTTACATGATGTGATCGAGTTTGACACTCGTGGAGTACAGTATCTTATCTGCTGAGGTTTTCAATCATGTATTCTACATTTCTTGGAAATATTGATTGGCTACTGCCAGAAGATTGGCTACCTTTATTGTTGTGGCAGTTTTCTATTTTGGTCTCACGTTATTTCCAACTATAAACACTTGGCATCTGACATTTAGAATGAAACCTTTTTGGAAGAAGTGAGAATATAATGAGCTATAGTTTTGCTCTCTTCAGAAGAAGAGAGTTAAATCCTTCAGAACATAAATTTTTCTGTAGGATGTTCACAAGGGAAGAAAATTGGGGGAAAAAATTAAAGTGTTCTTTAAAGTGATTTCACTGCATACTTAAGACTTCACAGACCTCATCATTCATCTTTGTAACAATTATTTTCTATAGTATTGAAGAATTTTAGTGATTAACTTATTGGAGAATTATGGAGATAAGAACACAGAGATAGAAGCTTAGATAACGCTACTCAATAAACTCATAATGATGGTGAAAACTGAACTTTCATTTTTACATGCAACAACATATGAGTAAGGTTTTTATTTAATGTTCTCATTTAAGTTTGAATGTTAGTCATTGTTACCTTCTCTCAAGATGATTTACTTGAAATAAATACTCTGGGTATTCCTGATATATTTATTTTGTTCTGAATTTTAGATGACCTTAATGTAAGTGCTATCATAGCTTCAGTGGTCATTGTAGCCTTAGTAATGGCTTCCTGTGGTCTTGGGGTATATTATGCACAGAAGAAGGGTTATTTTTCAAGTAAGTAGAGTTTACCCTTTCTTTGAATTATTACAAATATTTCAATGCCTATTTGTTTGTGAATTGTGGTTACAATAAGTATAACAGAAGTGGAAGCCTTCATGGGGATAGGAGGGAATAAAAATGGTGCACATATAGCAACTGAATGTTCAAAATCCTACCCTTTTTTATGTGCACTGGATTCATTGTGTATATTAATAAGGACTAGGTGATGAAGTTGACACCCCACTCCCCACCAAACACACACACATACACACAAAAATGATTAACCCATTCCTAGCTGGAGAATCAACAGAATTGATATTCTTTTTTTACTGATTAAGTACAATTAGATTTAAAGTTCTTTCGATAATTTGGGAGACACTTCCGTGTATTTCAGCAGACTGCGTTACTACTATTATTGAGGAACAACATGACTAGAGAATAATGCAGCTCCACAAAAATAAAGATTCCTTTAGAATCTGCCAGTATTCAGTATTGGAAAGAAATGTTTTACTTGCTATTGTAGTTTTTCTATATTTGAGTCTATCAGAAATTATGAAAATCATAGAACTGTTTGGCAAACTTAATTCTAAAAACAGAAAATAGGACTGTGCAGTACAATTATGAAAAGGTAAGTTTATTTTTTGTTTGTTTATTAAATTTATTGCCTGCCCATCTTATAGACAATAACTCTGGGTGGCTTATGATATTAAAAAAGATAAAACTATACAAAACCAATTGACAATATAAATACTATAAAAATTCAAATGCTCATCCCTAACTAAAAGATGGGGAGGGAAAGAGTAAGGTGAGAAGGGGGGAGGAGATGGGATCTATCACTCCCAAAGGAAACTCCTCCTTTGACAGTCAATTGGTAGAATTGAGTTTTTAAATTCTTGTGGAAGGCCAGGAAAGTTGGACCGACACTTTGCTTCTTTTGTCATGATTACAATGCCTCACTGCAAATCTTCAGAGTAGTTGCATTTTCCCCAAGATTATATGTCTGCTAAATTGAATACTGTATCAGAATCTGCTACATTTGTCCCCCCCCCCCCGCTCCCCGTGTTTAACTAGATACATTTTTGGAATTCAGTCTGAACCATTATTTGAACAGGTGCATTCTGAATTATAAAATGAATTATGCACATACTAGCAATTTAAAAACGGATGCACTTTTCTTTACCCAAAGAGTGATGTTTAGACAGCAGGTTTAATCTTTGCAGAATTTTCATTGTTAACTCCCTCTGCCGGATTACAGTAGAAACACACTCATTTACAAAAGACTTCGCTGAAATAAAACTCACTTCACTTTCAGCAGAGCAGCTGGTCAGTTCTTGCTCTCTGCATGCCTTATTCTTACAGGAACAATGAGCCAGAAAAGGAACAGTGTGGATTCTTAGCAGCAAAACAGAGCCTTTATTCTTTGATGGAGAAATCTAACAATGTCTTAATTCCATTGGGGGTGGGGGATCTGTATCCTAATCTTGCCTTCTTTCTGTCAATTTCTGAAAATATGTTTATTATTTTGTAATATTGTAGTCATTTCTAAGAAGTATTACTCTATTGTGGCTTTGAATATTTTCATAATTGATCAAAATGGGTTTGTATTTGTCAGCATTTCCATAGCACACCATAAAAATATTTTTAAAATCTTGTTTGTTCTGCTCAGACACATAAAACATTAGATAAGATATACCTGTGACTAGGTTTGCTAAGACCAGTACCTACTTATAATTCCATGGCAAAGCAATCCACACTAGGTAAAGAGCACGTGTTCAATAAACTTCTTCAGATTATTTAGGAAATGTTCCAAGTTAAGCTATCCCTTAGCAGGATGAGAAAAAGCACCAATCTGCAAGGAAAACTCATAGAGAAAAAACATTCCTTAAGGTCAGGGGTGTCAAACTTGCGGCAGATGCATCACATACTGGCCATGCCCACCCCTGTTTCAGCAAAGGGGAAAAAGTCATGATATGTCACGAAATGACATGACAATGCAAGTTTGACACCCCTGCTTAAGATTACGCTTTCAACCATGCAAGTCATATTAATATGTAACTGCAGTCTTATAGGAAATACTCAATGTTCTTGTAATAGTTATTTTTTCAAAAACTTAAGCATTATCAAATTGCATTAGTCTTATTGCATTTTTTCTTTCTTATTTTTCTAGAAAGAGATTCTTCAATGTAAGTACAGTTACTTTTCTGTCTATTGTCATGTTTGTATTGCCAAAATGTTAATTATAATTTCTACTGGATTGTGGAAGCAATTGAATAGAATGAGTAGATTTAGTTGCATTATTATCTTTTGAAGAATGTAACTTATAAATTTTGGCACAGCTGGAAAATATTTAAAGAGAGTGGGTGATTTCTAATACATCATTTAAAAATATTTAAATACAATAGTCATTGGGCAATCTTTTTCCTTATGCATTATAGTTTCATCACTGAACATGTATAAAGTATACTTTCTTTTACGGTTTATGGCCATTGGACTAAATATAGTGTTTCCCCGAAAATAAGACATATCCTGATAATAAGCCCAATCAGGCTTTTGAACACATGGTTAAAATAAGCCTCCCCCCGACAATAAGCCCTCCCCAAAAATATTTAAACACATGCGCAGCCAGTCCCTGCCATTTTCTCTGGTTAGGTTTAGGGAGACAGAGCTGGAAAACAGGTAAGATGGCAAGAGGAGCCCTGTCTTGCTCCACACGCCCCAAAGTAATAAGAGCCAAGAGCTTATTTCGGGGTTCAAAAAATATAAGACACATCTTATTTTCGTGGAAACACGATAGTTCACTTTCATTAATTAAAAGAATAGTAACTGCTTTTTTCATAAAATGTATACATTTTCTATTTAGACAAATTCATTTAAATAAAATGCCAAACCAAATTTATATTTCAATATTTCAACATGAGGGTTTTGTACACATTAATATTATTATGTTCACAAAAAATAAGGCATTACTCAGTCCAAAATTTTAAAATTTGATGACTGGTGTAGCTTTACACATGAAAATATTTTCCTCAGTACATTATCCAGGCAGCTGATAAATTTTGGTTTCAGTTCAGGGAAACACAGTTGAAGTATATATGAAAAACCTTTATACACACGAGATATACAGCTTAATTGACTGGAAGTCCTTAGTTGTAAATGGTGGTTGTTGTTTTTATTTCACAAGCAGGAACAATAGTTCCAAGTACAGAGTTACAGAAAGTGAAAAAGTGAGTATTCTGCGTCTATCTGCATGTTTCACACAGCTATTATGTAAAGTGCAGTAGCTAAAAATTGGACAAGTCAATTGAACCTAGTAATATATTCTTACTGAGTCTGGGGAAGAAATAGGTAGGGAAAAGAAGATGCGACTTGATTTTGAATATCCCCCAATATAAATATTTCCTTCAGATGGTTGTTAGCCGTTGGATATCCCTTCAAATGAACACTAATATTTCAAGAGGGGGAAAGAAAGAGTTCAGATGGCTATTTTATGTTTAAACATAAATTTAGCTTATTTAATTAACTACCTAAGGTATAGAAATATATTTGTTGGTTTTGAAGGTGTCATAGCATTTTTTGACTCTGGATACCTGTCCTCTCATAAGATCATTATCACATAGTACAGAGAAACAATATGGGCCATGGCAAATAATGAAAAGTCTACCTTTTAGAAAAATGTACTTTTAGGCTACTTCTGCCGGCTGCCTACAATTTGGCAGTTCAAATGTCACCAGGCTCAAGGTTGACTCAGCCTTCCATCCTTCTGAGGTGGGTAAAATGAGGACCCAAATTGTTGTGGGCAATGTGCTGATTCTGCAAACCGCTTAGAGAGGGCTGTAAAGCATTGTAAATCGATATGTAAGTCTAAGTGCTATTGCTAATATGTATGTATATGTATGTATTTGGAGACATGGAAGAAAGGCAGGTCAGTACTCTTCTGTTTCAAGATGATATAAAGTAGCATATCTTGTACACCTACATATAATCCTCCTAGTGTGATGAGTACATACACGACCACTGGTTGTTTACAAATACTACTGTATTAACTTCACTAGAACTTGTTTGAATTATGTTTTATTTAATTCCTTTAGGATTTCTTTTAAATATATTTTTATTGTTTATATATTGTTTACAGGATTTCAAGCACACCAAGTCCTTTATTATTTAAAAGAAATTTGATTTCTGAGGATCAGAATTTGCTGCAGAAAATATCAAGAGATGTTTGAACTCTTCTACAAAAAGAATGTTAGGTGCAACAACAAGAAACAATTGGTGGCAGATTTCAAGATTCTATTGCTAAAAGGGGGTAAAAGCTGTCAAAAATGTTAAGTCTGATGCTGCTTGTTTAAAAAAGAAGTGGAAATAATTGGCAGAATATAAATATTGCTGTTTCACATGCCTACATGTAACAAAATAGTGAACTAATGGTATAGTTCTGATTATTACATCTTAAAAAGGGTACCGTTGAGTAGAAAAATGTGTGTGAGAGAGCAAACAAATTTATGAAGGTATCCTAAACAGGAACAGTGTTTTGAGACTTATAGAATTAAAAAATAGGAAATTACTGGGACCACGACCAGGTTTTATAAACATTATGTAATTATGAAAATTATGACAGATTGGTATTTTCTCACCGATAGCATAAGCTCCCATGGCCTTCTGGTGCCATATGGATGAAAATATCCCAAGCAGACAAAAAAGTAGTATTCACATTATTATTATTTTTTGGGATTTTTGCTAATTAATGTGACTACTATTGGTTTAGATGGCATGGAATGAGAATCAGACAAATTCATTGACGACAAGACTAAAAATTGCTACCAGTTGTGATAAGCAAATCATATTTCCCATTTTTTACATAGAGTATGAGTTTGTGAAGACGAACTATATAAGGCTACCTCTTCTCTCTGAGGTTGATTGAAGCATTAGGCACTAAGATCAGAAACATAGCACTTTGGCCTAATTAAGGGGCTAATTACAAAGCCACTTTTCTGAAACGAACTCTGTGACTGGAATAGCCTTAAGCAATTATCCACATTATTCCAAAACAGAGTTTGGTGCTTTGGCATTCACGGAGGACTTGTTCTTTCCTCTTTCTCTAGAGGTTGGCCACTAAAATTGCTACTATCATTGCCAAGGAAGGAAAATAACTGCAATCAGTCTGTCTCGATTTATAATAATCAGTTGATTTAATGAAGCAGAAACATTTCTAACGAATTGGTTTGAAAATTATTGTCAATTTGTTTTATTAATTTGGATTTGAGGCTAAATGTTTTGTTGGTGTTGTAGGGCTAGGATCAAGACAACTGTTATTGTAGTGATAAAAAAATATGCTCTTTAGTCTGAAACTCTATTCAAATATGTGTGTAATCTACTGCAGAACTGAATGGAGCTGGCAACTTCTCAATGAAAAAGGACCGCACTTTTCTATTTGTATGACTGGATTTTCAACTTTGAAAGGGGATTGATCATCGAAATAAAGGAAGCCTAAATATGGCATTATATCTTTTAGTTGTTTTCCATCAAACACAGAAAAAAGATTGCCATACAATCCAATGGTATGATTTTGGGGGTGCTAAAAATATACAGAATTACCTGAGGATATATAGGCTGCTTCCCAACCTAAGTGACAAAAGATACAAATTCACTCAGTCCATTATTTCAAGTTGGGGTTTTTCTTGCAGTAAAATTGGGCCAAAATATTATTTAAAAGCATTTTATTTTATTATTTAATAGTCTACAAAGGCTGTTTAGAGGGGGGAGGAAAGTTTTTTTATATGATACTCAGGTGTTTGTACCTCCAACTGATAAACAATGCAATAGATTTCAGAGTATTTTGCACATATCCTACAATCTTTAATCTGAAAGCAAAACACACCCACATAACAAAACAATGCATCATTTAGTACTACCAGTGTTTTGCTAGAATTAAAGAGAATGTTCAATTTTTTAAGCACTAGGAACATTGCAATTCTTTTTCAGTCACAAATAAAAACTGTAGCATAGATCTGAATTTAATCAAATTTATGACATGTAAAAAAATATAAGCATATACACTTAAATCACAAACTGCATTTTGACAATTCTTTTTTATATTAAAAATCCTAGAAATATCTGATTTGACAGCCATGTAATTTTCAAAAATAAATGATGTGATCATACTTCACAGTTCTCAAAATGAAGTCAGCATTTAAGGGGGGGGGACATCATTTACTGTTCTTTTAAGATTTTAAAAAATATATACTTTATTAAATTGGTAATAAAGAATATTCAGTTTTTAATATCCTTGACATACTATAGGCTTGCTTACTATCTTTAAAGTAATTTTTTACTAAAGGCCAGTATCAACAAGTTATGGACTTTGTGGTGAAATTATCTACCATCTTAATGGCTCTTCTATTTATTCAAAATAAAGGGCGGGATATAAATGCAAATAATAAAAAAAAAAAGCAAGTATTCCCTTAAAAGATTCTGTGTAAAAATGTGGAGTCCAGAAAAAGGCTGCCAAGCAAGGGTAATCACTGGTGTGCATAAAAATAACATTTTAATCATTTAAGTAACCCTATTGCTATTATTAGACATCTAGTGTACTGTTACATTCTAAGTTCTCATGATTGAACTACCGGTATGTGGACTATTTAAATTATTTCCCCAAAATTTTACTATGTTTAGTAATTAAAGCGTATCAGAAAAACAGACATTAATTTGTAATGAAATATTTAGTAATATTCTTTATAAGCATATTGGATAAGAATCTATATGTATAATTGAATTCAAAACACCAGTGCACATTGTTAGCATTGAACTGTTTATTTAAGTTATAACTGCAGACTAACTCAACATGTCCAACCTAACGCTTCATATACACGTGATCACATCACTTCTGAACTTCATCAAATTTGGGTTCTGTTGAAAATAGAAAAAAAATCTTGTTAGTTTATTTTGAAAATAGTTTTCTAACTTGATTCCCATTACCATGTACCAGAAATAAAGTCATACTGTTCAATACACATTTTTTTACATAAGAGCAAATAAATGAAGTATTTGCCTGTGATATATCATGGCATAAAATTGTTCAAGTAATCAACATCAAAAAGCAACATTGTAAAAGCATTACAATGATAATAAAACCATACAATCCTACCAATTAAAATTTACACATACCGGTATATTAAACAAAAAGATTAAAATATAAAAAAGCAAAACAAAATTTATAAAATTTAGGCAAGAGAATAAAAGAATTTTCTAATGGTTTCCAGGAAGGAACCCATTCTTGTTAAATTGCTTATAGTGCTCGTCTGACGAGCAATATCATAGGCATAGACTCTTTGGTAAATCTCACCTTTTGCTGTCTTTAGTAGGGTAGATAAAAATCAATGCTTTTTTAAAAAAATAAATCGATTTATTTAAATCGGATTTTATTTTTGTCAAATTTAATTTAATAAAATGCTTTTGGAGTAAAAATCTATCTAAAGGTAGTTTTCTACTTAAGATACATTAATAATTTAGTTTATTCAGCATGAAATGCTTAGTTATATACATGAGGCTGTATATTCGCGTGCCCCGATCCCTCTGACTTTTCCCGTTCCCCGGATGGTCAAGACCCTCAGAGCCTGGGCCTTCGTCTTATGTTATGCAACGCACGGTCTGTGGCCAATAAGGCCCCCCTAATACACGATCTTATCCAGGGTGGCGCCGCGGATCTTATAGGCGTTACGGAGACCTGGTTGGGCACTGAAGGCGTGCCCTGGTGAAATGTGCCCACGGGTTTCCGTGCATTCCATCAGCCGAGGCCCAGGGTAGGGGTGGGGGTGGCGGTTGCTATTAAAGAGAGTCTAGAGCCGAGGAGACCACTGTACCTCAGATTGCCGGGTGTGAATCCCTCTTTGTGAGATGGGGTCATAGGTGTCAGATGGGCTTGCTGGTCACGTACCTGGCTCCTTGCTGCGTGACAGCTGCCCTGCCCGAGCTCCTGGAGGTGCTTGCCGGGGTGGCAGTGGAGACCCCCAGACTTTTAGTCATGGGGGACTTTAACTTGCCATCTGCCGGCTCGTCATCGACAGTGGCTCGGGAGTTCATGGCTTCCATGACGGCCTTGGACCTGACTCAAGTAGTGGATGGCCCCACTCACATCGGGGGTGGCACTCTGGATCTTATTTTTATCTCTGGTCAGTGGTTGAAGGATCTGGATTTGAGAGATGTAGTCATAGAACCTTTGTCATGGTCAGATCACTCTCTCCTTCGCCTGGACTTTCTGACCGCCACTCAACACCGCAGGGAGACGGAACCACAACGTTGGTTCCGTCCCAGGCGCCTGATGGACCCGGAGAGGTTCGGACGGAGCTTGGGCCACTTCCTGAGGTCTGGCTCACGGCACGGCAGAGGAACTAGCCGCAGCCTGGCAGCGGGCTGCGGCTGGGGCTGACCGTGTCGTGCCTCTCTGACCTCTGACCCGGCGCAGATCCCAACTGCCCTTGGTTCTCCGAGGAGCTGAGGGGATGGCGCGGAGAAGGCGCCTGAGAGCTCCTGGAGGTCTAGCCGTTTAGAGGCTGATCGGACACTAGTTGGGTCCTATACTAGGACCTACCTAGTGGCACTGAGAAGCGGCGTTGCTCGCCTCCTCCCTCATTGCGTCGGCAGATAACCGCCCAGCCGCCCTGTTTGGGTGACCCGTTCCTCCTTCACCAGGGGCGGGATGACCCGTTGCAGGGGCGTGCTGAGGAGTTTAACGGTTATCTATCGATAAAATCGTTCAGCTTGAGGCGGTCTAGACCAAAATTGCGGCGATTCAGATGAGGCGTCTGAGGGTGGTCTTGGTGACATTTTCTGGGATGAGTTTGACCCTGTGGCTCCGAGGACATGGACAGGTTGTTGGGTAGGCTGAATGCCTGCGTGTTTACTGGACCCGTGCCCCTCCTGGCTGGTGCTGGCCACTCAGGAGGTGACACGAGGCTGGCTCAGGCGATTACAGTGCCTCCTTGTTGGAGGAGTCTTTCCGGCCGCCTTGAAAGAGGCGGTGGTGAGGCCCCTCCTCAAAAGCCCTCCTGGACCCGGCTGTCTTAGGTAATTATCGTCCGGTCTCCAACCTTCGCCCGGCGAAGGTTGTAGAAATATGGTGGCATATCAGTTTCCCCTGCACCTGGATGAAACTGTCTATCTAGACCCGTTCCAGTCGGTTTCCGGCCCGGTTACAACACGGAGGCGGCTTTGGTCGCGTTGGTGGATGATCTCTGGAGGGCCAGGGATGAGGGTTGTTCCTCTGTCCTGGTCCTATTAGACCTCTCAGCGGCTTTCGATACCATCGACCATGGTATCCTGCTGCGCGGTTGGAGGGATTGGGAGTGGGAGGCACCGTTTATCGGTGGTTCTCCTCCTATCTCTCCGACCGGTCGCAGACGTGTTGACAGGGGCAGAGGTCGGCCCGGGCGCCTCACTTGTGGGGTGCCGCGGGGGTCGATTCTCTCGCCCTTCTGTTCAACATCTATGTAAACCGCTGGGTGAGATCATCAGTGGCTTCGGTGTGAGGTACCAGCTGTACGCTGATGACACCCAGCTGTACTTTTCACACGGGCCACCCCAATGAAGCTATCAGTGCTGTCCCGGTGTTTGGAGCCGTCGGGTCTGGATGGGGAGAAACAGGCTCAAGCTCAATCCTCCAAGACAGAGTGGCTGTGGATGCGGCATCCCGGTACAGTCAGCTGAGTCCTCGGCTGACTGTTGGGGCAGTCATTGGCCCGATGGAGAGGTGCGCAATCTGGGCGTTCTCCTGGATGAGCGGCTGTCTTTTGAAGACCATTTGTGGCCGTCTCCAGGAGAGCTTTCCACCAGGTTCGCCTGGTGCGCCAGTTCGCCCTTTCTGGACCGGGATGCCTTATGCACGGTCACTCACGCCCTCGTGACGTCTCGCCTGGATTACTGCAATGCTCTCTGGGTAGCTACAGACTTTTTTTGAAAGTACAGTATTTGCATCTATACGGTTATATGCATTGATTCCCAAAAAATGGGAACCTGACAAAGTATTTTGGCAGAGAGTATCCTTCACTAGTTTATATTTTACTATATGGCATTTTGGGAATAGCCATATCCATCATAAAACAACATATTGTGAAAGAGACAGCTGTTCCACAGCAGATATTTTTTGAATGGATAACCTGATTCATTTGTTGCGGATACCCTGTACCTGCTCAATTTGCCCGAAAATGGAAGAGAACATTAGGGAAGATTCTTGGAGGAAATTTAGTAACATTACAACATATGGTAACAGAAAATAAATTAAGCTACAATGGATAGTTAACTAGTTGGCAAAGCTTGCTGATGCTAGAAACATTACAGAAGGTATAACCTGTCATATATGACTACAGTGTTGTACTTCAACACTATTTGGGAGGGTAAGATACAATATGACTTTAAACCTAATATTTCCTGCTCAATTGTTCCTGCTACCATTGTTGAAGCAGTCCATTAGTGAGTCATGTATGGAGAATCCCAGGATTTATTCTTCCTTCAGGAAGTGTATTAATATCATATGCACCATCATATAATAATTTACCATTTATTGTCAATGACCAACAAAGTAACTATACTGGATATATAAAGACTACACACCTGTTAAAATGTTAGGTGTTAGAAATATTAAAAAATCAGACCAAGATAAATCACTTCAGAATTTTTTCACCTTTATTTTTTCACCAACCCTCTGGAACACGCTACCACCAGGTATCCGTCAGGACTGGCCTAGTGGGGTTTTAATAAGGGGTCGGTTTTAAGTTCTTCAACCAACTCTAAATTTTCCTTTGTATTAATTGATTTTACTTTGACTGTAAACCGTCCTGAGTCCTTTGGGAGAAGGGCGGTATAGAAATCGAAACAACAACAACAACAACAATAATAATAATATATAAACTGTACAATTCAATTGAAAAGCAAATTGAAATCTTTTAGGGGGAAGATGATAATAAACTTACAATAATGTGGTTGCATAGATGTGCACATCTCTATACTTTATTGAAGCACTTGATTTTTTGTCAGCATTCAGTCTTTTCAAGTAGGAGCTTATCAGTGTGGCACATCTTGCCTTGGGAATCTTTGCTCATTCTTCTTTAAAAAAGCACTCGGAATCTGACAGATTATGAGGGCATTTCCTGTGGACAGCCCTCTTCAGGATACCTGCCAAATTTTCAATTGGATTCTGATCTAGGTTCTTATAATAATGGTGGGGAAAAAATTCTGAAGTGATTTATCTTGGTCTGATTTTTTTTTTCAATCTCAAAAACCTGGCATTTTAACGGGTGTGTCAAATTTTTATACCCACTGTATAATCCCAAAGCAACATTGTAAAAGCATTACAATGATAATAAAACCATACAATCCTACCAATTAAAATTTACACATACCGGTATATTAAACAAAAAGATCAAAATATAAAAAAGCAAAACAAAATTTATAAAATTTAGGCAAGAGAATAAAAGAATTTTCTAATGGTTTCCAGGAAGGAACCCATTCTTGTTAAATTGCTTATAGTGCTCGTCTGAAGAACAATATCATAGGCATAGACCCTTTGGCAAATCTCACCTTTTGCTGTCTTCAGTAGGGTAGATAAAAATCAATGCTTTTTAAAAAAAATAAATTGATTTATTTAAATCCGATTTTATTTTTGTCAAATTTAATTTAATAAAATGCTTTTGGAGTAAAAATCTATCTAAAGGTAGTTTTCTACTTAAGATACATTAATAATTTAGTTTATTCAGCATGAAATGCTTAGTTATATACATGAGGCTGTATATTCCGCAATATTGGGACTGTCGGTGAGTCAACAGCGGGTCAGAGGAGCCACTGAGGACAGAGATGACAGTTGCTCTTTAAAAATTATGATTTAAATCGAGTTGATTTAAATCAAGCCTTTTTACTAGTGATTTAAATAATGGTTTAAATTGTGATTTAAATTGACTTGATTTAAATCAAATCCACCCTGGTCTTTAGGCCTAGAAGTAGCAAAGAATGGATACAAAAGCCCCACAGCACAGGTCAGCTGTCCCATCTTGATGCAAAATCAAGCATTAGTGAGCCAATAAAAAATATAAGTTTAAACCAATAAGAAAGATAACAACCTTAGACTATGGATTCCAAAGGATCACTCCTGTTTCTATGTGAATTAGAATGTTTGAAATACTACATGGAAGCTGAAAGAGTGTTTCCAAAATGTGCATTGTACAGCATTGGGATACAGATTTACAATGATGTTTAAAAGTTAGTGAACCATTTTCAACTTTTAATATTTCTGCATAAATATGACTTGAAATGCAATGTATTCTCTACGCAAGTCCTAGAAGTAGACAAAGAGAATCCAATTAAACAAATGAGTCAAAAACACAGTTGTTTATTTATTGAAGATAATGAATGACCTGGGAGATTTTCCACCTTTCAATTCATTTATTAGTCTCAGACTCTCTGGGTGGGCGGTCATAGAGGGATGCTGTGCATTATCTCATTCAGAGGCAAGTAGATGAAGAGAGAAAGGGTATTATAGAACTCTTACACAACTTAACCTATATAAAATTAAATCCATAATCTCAAGATCTTCCAATCCATGGATTTCATCAAAAAATTAGTAACAAATAAAAAAAATCATATTATCCCTTAATTAAACATATACACCTGACATTTAAATAAAACTATAAAATAACTTGCAGAAAGTGTGAGTAGTAAAAGTAGTTGGTCATATAAATGAACTGATGATTAACTTACTGGCTCTTGGTTTTATATTCTCTAATCTTGTCCAAGAAGAGCTTCTGTACAGGATCAAGTTCCTTTGCTTTATTAAATGCAATGGCGGAAAAGCCAATATTTCTACGCAACTGGGCAGACAGGGCTGAACGGAAAATGGAAGAAAATCTAAAGAGCTGTTGAAGAATCATGATAAATTTGCCAAATTTTCACCTAGAAAGACAAAAGATATTACATCTGAAATGCAATTTATTTACTTTGATATGAGCACTATACTAATTTGAGATACGTTGGGAAACCTGCTTCAAATTTACACTCATTCCACAAGAAGAAGGAACTTCCAAGTTGCCACTTCAAAACTATTATAAATTTTGCTCTGCACGTCACGATATCTTCCTTCAGAATACTAATGATTGGCATTTGATTTTTAATGTTTTGTTTCCTTTTATTTGTTTCATTGCTGACCTCTTAAAATCCAAGTAGTAGAAAGCTATAGATAAATCTGGCAAATAATTTCAGACTGCCACTATTTCATTAGATAGTATCCCATTCAATGGCAGCCATGGCCAGAATGGTCTTGTCTTATGTGCCACTGTGCCCTTTCCTGGACTGCCCATGTCTAAGGATCTCTTTCTTAGATAACTGCAATGTGTTGTACACGGGGCCACCAATGAAGATCATTCTGAAGCTTTAGCAGATCCAGAGTGTGGCCTAATAATCAATTATGAATATACCTCGGTATTTCTATATGACAATTTTGCTTTGTGTTGTCACAGTAACTGTGTTGTATCCAGTGAGCTCTATAGGATATGAGTTTCTGGATGCAATTCATTGAGCTGGTTTTCATCTATCAAGCCCTACATGACTTAAGAACTTACCTTTCTCCGCTTGTCTTAAATGATCTCACAGGATGGTATTCCTGAATCCCTTCATTTAAACAATGTTATCTTGTGATGCCCAGATAACGTGCCTTTCCTTTACTGTTCATGTACTCTACAATACTATTTCCCAGACAACCATTTGGTCCCATCCATATTGTGTTTTACAACAGTAGTATAGGTAGTTCTTGACTTATGACTGTTTAATGATGGTTCAAAGGTACAGTGGCCTTGGAAAAGGTGATGTATGACCTGTACTGCACTTATGACCATCACACATCTGTAGTCATGTGATCGCAATTCAAACGCATTGCAACTAGCTCATATTTGTGACTAGTTGCAGCATCCCACAGTAACATGATAATAATATGCAACCTTTTTTTGCTAATTTCAATCAAAAAACACCTACTGGGGAACCTGGATTTACTTAACTACCACAGTGATTCACTTAATGACTGAAATGAAAATTCTAGTCCCAATTATGGTCATAAGTCAAGAATTATTTGTATAAATCTGACTTTTTGAAAAGGTCATCTGCCAAGTTATTTGGAATACAACCCAGTGATACTAAAGCTCGTATTTATTTATTTAGTATACAAGTTGCCTGCCTCTAACAAGTGACTCTGGGCAGCTAACAATTTTAAAAAACAGAATCAACTACAGAAATAAAAATATCACCAACAAAAATCACACCTGTAAGTATAAATACAATACAAATATTTCAATAAGACTAATTTGCAGTAAAGCTCTGGATGAAGAGGACACTTCCCATTCATTCATTTAATTTTTATATCTTTTGCATTCTGATGATTTTCCTTAGTTTTATGGTAAGTCACCTTGAATTATTCTGATTTATAGGCCAATAGTAACAAAAAAGACTAAGGCAATAATATGCTACTTTGCCAATTAGCTTCTTACTTTTAAAACAAAAATCAACAGGATGTCCAGTTTGGGCAATTCCAGTAAATTGCAGATGGAACCCCCCCACCCCCAAAATCAAATTACTCAATCACATCAACAGGCAGATTAGTTGCCTCCCCATCAGACATCTTATGCAAAAATATTTCTCCATAAACGACTCATCTAAATGACTCATTTTATTGATAGAATCAATACTAAACTCTATCACCAATTAATAAAATGACAGTTCTTAACTGAGACAGAAATGTTTTCATTTTCCTTAATCATTTGTAATTCTTTTTCCTAAATACTAAAGGAGCAGCTTTCTTATTTATCATTTAACAACAATCTATGTTAAAGGCTTACAGTCTGGGTAAAATAATTGCTTAAAGAAACTGAATTCCAGCTTTAAAATCAAAACTATACTGATGTTAAATATTTCGTAAGTGTTCTGGAAGACTGCTCATTACAGAAGCATTAAATACTTTAGACTCCAAGCTGTTTGAGAGATTTGGATTACGGGCAAGATCAAGAAAGGATTTACAGGTGAGCTGATAAAGTTGCCATCAATGAATAGCTTTTGAGGTCCATTCTATTATCAAAATCAGAGTACTGTTACTACAGTAGTCGGTTTTTTTGTTGCAGGCACCCATTCATTTGTCTCTCCCGAGAGAGGGGGCGGGGGAAGCGGCAATAGCACTCACTTCATCCTCCACCACCGTAAAACAAAAACGGGTCTAGTAAAGGTAGAAAGGATAGCAGTTGCTATATTGCGTCAGAAGAAAAGCCGCTGAGGGTATAATGCCCAAGTCTACGGCCTCCACAACATCAGCTGGCACTGGCTTTGTCTGCCAAAGAAGTTGCTGCTCAGAAAACTCCTCCCGTCCAGCTCTCTGGAAGTTCAAGCCACCACAGCACCTACTTCGCATTCCCCAATCCCACTTTCCCTAATATGATCCCTTTCTGATGCACCGGGAATTATTTCCGCGATCCCGACTTACTGTGGCTGAATTAAAGCACCAGCTTCAGAATGGACGAATTTAGCGGTTTACCAGTCGCTTAACAGCAGCCCCTCGCTTAAAGCCTGCATCGTTCTAGAAACCAGAATATGGAGGGAGAGACGATTCGAAACAATGTGATTGGGGGGAAAAATGAGAGAAATGGGATTAAACTACCTAAAGCCGAAATCCCTCAGAGATAGCTGCTCTTTCAGCCTTCTTCTACCGGTCTCCACTCCTCAAGGAGCACCACCACCACCACGATCGGTCACCTTCCGAGAGCCTGCAGTCAAATGGCCCCGCCCCGGCGCCGAAAGTCGCAATGGGTTTCGGGAATTTTGTTTTTTGACCGCCCGTCTCCGATCACTTATCTTATCTAAACACGGCTCACCTTCACCTTCTCTTTAGTGTAGGTATTCGAAATTCCTTTCCGGCTCTTTTCTAACGAGGAAAGGATATTAAAAACTCGGAAAAACTCTTTTAACCAACGGCCCGTACGCCTACCGGAAACAGAAGGATTCACTTCCGACTTCAAAGTGGCGCTTGTAAAAATACTTTGAATTTTAACTATAGCAGAGCAGGCGGGCTCGCAAGGGGCGCTGGGAGTCGTAGTTTTTGCCCTGGCGCGCGGGGCGGGGGGGGGGATCGTGTATCTGCGCTTTTCCCCCGCCAGGGCCCCGCGCGCAGGCCTAGCCGACTGCCCGACCGCCCGAGTTGGGAGTCCGCTAAGGGTTGCCCCCCGCACCTCTCCTTCGCCGCCAGGACTGTCAGGGAAAATAGGAGCTTCTTGGTTGAACCGACGTAGCTGCCACGGCGGAAAAGAGAAAGCAGCGGCGCTGCTCCAGTCGCAGCGGGGCTGGATTTTTTTTGTGACGGAGACCGTGAGGTGGCGGCGGCGGCTGGTGAGTCTTCAAGCGGGAACTCCGGGGCTCGCGGCTCGGAGGAAAGTGAGCGGGAGGGGGAAGAGGAAAGCGCCTCGCGCTGTATCCGGGCGGGAGGGGGGTCTCGTGGCCTCCTCACTTCTTGTGTTTTGTTTCCGTTTCTGCTCCGCGCGGCGCGAGTCTCATTTCCGTTTCGAGTTCAAACAACAAGGAGGCGCCGCCGCGGGTGACGGAGGAAGGCCTGGACCGGGGGAAGGGTTTTTCCCCCCCCTCCCTTGGTGCCTCTTCGGCTTGGCAAGCTTTTGCCTATTTTTTCCCCCCTTTCCCTCGAATCATGGGGCGGGAAGGATCCCTTCGTCCTGCTCGTCTCCTCTTTTGGACATTGGAAAAAGAGGCCTCGGGACTCCCGCCGAAAGCCAAGTCTCTTTGGCAGGCGCCTTTTTTCTCTCCATACAGGGATCGGTTGATATACATGCTTTTGCTTTTGTTTTTTTCTGACCACGTTGTGTCCCGGAGCGGGTATCTGACAACAGATTTCAAAATTAATTCGGCAGCCCCTTTCCCTCCCTCCCTCAATTTTAATCCCGCGTTTTCGCCATCTCCGTGTTTGAAACGCTCCACATCATGGTTGTCGTCAGTACAGTTTTCTTAGTCTTGACTTGTCGGCTTATTTTAATTACGTTCAACTGCTACAGCCGTGTATTCTGTTAAAATCGATGTGTAATTATTTCAGTGAGGAACAAGGGGCGTCTGGTGGATAGCCGTAGTTGGTAGCAAAAGTTACCTTGTAAGTAAGTATATCTGCACCCTACATCCTGTTTAAAGTCCAGTAAGGCCGCTTTGAAAACGAGAACTAGGGATAAATGAAATGTATTTACTATTATGACAAGGAAAGGTTTATATTTATTGTTTGTTGTAATGTTTGGAAATAAGAAAAACTCAGCATTGTTTCTTCAGTGCAGTTGTTACTTGTAATTTTGATGGCACACACTAGAAATACAGGTAGTCTTCGACTTACAATTCATTTAGTGACTGTTTAAAGTTACAACTGCACTGGAAAAAGTGAGATGACCATTTTTCACACTTAGGACCGTTGCAGCATCCCCATGGACTTGTGATTTACATTCAGATGCTTGGCAATTGGTTCATATTTATGACTGTTGCTGTGTCCCCCCCAAGGTCACGTGATCTCCTTTTGTGATCTGACAGCCAATGTGGAAGTCAGATTCATTTAATAACCATGTTACTAATGTATAAATTGCAGTGATTCATTTAACAAATGTGGGAAGGAAAGTCATAAAATGGGGCAAAACTCACTTAACAAATTTCTCACTTAGCAATATAAATTCTGGGCTCAATTGTCATAAGTCATGGACTATCTGTAAACTACTTTTTTGTGTAAGTTCTGCATGCATATGTAGGGTTAATCTTTTTTTTTAAGAAAACCTCAATAAAAGGACCAAGAACTGGTTTGCGGGCAACTAATTATTATTTTTATTTCTCTTTACAAATACCAAGTAAAGCAAGATATATATATAGAGGGAACAAAGAATGTCTGGCTTTGAGTTTTATGCTCTTTTACTATTTCTTGATCAGCATGACTACAATAATTAACCAACCAATCAAATTCTTCATTGTAAGGAGCAAAATAACATCCCCTTGTTTTTAATTTAAAATGTTTAACTTTTCAACTCCAAAGTTTCCAGTTTCATTAAGCCCCCAAGAGCATCTTCCAGATGTTAGTAGTGAAACAATATCAGCCCCATGGCATAAAATGGTTGAGTTCTCACGGTAGACTGAATCATAAGCTAGCCAGTTATGTTTTAGCCAGCATATTGTGTATACTGAGAGAGGTTGACAATTTTATGGTTCACTGTATTTTGTGAATCTTTTGGTTGATTCAGTAAATCCTGGCTAAATTAAGTAGTGGTAAGCATATTGTGAACACAGCCTGTGATGCTCAGAAGAAACAGATTACCATAGGAGGAGAAAAATTAAAGGCCTGATATTGTTTCTTAAATTTATAATTCTTGTAAGGACTAGCTGAGCTGTACATTACACTATTTCATATGGGATGATCCAAGCGAGGGAGAGGAGGCACGTCTTGTTGAGTCTGTTTGGGATGAATTTGACCCTGTGGCTCCCGAGGACGTGGACAGGTTGTTGGGGAGGCTCCACGCCACTACATGTTTACTGGATCCGTGTCCTTCCTGGCTGGTGCTGGCCACTCAGGAGGTGACACGAGGCTGGCTCCAGAGGATTATAAATGCTTCTTTGTTGGAAGGGGTTTTCCCTGCCGCCTTGAAAGAGGTGGTGGTGAGACCCCTCCTTAAGAAGCCCTCTTTGGACCCGGCTATTTTGGGAAATTATCGGCCAGTCTCCAACCTTCGCTTTGTTGCGAAGGTTGTAGAGAGTGCTGTGGCGCGTCAGCTACCCCAATACCTGGAAGAATCCATCTATCTAGACCCGTTCCAGTCCGGCTTCCGACCCGGTTACAGCACGGAGACAGCTTTGGTCGCATTGGTGGATGATCTCTGGAGGGCCAGGGCCAGGGGTTATTCCTCTGCCCTGGTCCTATTAGACCTCTCAGCGGCTTTTGATACCATCGACCATGGTATCTTGCTGCGCCGGCTGGGGGGATTGGGAGTGGGAGGCACCGTTTATCGGTGGTTCTCCTCCTATCTCTCCGACCGGTCGCAGACGGTGTTGACAGGGGGGCAGAGGTCGACCGCGAGGGCCCTCACTTGTGGGGTGCCGCAGGGGTCGATTCTCTCGCCCCTTCTGTTCAACATCTACATGAAGCCGTTGGGTGAGATCATCAGTGGCTTTGGGGTGAAGTACCATCAGTACGCTGATGACACTCAGCTGTACTTCTCCACCCCAGGTCACCCCAATGAAGTTGTCGAAGTGCTGTCCCGGTGTTTGGAAGCCGTACGGGTCTGGATGGGGAGAAACAGGCTCAAGCTCAATCCCTCCAAGACGGAGTGGCTGTGGATGCCGGCATCTCGATTCAGTCAGCTGCAGCTGCAGCTGACTGTTGGAGGCGAGTTATTGGCCCCAAAGGATAGGGTGCGCAACTTAGGTGTCCTCCTGGATGAGCGGCTGTCGTTTGAAGACCATTTGACGGCCGTCTCCAGGGGGGCCTTCCACCAGGTCCGCCTGGTTCGGCAGTTGCGCCCCTTCCTTGATCGGGATGCCTTGTGCACAGTCACTCACGCACTCGTTACCTCTCGCTTGGATTATTGTAATGCTCTCTACATGGGGCTCCCCTTGAGGTGCACTTGAAGGCTTCAGTTAGTCCAGAATGCAGCTGCGCGGGTGATAGAGGGAACGCCGCGTAGCTCCCATGTAACATCCCGACTGCACTGGCTACCTGTGGCTTTTCGGGTGCACTTTAAGGTTTTGGTTATGACCTTTAAAGCGCTCCATGGCTTAGGGCCTGGGTACTTACGGGACCGCCTACTGTTACCACATGCCTCCCACCGACCCGTACGCTCTCACAGAGAGGGACTTCTCAGGGTGCCGTCCGCCAAGCAATGTCGGCTGGCGGCCCCCAGGGGAAGGTCCTTCTCTGTGGGGGCTCCCACACTCTGGAACGAACTTCCCCCGGGTTTACGCCAAATACCTGACCTTCGGACCTTCCGCCGCGAACTGAAGACACATCTTTTTATTCGCGCGGGGCTGGCTTAAATTTTATGGATTTTATAGTTTTTATTATTAATTTTAAATGGGGTTTTAGTTTCTATATATTTTAAATTTTTAGGCAAATTATAATAAGTTTTTTAATCTTGCATTTTATATAATATTGTCTTGTCTGTTTTTATTTGCCTGTACACCGCCCTGAGTCCTTCGGGAGAAGGGCGGTATAAAAATCAAATAAATAAATAAATAAAATAATAAATATTTGGTAGACTGATTATAAAGTTTCCTGGTCATATCCAATAAAGTTCCCCCAATGCCTGCTCTTTTTTCCTCTAACCTGCCTTTGCTGTGTATCTGGTGCTGTGTAGCTAGAATTCTTGGAAATTTTTTTTTCCATATTGGGGAAGACAAAGCTGAATGAATATTTTGAAATGGAAAGAAATGTAAAATCACATTAACATAGAACTGCAACATTTCCAACTTAAAGGCAATAAGCTGGTGGGCTGTGTGGGAACCCTTCTCTGCCATGCCTTTTCTGTGACTGCTTGGCCACCCTCTAAAGTTGCCATGAGATCCAAGGGAGAGATATATTTAGTCTTAAACTGCAGACTTTACTTTAGTAACTGTACTTTAATGTACAGACTGTACTTTAATATTCTAAAGCACCATTTTGTCTTTGAAGTTGAAGAGTAGAGCCCTACCTTTTAAAATGAATGTTTTAATTGGTAAATGTATGCAGTCTAAAGATATGGTAACTCTTTTAAGCTATAACATTCTAGTAAGTTGTATGGATTTCTTGGACTAGAGTGGATATAACATGCTGCGTGTTTCAGAAACTGATGGGAAAAAAAATGGAAAATAAATTCAGTATAAGGTATGGTTAACATCAGCTGTTAAGACTACAGGTAATCCTCGGCTTACAACAGTTCATTCAGTGACCATTGAAAGTTACAATGGCACTAAAAAAATGAGCGATGATCATTTTTCACACAAACATTGCAGCGTCTCCATGGTTATATGATTGAAATCTGTGGCAAGAAAGGTCATAAAATGGGGAAAATTCACGTAACAGATATCTTGCTTAGCAACAGAAATTTGGGCTCATTTGTGATCCTAACTCGAGGACTACATGTACAAGATTTCTAAAAGAGCCAGTGCTGTAATATCTTCTTATAAATTCAGAATATATGAGGTTATTAAAATATTGTGTATTTAAACTATTTTAACACAAGTGATTTGTTTACTGTAAGTGAGTTCAAAGGCTGTGCAGCATTTCAAGTTTGAAGGGCAAAAAAAGTACTTTAAAAATGCTCAAGTGTATTTATATAGCACTTGTCAACAACTTAAAGTAATGGCAAACTAGAATTATTATTATTAATTCTAGTATTTATTATTATTAGCCATTATTGCTTCATAGTAGTAGTCAACAAACTTTATTCCTAACATGCATTCTTTATGCTATTGTATATCTTTTTTTTCAGATTGTATAAAATAATAAAAATGCATGTTACATAAAATCATTTTTAGTTTTTATTTTAACATGTACTTGTTGTGTTTGAATTTGCAGGCTATCTCTTGAAATATTTCAACCATGACTAAAAGAGAAGCAGAAGAACTAATAGAAATAGAAATTGATGGAACTGAAAAACAAGAGTGCACCGAAGAAAGGTATATTGAAAGATTCCATGGGACCCCATACATGATTATTTTTATAGTTGTCTTTCTGATTAGTTAAAGGAAGGTTAAATCCATTTGAAAAATTGTTTTCATATTCATGTTTTCATAAAAAATATTTTTCTTGACTTTAAGGATGCAAATATGAGGTTTTTTTTTAAGAAGGCTAGAAAGCATAAATTTATTATTACTCTTCAAAAAACTTTTGATGCTTGCAATAAGTTGAAGCAATGGATGTTTTTTCTACCTCATCCTTATTACTTTAGGGTTAGGATTAGGTTTATAAAATTGAAATAAAAATATCTCATGAATAGGATTTTATTTAAAGCCAGAATACATATTACTTACAAAATAATTAAGAGAAATATTTAATTGGTAGGGGAAATATTGTTTTATAGTTGTCAATGCAGTTTCATAGAGTTGACTTGATCTTTGATTCCAGTTCTTCATTAATATTAAAATACTAGTCAAGAGTTTTGTGGATTACTGCTGCTAATCATCTGCCAACACATTTTGATTTTTGCAATGTATGTAATGTATTTGTGTCTTAGAATTCTCTTGTTCCTTCTTATGTGACTTTTTAAAAATAGCTGTTGCCTGAATCACATCCTTATCCATTTTGAAGATTCCCTATAGGGGTATAGGAACAACAGAAACATTTAATGATAATATGCTAAATCTCTAGGTGATTTGCCAAAGATTGCACCCCCTTTCCCAAATTATTGTAAATTCCAAAATCTTGCAATTAATTAAAATGCATTTTTATATGAAAAGGCTCCATTTAGGTCTGGTACTCAAATAAATTACTGTTGTAGTTTTTGTCTCACTCCTACTTTAGTGGATTTCAGAATTCAAAATAAAATAGTTTCATTAAATATCCATCTGTAACTATGTCATCAGTCATTTAATATTTGGAAGTGACATTGATTAGGTGTTTATATATGAGTTATCTACCTGTACTTCTTGTCAATGTCTAATATTATTGAACTTTTAAAAAAATGTTCATATCAGATTTAGGCCAACAAATTAAAAATCTATTCTAGAAAAAATGTTTAAAATACAATGAATTATTTTTTAATTCTTTCATTTCAGCATTGTTGAACAGACTTACACTACTGCAGAATTTGTAAGTCAGGCTATTGATATCAATGAACCAGTTGGAAACCTAAAGAAACTACTGGAACCAAGACTTCAATGTTCCTTAGAAGCCCATGAAATCTGTCTGCAAGATATACAGGTATAAGCACAAATTGTTAAAGAGTTGTAAATAAGCATCAATTTTAGAGTTTGATTTAGTAGTAAATCAATATAGATTTAGTCCAATATAGATCAGTCATAGGTTTATGTACACTTCTTTTATACAATATGTTCTTTTTTTTTTTCAACCATTCTACTTACGTTTCCCCTCTAATATCTGATACATTTATCAAACTAGTTGCTACCTTTTATATAAGAGTTTTTGAATTACTTAAAAGGAAAGGAAAGTTAATATTTATTTAGGAAAATAGAATATAAGGTCGAGTAAGAATATGAGAAAGCAAATAAATCTAGCCTACTTTAAATGTGAAATACTAAAGTTTGTGGAATATAGTAGTGCATGTAGAGAAAAGTTTTGGCTTGGATGGTGGAAACAGATGGTTCCAGGATGCAAAACAAGCCACTGTTTGATTATGAATACAACAGGAAAAAAATAGCATTTTGATTTATTCAGATGAATTACATGTTTTTGTGTATCTAAATGAGAGCAGAAAATTGTCTTTTTCTTTAAGGAATATCCAACTTATAGAGAATAAGCAGTACAGTACTGTGCAGCATAAATGCTATTTTCAACAAACTTTCAAAACAAAGATTATTCCATGTTGGGGTGCAGGGAGGAAACTATTTTGATCTGCAATGATTTTGACATGTTAAATATGATACTAGCTGATTTTGGTGATACGGCCATATAATGTAGTAGGGTTTGTAAGTTTGTGTATGTGTAGCCCACATGCATGTGTCTTTAAAATTGATAGCTTTGTTATTTGTGATTGGATAATAATGGTTTCACATGCTTACAGATAGTCCTCAACTTACAACCGTAATTGAGCCCAAAATTTGTGTTGCTGAGTGAAACAGTTAAGTAAATTTTGTCCCATTTTACGACCTTTATCACTACAGTTGTTAAGTGAATCACTGCAGTTGTTAACATGGTTAACAACAACATAGTTGATATGTGAATCTGGCTTCCCGATTGATTTTGCTTGTCAGAAGGTCACAAAATATGGTCACATAATCCTAGGACACTGCAACCATCATAAATATGAACCAATTGCCAAGTATCTAAATTTTGATCATGTACCATGCTACAGTCGTAAGTGTGAAAATGGTGATAAATCACTTCTTTCAGTGTCACTTTAATTTTGAATAGTCACTAAATGAATGGTTGTAAATTGAAGACTATCTGTGTTTGTAAAGTCAATGCTCATTTGAAATTTTTAAGAAATGTTCACGTTGATAGTTATGAATTGTTGACTTCAACATTTTTCTAAATCTCCTTTTGTTATCAAGCTGGATCCAGACCGTAGTCTGTTTGATCAAGGTGTGAAAACAGATGGAACTGTGCAGCTTAGTGTCCAAGTAATATCGAGGCAAGGTAAATTATTATAGATTATCTAATAAAGTAGACTTTCAATGTGAAAAGGTATAAATAGAAGGATAAGGTGGCAAAGATGGAATAGGAAAATATCTTTGGCACCAGTTCCTAATGATTCCTAAGTTTCATAATGGGGAGCTGGGATAGATATGGGCAGCTTATGAAAGTATCATGGGACATCATTACTTTTTCTCTCACTTGCTTTCCCTTCCCTTGTTTCATGAAAGATGCAATATAACTTTGAAAAAACTGAAATGAAATCCTTTGCTAATTAATTCATACAGGAATATTTCACATATAATATTCCATAAAATTTACCGTTGTAGAGAAAAAAGGCTAATAACTGTTCCGCATATGATTTTTAAAACAACTGCATTTGAAGAGGCAATCTAAGTAATAATCCTGTTCATTAAGTTAATATATTTAGGTACCATACTGTTCATTATTTATAAATATGTTTGTATATTCATTCACTTTCTTTTTCTGCATATAGGAATGGACCCCAAGTTAAACATCCTTGAAATTGTAAAACCGGTCGAAACAGTTGAGGTAGTGATTGATCCAGATGCCCATCACACTGAAACTGAAGCACACCTTGTTGAAGAAACTCAAGTAATAACATTAGATGGAACTAAACATATTACAACCATATCTGATGAAACATCAGAACAAGTAACTCGATGGGCTGCAGCATTAGAAGGATACCGTAAAGAACAAGAACGCTTAGGAATACCTTATGGTAAGACATTGTATCATTAAATGATAAGAATTAGGGATGTTCAAAATCCATTGCTCCATACATCTCATTTTCTCAGAACATGATGATAGGATCATCTGAGTTTAGTAGTTATCTAGAAGTAAACTTTCTAGAACATTCCATTTTAGACCATGTCTGAAACATCATGAACCATCTGTGTTATGGGAAATTTATTTCTATAAAATTATTCAACCACTCCTGCAAAGTCCAGGTTGGTACATTATGGTAGAAGAGTGGAACATTCTGGGGAATGCTGGAATGTTCTGGCTCTGCATGTAACTCTAAAACAAATTATTTAGTGGAATATCATTATGATTTTCCTGTTTCATCCACTGCAAGTACTTCTATTTAGCTTTATGTAGTTTACAGATTTAAAATTGAAACTCAATTACTGTATAGCAATTGGCACAGATGGAATCAAACATTGTTTTGTCTATCCAGTTACTATCAAGAGACATGAGTTTTTATAGCCTATGGATATGCAACAATTGAACTTGCAAATGAAGGAATGTGTTACGATACTGAATTTTATTTACTAACAGCTTCAATGTCTGTTGAAAACATAATGGATTATCAATAGCAGTATTAATTCTAATCTAAATACGTTTACAGATGTGCAGTCATATAGGTTATATTAATTAGAAATTGTATCATGTTTTAAATATGCATAAATATATATATTAAGTATATATAAAATGTTAACTATTTAAAGTTGAAGGTTCTATACAAAGATCACAAAAATATCTCTTAATCTATTTATAAATTTATCTATTTGTAAATACACACATACACACACAATCAATATAACAAGTAAATTGAATAATAGCTATGTTATATATATACACAGCTGGTTAGAATAGAATAGAATTAGAATAGAATTAGAATAGAATAGAATAGAATAGAATAGAATAGAATAGAATAGAATAGAATAGAATAGAATTTTTATTGGCCAAGTGTGATTGGACACACAAGGAATTTGTCTTGGTGCATATGCTCTCAGTGTACATAAAAGAAAAGATACGTTCATCAAGGTACACCATTTACAACACAAATGATGGTCAATATATCAATATAAATCATAAGGATTGCCAGCAACAAAGTTACAGTCATACAGTCATAAGTGGAAAGAGATTGGTGATGGGAACGATGAGAAGATTAATAGTAGTGCAGATTTAGTAAATAGTTTGACAGTGTTGTGGGAATTATTTGTTTAGCAGAGTGATGGCCTTCGGGAAAAAACTGTTCTTGTGTCTAGTTGTTCTGGTGTGCAGTGCTCTATAGCGTTGTTTTGAGGGTAGGAGTTGAAACTGTTTATGTCCTGGATGTGAGGGATCTGTAAATGTTTTCAGGTATATATTTATATTTACAGGTATATTTACATCCAAAGTCCTTCACAAACTTCAGCAGGATTTTTTGCTCCTAAGTCTCACTATTTCATCTGCATCTTCTACGTTTTCCGAATCCAAGATTCAGCTTCCCTCTATTTTGCACAGTCACTGTCACTTCTCCTCATTCCCAGAACATTAAAATCTCCGTCTCTTATCAAAAATCTTTTTTGTAAATATTCCTTTCCTGAACTGCTCACCGCAATAACCAGTCTCGAAATAGATAGCCACAAATTCAGTCTCGATGATCAGTCTAATTTTACAGTTTTCCGGCACAGCATCTGTTCGAATTGTCAATTGCACCTTCCTCTCCTTTTGCCACGTGTACTAATCCTGTCTTCTCAAGATTTCGCTCCCACCACTGCCATGCGTGCTGATCCTGTCTTCTCAAGATTTCGCTCCAACCACTCACTTGAAGATTCACTTGTCTATCAGCTTGTATGTTTCTCCAATTTAGGGAATCAATCCAGTATCCTACTCTGTCCTGCCACTCTCCATTGATACTTCTCGTTGTTTCCCAGTCTTTTCTTCCGCCATTCGATCAGGCTGTCACGTCTCCGGACTTGACCATAATAGCCGGTCTCTTTTGTGCTGGGTTCAAGGGGTTCCTCCTGCTGCAACAGGGGATCGCTCTTCTCCCCGTCACCCCCAGACTATCCCCTCTATAATGCCAACTCCTCCAGGGTCTAACTTCGCCTCTACAGGCCTCCAGACACGAAAATTCAGAGAGAAAGAACAGAGCCCCATTCTCTTGTATGCACCACTGTGACATCACACCGGAAGTCTTATGATGGTACTGAACAAAGGAACTTAGAACTGGTCCTTAAAGTTGTGACTGTTACAGCACCCGTGCAGTCATGAGATCGCAATTTGGGCACTTGGCAAATTGCTTTTACACTTGGTTGCCAAGCACTATGCAATCACTTGATTGCCATTTGCAAACCTTTCTGCTGACTCCTCCAGAAAATTAGTGGGGAAACCAGCAGGGAAGATTGCAAGTTGCTAGGTAAGTGTTCCTCCCCTGTACATCCTCTTGAGCACCTGTGACTCACACTGTTCTGGACCACTCAAACACTCAAAAAAACTTCCGGAAGATGGCGACCAGGAAGGTTGCACCGGAGAAATGCTCTCTGTAAAAGGGCTCTTTTGAGCTCTTAGGAGAGCAGTTTCCCCGAAGATTCCTTGCTGGCGATACTCCAGAGCCGAAGGTTTTTCCAGGCTGCCGTGGATTGAGGCTGCCGAGGTTCTTCCAGGCTGCTGAGGACTCAGGCGGTGGGCGAAGAGTCGGAGACCGCCGGAGCCTGGACTGCCGCAGCCACGCCGCAGCCACGCCGCCCGCTACCGCCGCCAGCCCTGAGCCGCCGCCAGCCCTGAGACTGCCGCTGCCGCTTGTGCCGCCAGAGCCGCCGCCAGCCCTGAGACTGCCGCTGCCGCTGCCGCTTGTGCCGCCAGAGCCACCGCGAGCCGCCGCCAGCCCGTGAGCGCCACCGAGCCGCCACTGAGCCGCCGCCAGCCCGGGATTGCCGCTACCGCTTGTGCCGCCAGAGCCGCCGCCAGACCCGAGACCACCGCTACCGCATTAAAGGCGGCTGGAGACACCAAACCACTAAAGCCACCCCACCAGACCGGGACTGCCGCTGCCGCTGCCGATACCGTGAGTCGCACCGCTGCCATCACCGCCCTCCATCATCGCCTCCCACATTGCTACAAACTTTAAATTTCCCACCAAGGAGATAAAAGCCCAGCAACATTTACAACAACCCTAATCAACCTATCCCCAATCGGCAGGACTGCTGCAGGACTACTGGTGAGTTCCTAGGAGACTCCAGTCTCCGGCCTCTACTGACTTTTGAATCTCCGCCATTACAGCCACCTGTAAAGAAGCTTCTCCAACCACCCTATCTCACCATTTTAAATTTCCCGCCAAATCTCACTGTTACCATAGTAACTCCCTATTACCATAGCAACTGCCAAATTGACTACCATTTAAAGTTAAAGAGACAGATATAAAATCAAAGATAATTGATTAAGTGACAGACACTTAATCATTACTAAAATAAAATAATAATAAATAAAATAAATAAATAAATAAATAAATAAATAAAACAAAGGAATAAGAAAGATCATCATTATGCCAGCCAGAAAATCAAACGCTGATAAAATCTTAGAATCAAGATTAACAACTATTGAACAAAACATAGATAAAAGATTACAAGCTATTGAACAAAACCTAGAAAAAAGAATTCAAAATATTGAACAAAACCTAGAAAAAGAATTCAAAATATTGAACAAAACTTAGAAAAAAATTCTATCAGTTATTGAACAAAGTTTTACAGATTTGATAAAACAAATCTCAACACTAAAAAATGAAAACTCTAATGATCTAAATCTCTTCCAAACTCATCTATCACCACAAAATATACAACTTACAACTCAACCTAGACATCAAATTAATACAACACAACCCAATCAACAAACAACTACTAATCAACTAATCAGAGATGCAATGGAGAGAGGACAAAAATAAAATAATGCAATATTATTTGGACTTGAAAACACAAATGAACCAGATATCAATAAGATTCACAACATCATTGGAAATTATAATTCATCAACCATCTCCCCAAATGAAATAATTGCTGTCTCCAGAGATGGACCAGAATATAAAAACAGCGATGGGACAACAGCACCAAGATTTTGTAGAGTTATATGCACTAATGAGGACAGCAAACGCAAATTCATAAAGACTATAAACTCAATTGCTAAATCCAACCCTACCTACAGTAAACTTAGATCACGTCCTGACCTATCCTTTCTACAAAGGATACGCTCTCGTGAACTTCGCACAGAACTTAAAAGAAGACAAGACAATGGTGAATCCAACCTATACATCGACTACCATGCTGATTGCATAAAAAATAAAACCTGCAATCAAAAAATCACCTCCAAACCCCCCATCACCCATAACAATCAACCAGCCATCCCAGTATTCAACCAAGTACCCATCCCCCTACCTCCCATTCAACCAACCATCTTACCAACTATCCAACCAACAGCCATCCAATCAACAATCCAACCAGCCATCCAACCAACCATCCAACCAACCATCCAAACAGCCATCCAAGCAGCCATCCAAGCAGCCATCCAAACAGCCATCCAACCAGCCATCCAAACAGCCACCCAACAATCCACCCAACCAGCCATCCAAACAACCATCCATCCAAACACCCAAACTACCATCCAACCATCTATACAACCATCTATTGTCCACAACCCCCAACCTACTAACACCCAAAACTAGGTATGCACGCCTTACCTCTTCAACACCAATCATATCAGATCTCAAATGCAAATTGATAAATGCAAGAAGCATAGTCAACAAATTACCTGAATTTATCCTCTTATTAAACAGTGGCACATTTGATATCATTTTGTTTGAAACATGGCTGAATTCATCCCTTCCTGACTCCATTATCTCAAACAAAGAATATCAAGTCTATCGATCAGATCGGAAAACCGAAGAGGTGGTGGAGTGGCTATCTTTTACAAAAGACACTGAATCTAAAAATATCCAAGTAGCACATAAACTCTCTCTTCCTGAAACCATAGTATGCGACCTATCCCTTGACACTACTCTTGATTCTTACTATGCTACAGAGCCCCCGACTATGACATTACCCACGCAAATATGCTAACCTCAATGCTAACATGGACTACCTCTTGCCCATACCCTCTTATCTTCCTTGGTGACTTAAATCTACCTCTCATTAACTGGACAACCAATGAATGTTCAACTGACCCAATCCATACTACACTATACAACGCTGTTACAAACCTAGGTCTTGAACAACTTGTAACTAACAATACAAGACTCAACAACTGCCTTGACCTCATCTTCTGCAACAATCCAAACTCAATTTACGGTATACAAATTAAAGAACCTTTTTCAAACAGTGACCACTGCATGATTGATTTTCGTCTCAATATACGTCCCTACTTAATCGTCATAACACCAGAACCCCCAACTACAACTTCAAGAAAGCCAATTACGACCTTATAAACAACGATCTTTCACTTCTGAACTGGCAAAATCTGTTTGCAACCTGCATAACCGCTGATGACCTCTATAGAATCTTCCTACTTGAAATCAATAGAGTCATTAAATTATATGTACCACGAATGACTACCATGTCCAAGAAAACAAACTACCCATATCAATAAAAAGCTTCAATCAAAAAAATCCTCTGAAAAGAAACAAAAAGGCTATGTTACAAACTTCAGAAACCGTTACAGAAACATATGCAACCAAATTAAAACTGAATGCACAAATTACCACACCAAGCAAGAAGAAAACCTTTACGCACAAATTCCAATCGTGCCTTTTATAATTTTGTCAACAGTAAACTTAAAGATTCAAGATCCATCCCACCACTAAAAGATTCTAACAACAAAGAATGCAATGACGAAACAGTCAAAGCAAACCTCTTCAACATTTTCTTTGGCTCAGTTTTTGTTAACTCCGATAACACATATCCAACATTCCACAAACGAACCAGCAATGACTATGATGATCTAACTCATATAGATTTCACAGAAGACAACGTTGGTAAAGCTCTTCACAACTTAAAACCATCGCTTTCTATTGGACCTGATGGTCTATGTGCATATTTCTTAAAAAAACTTTCCATTAATATAGCTGAACCCCTAAGTATTATCTTTGATAAAGCTTTCACTACCAGTTCTCTTCCCAAACTTTGGTCACTAGCCACAGTCATCCCCATCTTCAAAAAAGGAGACCCCAGCTTAGTCGAAAACTACAGACCGATCTCCCTTTGCTGCGTCACCTGCAAAGTCATGGAATCTATCATCAATCAATCCATTACCTCACACTTAGAAACTAACAACCTACTCTCCAACAAACAATTTGGTTTCAGGAAAAAGTTATCATGTAACTTACAACTTCTCCACTGCAAAAACATATGGACTTCAAATCTAGATCAAGGCAAATCAATAGATGCAATCTACATAGACTTCTGCAAAGCTTTTGACTCAGTAGTACACGATAAACTTCTCCTTAAACTAACATCCTATGGCATCTCAGGACCCCTCCACAAATGGATATCTGCTTTTCTGTCTAACAGACAACAAGTGGTCAAAATTGGCAATGCTTTATCAAATCCTGTTCCTGTCAAGAGTGGCGTTCCTCAAGGCAGCGTCCTTGGACCAACACTCTTTATTCTATACATTAATGATCTTTGTGACCATATCTCAAGTAATTGTGTTCTCTTTGCTGACGATGTCAAACTATTTAACACCACAGACAACACTTCTATCATTCAAAACGACCTTGACCATCTAACCGCTTGGTCTAAAATTGGCAGCTCAAATTTCAACCAGCAAATGCTCAGTCTTACATATAGGAAAAAGAACTCTAAAACTAAGTACATACTAGATGGACATTACCTTACAGACGACCCCATCCCGTTAAAGACCTTGGAGTTTTCATGTCAAATGATCTAAGTGCCAAAGCCCACTGCAACTACATAGCAAAAAAGCTCTAAGAGTTGTAAACCTAATTTTGCAGCTTCTTTTCCAAAACACCACACTACTAACCAGAGCATATAAAACATTTGCTAGACCAATTCTAGAATACAGCTCACCTGTTTGGAACCCTCACCACATCTCTGACATCAATACAATTGAACGTGTCCAGAAATATTTTACAAGAAGAGTTCTCCATTCCTCTGAAAACAACAAAATACCTTATCCCACCAGACTTGAAATCCTAGGCTTAGAAAACTTGGAACTCCGTCGCCTTCGACAAGACCTAAGTTTAGCTCACAGAATCATCTATTGTAATGTCCTTCCTGTCAAAGACTACTTCAGCTTTAATTGCAATAATACAAGGGCAACCAATAGATTTAAACTTAATGTAAACCGCTTTAATCTAGATTGCAGAAAATACGACTTCTGCAACAGAATCATCAGTGCTTGGAATACTTTACCTGACTCTGTGGTCTCTTCCCATAATCCTAACAGCTTTAACCAAAAACTTTCTACTATTGACCTCACCCCATTCCTAAGAGGACCATAAGGGGCGTGCATAAGCGCACAAACGTGCCTACCGTTCCTGTCCTATTGTTTTTCTTTTCTTCTTCCTATATATGTTTATATGTGTATATACTATATAATCTTTTTGTATGATGTTGTGACAAAATAAATAAATAAATAAATAAATAAATAAAAATTTTTAATAAAGTTTTTCTTTCCTAAAACTGATGATTCAGGTGATGAATTCCAAATGATTCTGAAAGAAATTGCAATTTTAATTAGATTTGACCCTACTAATTCTCAGTTGCTTCTTAGATGACTATTTTCTGCTGGAATTTTATGATGACTTCATTATTTTTGCAGAATGTACATTATATAGAATATGTCATATTTCAGCATTGGGAAAATGAATTCTTTCTATTTTCCTAGATCCAGTACAATGGTCAACTGATCAGGTACTGCATTGGGTTGTATGGGTGATGAAGGAATTCAGCATGACGGACATTGATCTCAATACACTTAGCATTCCAGGAAGAGAACTGTGTAGCCTCAGCCAAGAAGATTTCTTCCAAAGAGTCCCTCGGGGAGAAATCCTATGGAGCCACCTGGAACTTCTTCGAAAATGTATGTGCGTTTTCTTAGCAAGTGTGCTTTTTAAAAAGTAAATGAATAAAATGTTTTACATTGTGGATATTCTAGATCTCAGACAATGTATGCATGAAATGTGAATTTAAATGCTATTTGGCTATGTGAAATTATAATCCATTTCTATCTTTGCAGTTTTTAGCAGAATTTTTTTTTGAAAGATACTGATACTATAAAACAGTACAATTATTTTAATAATACTATTGAAATGTCAATGCTCATGTTTTTCTGTTTAATAAAACAATTTTGTACGATTTTAAAAAGATTTCAGTCTGCCTCTGAAAAATAAGCAGACATTAAATAAAAATGCACAATTTTGTATAATGCTATGGATATCCACTGTTTTATTTACCGGTATTTGTTTGTTTGCTTGCTTGCTGTTCCAGGTGAAATTGACTTTAAGCAGCATTATCTACCATTGTAAATTGAATTCAAAACATACAATAAGCTTTACAACAAAATAATAGCTACCACAGTTCATAAAATAGCAAATACATAATGACAGAACCTGTGAATCTAATCCGTTCACACCCACCAAGCATAAAACAACTGCTGTTGCAAAAAGGAGTAGATCATACAGTGTAACTTTCCAAGGCTTAGTAAAAAAGTCATTTTTGCAAGGACTTCCCAAAAGTCATTGTGTGTGCGCTGTGTTCTGATATCTGGGCAAATGCTGTTCTGCAGAGAATGTGTGCCTCTGATGCCTAAAGGTGGCTGTCCTGCATCAAATAAACATTAAGCTAGTCACCTGACTAAATGTTATTTGACAAGTAGATATGATTGGGAATCTAGCTAATACCCACTTCCTCAACCATACAAAGTACATATAAATACATCTCTCCCTCTTAACAAAAACATATCCATTCATAATTCAACATTTTCAATAGCAGAAGTTAACTGGTGAAAAAGACTGGGAATTAAAAGAAAAAGTAAGACTGAAATTGTCTTATAGAATTTATAATGTAAATTAGTATAATAGATATATAAAGGAAAAATACCTTGGTTTACTGTGTATATTTATAGTAGGATGTACAAAATATTCCAGATATAGAACAGCTGGTTTCGGGTTATTTAATCCATGCATAGAATGAAGTGTTTGCCTTGTTCTTGAGTAAAATGGAGTTTATTCAGGTAGCAGTGGTGGTGATGGTGGAATCAAGAAAAAAAGCCAAGGACACTGTTAACTTGAGGAAGGGTGAAAAAATTGATGGGCAAGTTGGCTGGTAGGATATACTCTCCTGGGATATCAGTAGCAGCTGAAGAAAAAGGAAAGGCGCTGAGATACTGGGGGATGATCAGGCTTTTAGAATACGTATTATGGAATATCAGCAGTAATAGCTATGGGAAGATGCTGGTAAGATGGAGGGGAAGGTAGAGCACTGGGATATCCTGTGCTGTCACCTTGGCTGTGGCTATGTTAGTAGCTGAGGTGATGAGTAAAATGTTGAAAATAAGGGGGCAGGAGTATGGTGGGATATGCGTGCTGGGATATTGCCTGAGAAAATAGGGAAGTTGGGAAGGAAGACTAGTGGGATTTGCCATTCTGAGAGCTTTAGAGGGGGTTAGAGGGAGTAATGCTTCCCAACCTTGCCCTGTTTGCTCTATCTAGATTGTCTTTCTTTCTTTTTTGTCTAAAACACAGAACATTGAAGCATTGGTGTTTCAGTCCTGCCAAACCATGGCTGATCTGAAACAGTTTTCCAGAACACACAGAATGTAATGAATTCTTCTGGCTTCAAACAAAACAAACTATTTTGTCCTATCTTCAGTTTATAATACTGTACATAAAATTCTCACATCCTTTTTATATTTTCCTTTGTTTTCCTTATTTATCAACTGCAACAACATTTTCTTAATAGCAAATTTTTGTCTTTATTATCTATTGCAGATGTACTAGCTAGCCAGGAACACTCTGGAGAAATAGCAACAGTTACTATTGATCAACGTAAGTTGTCATTCTTTGAATACTTACCAAAAAAAATATTTTAATTAGAAACTTAAACTATAAAAACAAAAACAACTTTTATAAAGTTAAAGCAGTAATTTAAAGTATAATTAAATTAAATTGAAATTTATTATTTTTTTACTGAGAAGAGTCCATTCTGCAGATATACTCATATAATTATACTTGAACTAAAATTATGTTACTGCTGGACAACCTAGTTGATTAATATTTGATTTATATCCCTCCCCCAAAAAATAACTTAATTGCAAAGAATATTTTCTGAGCCTATTGCCAAATCCAGAACCAACAGCCTCCAGGTATAGGTTCAGGTGTTTCTTTCGATCTCTAATTTGACCTTGGATGTTACAGCAGTAGTATTTGTCATCAGCTCAGTTGAAGTAATGGATGACTTTTCCAAGAAACTTACCTAATGAATTAATCTCTGAGTTGTTGGGAAAATAGGATATACTTTGGGAAAAGCTAAGAGCTCAAGTAAGGCCTTTAGTTCTGTTTCTCCATGAATATAAACTGAAACTACCTACTCAGGAACAGAACCACTACAAAACAATGCCCATTCACTTCAGGCAGGCCAGTAATAACATCAGTTATAGAAATTCAGTAGGGCCAAGAGTCACCAGGAGTTAAGCTGACTTAAAATCCACTTTGTATTTTCTCAACATTGTCTCTGTTTAAGTTCCATTTTTAGTTTACATGCAGAGTACAGGTTACAGATAAACGGGTTAAGAAATAATGCTTCTAGTATAAAGCATTAGTTATGTTGCTGATTCATTATATATTCCTTTTTTAATTACATCATGTTAAACAAAACATTATGCATTGCCCATCAGAAAAAATTTATATCTTGAGATGTTGTCTCTGTTATGGTGGAAATAGCAATTTATGTATTTTGTTATTTGTAAATTTATTGTCTGATGCGTTGTCCTTTCTAGCTGTGCAGATTATTCCAGCTTCAGTTCAGCCTTCTACTCCAACTACCATTAAAGTAATTAATAGTAGTGCAAAGACAGCAAAAGTACAAAGAGCTCCAAGGATTTCAGGGGAAGATAGAAGTTCACCTGGTAACAGAACAGGTATTTTTTTTATTAAAGCAAATATTTTAATTATTATTCTAAAAAAAGACAATGATTTTGAAGTTAAAGGGAAATGCCTACGTTGCCAGGTGTTTGTGAAAATCTAGAAATGAAGTACAATTTTTGGAAATATAAAACTATATAAAGGAACACTTTATATTTTATTACTCTTGTATTTTAATTTTCCATGCATATTTCATTGAGAAATTAAATTCTCAAATAAAGAGAAAGCATCTGTTTCAGAAGGACTGAATTATTTATTTATGAATTATGAACTTTTTATTGTAGTTTAATGCTTCCTCTCAAAAAGTGTTTGAAATAGTTTCACTACCATTATTTTAAAAAAAAAAAAAATGTTAGTAACTCTTTCAGAAGATGTCATTCCCAAGGATGTTTAATCATTTCTCTCACTAAATTTATGTTTAAGTTCGTTGTAAGTCTCTTCAAGAATTTTCTATTATAGAAAATGTAGGAGAGCCACATTAATCTAGGGTAACAAAAAAATCAGGAATCTGGTGGCACCTTCCCAACTAACATGAGCTTTCATCATTGGTTACAATCATGAATGGTTACAAGCAGCACTAAACACTTTTGTAAATTGAGATTGGAATGCAGGACTTCACAAATAGTATTCATTAGAATTAACTAAAATGTTAAGCTTTTGAATTAAGAAATATTTTAATTGAGCTAAGTCTTCTTCAACCTGCCTGATCTGCAGATATTTATCTGTCTATTCCTGTGATTTTCAGTAATTGTGATGCAGGAAAAGTAAGTTGTAGCTTGTGGAGCATGTCCAAATTATGGAAAGCTGACATTTGGACATATTTTATACTTGAATTCTAACTTGTAGAATTTTAATAAGTAAAAAGCTTGGTCTCTTCATTGACATTTTAGTTGATCTTAAATTTTGATGAAGATTATCTATTGTTATATTAGTTTCTTCTTTTTAAGTAGATTACAGATAGTCCTTCCTTACTGACTGCTCTTTCAGCAGTTGTTTAAAGTTATGATGGTGCAAAAAAACAAGATATGTGACTGGTTCTCAAAGTTGTAGTTAGCATCGCATCCCCACAGTTTTGTGATTTATGCACTTAGCAACCAGTATATTTTATTTTGGTCAGTGTTCCACAGTGACATGATTGCTATTCATGCTATTCAACCAGCCTTCACAGCTGACTTCCAAGAAGCAAAGTCAGTGGGAACGCTGGAAGGAAGCAATCACAATTGTGATATCATGCTTAATGACCACAGGTGATTTGCTTAGTGACTACAGCCATAACTGATGTAATTTTGGAGTGGTCACATGACATTTCACTGATTACATTGCTTAGCAACAGAGTTGCCAGTTCCAGTTTTGGTTGGTAAGTAAGGATTACCTATATACAGTTACCTAAATTTTATCTTTACTATTTTATTCTGCTTGCCTTAACTATATAATAGATAAAATACTTAATATATATATTTGCATATTAATCATAATAGGAAACAATGGTCAGATCCAGTTATGGCAATTCTTGCTTGAGCTTCTGACTGATAAAGATGCCCGAGATTGCATTTCATGGGTTGGTGATGAAGGAGAGTTTAAACTAAATCAACCAGAACTAGTTGCCCAAAAGTGGGGACAACGTAAAAATAAGCCTACAATGAATTATGAAAAACTCAGTCGTGCTTTACGGTAAGTTAAAAACTCTTGATTGATTTTATAGCATTCTTACATTGCTTTTCAGCTGAAAGTTCTAGAACAATAGACATGATGGATAAGAGCTTTATAGGCTCATCTAGAGTCTTATAATCTAAGCAGCAGTATAAAATAAAGAAAAGTTTATATCGGATTCAATTCTCAAAATTAAATGATTAATTAACATCAAAATGGTTGAAGCAGAGGAGGAAATTGCCGAAGCTGACTTTTCAGCAAAGCTTTCTCTGCTACTTTTCCTCTCTATTTTATCTTCATTAGAATTGTGAGAAGGGAGTGTTAGGCATTTGCACAATTTTTTTTCTTGTGTTGGGCTCAGGTTTTGTTCATCTAATACTTGCCTTGATAGTGGATCTGTCCTTCAAGACTATTCTTTTTAGTCAAGGGAGTAGCTTAAAAAATAAATAATTAAGATTAAAATAAAAAGGGGCCTCTGTGGCTCAGGCTGCTAAGACAGTCTGTTATTAACACAGCTGCTTGCAATTACTGCAGGTTCTAGTCCCACCAGGCCCAAGTTTGACTCAGCCTTCCATCCTTTATATGGTAGGTAAAATGAGGACCCAGATTGTTGGGGGCAATAAGTTGACTTTGTATATAAATATACAAATAGGATGAAGACTATTGCTAACATAGTGTAAGCCGCCCTGAGTCTTTGGAGAAGGGCGGGATATAAATGTAAATTAAAAAAAACAAACCAAGAATAGAGAAATGATTAATACTCATGTTGAGGAAACAAAATCAGTTAAACACTGTAAATCAAAAGGTACATAATGAACCACCTGCCATATAGCCTCCTTAAAAAAGGCTTTCCAAAGCCCAATACAGTGTGGGAAAACCTTTTGGACTTCGGGAGAAAAGTGGTTCCAGAAGGCAGAGGTATCCATATAAAAAATGATGTGTGGTATGTTAAAAGAATGTATTCTGTAATAAAATACTTCTTTCCATCTTCAGTGGAGTTTTCAACCTTCCATCTTCAATTGGTATCATTTATAGTTTCAAATTACACTATGACAATGGGAAAATATTTTCCTAATATTGGAAAACCCTTTTATATTTCTTTCAGTTAAAAAGCTTCACATTCTATTGCTCATTATAAAGATAATCCTAATATATGGCTTGTTTGTTTCAAATATTTATTTACTAGCCTGCAAACTTGTTTATAAACTGCTTCAATAAGATTCTGACATGATTTCCCTCTCAGTTAAAACAAAGTAATTCGCTTACAGAAAGGGTCACATATTTCTTAAAAATAGAGTTTGGGAACCATCTTTCTTTTTACCAACTGAAAGGATTTAGTTGTGCTAAATGCTTTAGTGGTCTTTTTTCTCCCTATCAGATTTTATACATCCATTGTATTCTGTTTCTCCCAAATATTCTCCAGTCTGAACACTGGAGTCTTTTATGGTGCCAGTACATATGAGGATGGACAGAAATATCATAGGCTATTTGAATCATGCAGTCTGTGTTTAATGTATGTTTTAGCTGCAACATTATTTAATAATTCAATAGTGATATTGAATATGCAGGAAATTATAGTTCTGGCCGTTATAAAGGCTGGCTAAGCTAAAATTTAAACAAAATGGAGATTATCTAACATGATATGAGTGAACTTCTCTTAATGTTTTGTGTCACCTGCATCTCATTGTTTTAATTTCTGAATTGGCACAGATTTTGAGGGAATCATGGAAAAAAAGATAATCAATTTTATTGCAAAAGACAAATTTTATAAATTTTAAAAAATGAGCCAAGTTTAGTTACTTTCCATTTGTCTTCTTGTTGCATTTCCTTTCCTCAATGAAGGTATTACTACGACGGTGACATGATCTGCAAAGTACAAGGCAAAAGGTTTGTATACAAGTTTGTGTGTGACTTGAAGACTCTCATTGGGTACAGTGCAGCTGAACTGAATCGGTTGGTGACAGAATGTGAACAAAAGAAACTGGCAAAGATGCAATTGCATGGGATTACACAACCGGTCACAGCAGTTGCATTGGCTACAGCATCTCTGCAAACAGAAAAAGAGAATTGAGGACTAGGACCTAAAAGCTTGACAACATTCTTTTACACTTAGCAGTTTCTGGTTTTAAAATTAGAACTGCATCTATTAATTGGCAATTTAATATGATGCATGATTTTCTACAAGGAACGCTCATAAATTAGGGCTTTTTTCACTTAAAGATGTGTTTCATGAATGTTAACGGCACTCCACAGGTTCTACAATATGAAGACATACAGGTTATAGCAAAGAGTTTGGGAATTATAAGGAAATCGAAGATCTGTTGGTATTATGTTGTGCTACATTGCTTATTTTTTCAGAGCTTAAAATAAAACATTCACATATAGAGCAGTCAGATTTTTTTTAAAAAAATTAGTCTCTGCACTTCTTCAGATGCTATGTTAATAAATTTCTAAAATTAGAACAGTTTCTGTTAGCTATCCTCATTATAATTTTAAGCATGACAGGTTGTAAGAAAAACATTGATACAAAGGTGATTTCTTTGCCCCTTAACAAGAAAAAAGGTAACTGCTGAAAAGAGAAATCCAAATTTAATGCCAATAAGCCAATTATGAGTATTTTGATATCTGTATATCTGATATCTGTAGATAAATATGTGTATTTGAGGGGAAAATGCTTAACTATCTTGAGAAATTTTGTTAAGCTTAATATCTGGCACAAAAAGGATTTTCACATTTTTATTGTAGGAATTAAAAACTTGAAATTTGTCTCTCATCCAAAGAATAAATTTGCTTTGTTTAATCTACACTGCAGAGTATATCAGCTGTTTCCGCTTTTATACTTGCACTGTAATTGTTTTTCAACTGAAGACTTAAGTTAATCACAGAAAGAAACCCCTTCTTGTTGAGTAACAGAATTAAAGAATGGAGTTTGATTTCCAAAAGTTATATAAATAGCTGTGTCAAAAAATAATACTTTGTTTAAATTACTTGGTTTCCAAGCTTTGTTTTAATGCTTTGGAAATAAAAAAAATATTGACAAAACCATAGTCCTGTAAATTTAAAATATTTTTAAAAATTATAACCAGTTGAAATCCAGAAATGCTGACAATAGTGCACTGTTTGCACCTGTTTTATTATTATTTTTTACTTACAGAACCTGGGAAACACATTCATGAATATATTTATTACTCTTGGTTAATTTGGTATAAATATTCTGAATTAAGGCCATTAAAAGTTATGGTTCGCTTAATCAAAAATGTAGCCAAGTTGAATAGAATCTTTATCCTTTATCAACAATTCAATATGGCTTAGTTCTAAGGTCCCTAGTCTTAGAGATGCTATTACTTTAACAGCTACACTAGTTTCTAAGGTGTACTTCATGGTTTTATTTACTCATTTTCAAGTTACTAAAAAAAATATACAGGAATATATTGTTGTGTTTAAGGATCATTTTGGGCAAAGAAAGCATGTAATCTTGTGGCCAGTTAAATCCAATTCACTCTGATGTGTAGTGAATACAAAATAGTTTAAATTCTATTAATATTTTGTTATTTTTCCCTTTTCTTCCCCAATCTGTACAATAATCATAAATTTTTTTTCATTTGAAATATATTATCAAGAATTCATATTTTGTTTTAGCAAGAACAAAAAAAAGAGATAAGTGTCACTCTTTCTATGTCAATATAAGCTTTAGGATTGTTACTGCATAACAAGCAACATAGCTCAGATTACTCATTCATATTTATAAATCTGTTCATTTTGACTCAGATTACTCTGATCACAAATTAGTTAATGCTATTATATTCTCTCAGCTATGCATATTCTAGAATAAGCCATAGTAAGGAACATGGCATATGGCCTCTTTTATATACATTGATTTTTTTCCCCAGAATTTTAAATTTTCATTGTATTTCTTTTAGAAGTTTGCTGCACTTGTTACATTTGTTCCAGTTTATAGTGCTAATGTATGTTAAGCCTTATAACAGAACCACGAACAGGATAAAACAAGTTAGAAATATTTTGTTGTATTTCTTGTGAGGGACAATCTGTGACTAATTTGAGGTCTTCAGTACAAGGGTATGGAATATTATATGTGAAATGGCATTGTGTGGCTGTCAGAAGAATAATATAGATCGTATATTCCCAAAATTTTGTAAAATAGAGGGTTTGCATACATTTTTACTCTTCAAGGACATGTGCTCTAAAATTATGTATTTCCTTTTGTGTTGAATGTTTTGGTAATTTTACATGAAACAATTATTTTCTATTTTTACGCTAAAATATTTGTGCATAAAATTGTCAATATAGTAAAAGTAAAAAAATAAAATAAAATTTTACACAGCAATTTTGTTTTATGTCCAAATATGAATTATTCATAGTTTTTGTAGGTCTGCACCCTAAACATTCTGGAACTGTGATACCAATTGCTTTAGATTTGTTGTCAATAATCAGTAGATTTGGGCTCTTGATCTATATTAGTTCAAAACTAGCAGAAATATTTTTCTTATGATTGTTTTAATTGGAAACTTTCTTTTACAACAATATTGTTCTATAAACAATAAATGCTCTAGATGCACTAGATTAAAAACATGAAACTGTTTGATCTAAAAATGGCTTTTACATATTTTTACAAAAAATTGTTTCCAGAACAATTCCTTGTTGGACAAATTAGTATAATAGGCTTTTTTGTAAAATTTTAGTTAATGTGATAAAATGTTCTTACTGCACGCCTTATACTTAGTGATTAATATTAATCCAAATAGTAAGCTTTTAATATTTAACTGTTCCGAAAGAAGAATCAATATATAGAAAATATAAATTAATATAGAAGTTCAGTCTTTCATAATTGTAATAGAATTGAGAGATACAGAGTAGACAACTCATGAAATCATGAAAGTGCTGAATCTTTGCAAATACAGGTTCTAATCACAATCAAAGCACTTTAGGAGAAAGGTCATTCTATAAATTCCCCCTCCCCCGATTCTGGTGTCAAGCATGGTTAGGTAGCTTATTTAATAAAGGAACAGGAACAGAATACTTAATTATCAGACTCCTAGACTGGAAGCAAAAGGTTATCAAAAATTTTAATTAACATCCATCCTTCTAAAACAATAGTGCTCATTCCAGTTATGATTGTGAGCAAATTAACTAATTTTGGCTCAAATGCTGTAAATTGAATTAGTTTCTTTCCGTTGCCTTTGATGCTATAATGCTGTGTAGCTTGAGAACTGCACTTGTATATGTAAATATACATTTAAGGAAAACAAAATCTGTAATTCTGTATATTCCTGACTATACAGAAGAAAATAACATGATGCCAGCTAGGTAAAAAAATACTCTTGGGGTATTTATATCTTCCTGGATTGCTCAGTGGTAGGGATAGGTGGCTGTAAAGAAGCAGGGGTTCGTAAGATTACTAAATCTGTGTGCCATTATTACCATAGAAAATATGTTAGTCCAGTGAACCAGGAGCTTTTTGACTAAAATTACATCCTTTCCTGCATACCAGAATGTAGCCGCCTCTTTTTGTCAGTTATTTACAAAAATTAAAGTACTGGTATGTGTCTACAAATATCCTCTTTACCAGATGATGATCAACTTGCAAGTCTGATAAGATTACAGTAATCTAAGAGTATATTTACTTATAAGTAAATCATACTGAGTTCAGTCAGTTATAACCACATTAAAGAGAGCTTGTGAGGATCAGCCTCCCAAATTTGGTGTTTACCAGGAATGCCTGAGCATTCTTCGTGGAACAAAGCGTATAATCAAGCAAGTAATATAGGACAGTTATCACAGAATCACACTAATACAATAAAACTCCTCCAGGAATGTATTTATTTACATTAAAACACTATTATACAAACTGAAAAAAGACATTTTAGAGGGAAGGCATGCCAAGGCAAACACCCTCTCACCCACTGCTAGTTTTATCTATTGTATTTAAAGAAGAAATTCTATGAATCATGTCTTTTTGCAGACGGAAAAAAACCTAACCCCCCCCCAACCCTCCCACTTGATGGTCATTATTAAAATTATTCCTCCCAAAAGGTAATTTCTCCAAGTAAAACTCTTGCCCAATAGTCTTATTTTTAATTTATTTATGTAACACAGTATAGAAAGCTATCAATTCATAAGCAACAATTCTGTATATTATCCTGCAGAAACATTTGTAGGTTCCCTATAGTTTTTTTGAACCAGCAGGCATTTCTCCCATCCTTCCCCTTCACCCTGCCCTGGTATAAAAGTGCTCATGATTAACAGGAGTGATATTTTTTCTTTTCCTTCCTTCTTTCTTTTTTAGATGAAAAGATACATGGCAAAAAAACTTTACTCCCTCAATGCCTAAAGGTGTGCACATAAAACAGGCACAAAGAAACAAATGTGTATTCCCATGATTTTCTACATCACTAGTGCAGCAGAAGCAACAATCTGTACAATAAAATGCAACTGCAGAGGAAAATAACTCATCTGGAATACTTTCTAAAAAAAATTCCAAAACATTTTGTCTTTAAAATGCATAGTAAGCAGAAAAAGGAAAACTTGGCGAAGAGAAGCAGCTCAATCCCACATACACAAAAAGCATCCCCCATCAATTCTTAAAGTATATTTCAATTAGGACTTTTTTTTTGTTCATCACAAATCACAAGAATAATATACAACTGGCTAAAGGAGCTGTATGATAAATAATCAAGAAATAATCTATTCATGCACTAGTTAAGTACAGCTAACTTTACAGTACACAAAAACATTCATTAATGTAGTGTAAAGACTGAAATGTCAAGAAAGAGAGTACATTACTGATTTTATAATTCAAGTTCAGGCATCTACTTGTGTTACAGCACAGCTGTCAAAAGGCGATAATGAGTAAATAATAAAACATTGTTTTGTTTGCTTATTTCCATATTACTTTCAGCTGAACATCGATGGGCAGTGAAGCAATCACTTTGCTGTCCAATTCATGAGGTTGCTATGGTGTTCTAGTTCTGCATTTGCTCAAAGAACTTGTAGGTTGGATTTTCGTAGCCGTTTTGTTGCATCTTAGAAAGGTGACGTTCCTCTGGTGTCACTGCAGCATCCACCTAGAGCAGGACAAAGGAGACTACAGTCAAAGCCAAACATGGACAAGCCACAATTTTTTTATTTTTTTATTTTTATTTGTCACAACAATATATATAAGCATCACACAAAAAGATTATATAGTATATAAACATATATATGAGGGAATATTAGGAGGTATAAGCATATATATATATATATATATATATAAGAAGAAAAAAAGAAAAACAATAGGACAGGAACGGTAGGCACATTTGTGCTCTTATGCACACCCCTTATGGTCCTCTTAGGAATGGGGTGAGGTCAATAGTAGAAAGTTTTTGGTTAAAGCTTTTGGGATTATGGGAAGAGACCACAGAGTCAGGTAAAGTGTTCCAAGCACTGATAATTCTGTTGCAGAAGTCATATTTTCTGCAATCTAGATTAAAGCGGTTAACATTAAGTTTAAATCTATTGGTTGCTCTTGTATTATTGCAATTAAAGCTGAAGTAGTCTTTAACAGGAAGAACATTACAATAGATGATTCTATGAGTTAAACTTAGGTCTTGTCGAAGGCGACGGAGTTCTAAGTTTTCTAAGCCTAGGATTTCAAATCTGGTGGGATAAGGTATTTTGTTGTTTTCAGAGGAGTGAAGAACTCTTCTTGTAAAATATTTCTGAACACATTCAATTGTACTGATGTCAGAAATGTGGTGAGGGTTCCAGACAGGCGAGCTGTATTCTAGAATTGGTCTTTGTTTGTGGGGCCTTTGGTGCTCTCTGAGCTTAGCTGTTTTACTTGCAGATTTTTGTTACCAAACTAGGTAATATCAGTGCTAGTACGGAGTGGGATTTGCAGTTATTTTATATCTTAGTGGCCATTAATATGTAAAATGACAACAAACCTCATTTCCTACTATCACTGATGATGTTACCTAGTTTGAGAACTACATATCCACAAGAAAACCATCAAGCTCAGAGAGCACCAAGGACCTCACAGTTCAACCCTGAGTTACAAATATTCTTTTCTATTGATACAAATGTTGATTTATTTATTCATTCCCAGCATTAGTATTCCCTGTTGTACAACTATTTGTACAGCTCAAGAAATGCAAAGCTAAATCATTCATTAAAATAATTAAATATGTTAAAATTGCCTTATTAAAATCTTCACCAGCTGCTTGAATGTAACAATGTACATACATTGAATGTACAGCTGTATGACTGTAACTTTTTGTTGCTATCATTAAGGGTTAAATTGTACCCTATGACCATCATTTGTGTTGTAAATGTTGTACCTTGATGAAGGTATTTTTTTCTTTTTCTTTTATGTACACTGAGAGCATATGCACCAAAACAAATTCCTTGTGTGTCCAATCACATTTGGCCAATAAATTCTATTCTATTCTATTGAAGGGCAAAAAGATGGGGGCCAGTCTGCATACAAGATATTTAAATTTTGTCATATAATTGCTTACTTTTTATCATAACACTAATATAGTTTAATCAATTTGTTTATAGTATGGGCTGACATGATACTTTCATAATTTGATAATCTGTCATTGGAAAATAGGGCAAGATGAATAAAAATATTTTAGATGTCCGCTGATAAAACTTAGTTTTAATTAGTAGTTTCTTTTGAACTACTAATTTTCTTTTGAACATTACAAACACTCAAATCACTTAAATGAGGACTGGAAAGCATCAGAGCTGTCATTCACTCTTTTACTTCCCAATAGATGCTATGCAGAAAGACTATACAATCAGTGCTTTGGTTAAACATTCTGTAATTTAATACCTTTAAAATGGCAAGATATACCTTTTTAATACTTAAGGACTACAGAGACAGACAATGTATTTCATGCTGTCATGTGGGTGATATAAGGAAACAACTAAAATTTAAGTGTAAGCATTCTTTTGGAGAACAGGTCTATGTATCCAATGCAGGAATATTAACCTGGAGAAATTGACTCAAACTAAAAATAAGAATATTAAGCATACAGATGACATATCTGGACCCAGCTATTTTGGGAAATTATCGTCCAGTCTCCAACCTTCGCTTTGTGGCGAAAGTTGTAGAGAGTGTGGTTGCATGGCAGCTTCCCCGGTACCTGGATGAAGCTATCTATCTAGACCCGTTCCACTCCGGCTTCCGGTCCGGTCACAGTACGGAGACAGCTTTGGTCGCGTTGGTGGATGACCTCTGGAGGGCCAGGTTGTTCCTCTGCCCTGGTCCTATTAGATCTCTCAGCGGCTTTCGATACCATCGACCATAGTATCCTGCTGCACCGGTTGGAGAGTTTGGGAGTGGGAGGCACCGTTTATCGGTGGTTCTCCTCCTATCTCTCCGACCGGTCGCAGACGGTGTTGACAGGGGAGCAGAGGTCGACTGCGAGGCGCCTTACTTGTGGGGTGCCTCAGGGGTCGATTCTCTCGCCCCTCCTGTTCAACATCTACATGAAACTGCTGGGCGAGGTCATCAGTGGTTTCGGGGTGAGTTATCATCTGTACGCTGATGATACGCAGCTGTACTTTTCCACCCCGGACCACCCCAACGAAGCTGTCGAAGTGCTGTCCCGGTGTCTGGAAGCCGTACGGGTCTGGATGGGGAGAAACAGACTCAAGCTCAATCCCTCCAAGACAGAGTAGCTGTGGATACCGGCATCCCGGTACAGTCAGCTGCAGCCGCAGCTGGCTGTGGGAGGCGAGTTATTGGCCCCGACAGATAGGGTGCGCAACTTGGGTGTCCTCTTGGATGGGCGGCTGTCGTTTGACGATCATTTGGCAGCCGTCTCCAAGAGGGCCTTCCACCAAGTACGCTTGGTGTGCCAGTTGCGCCCCTTCCTTGACCGGGATGCCTTATGCACGATCACTCATGCCCTTGTCACTTCCCGCTTGGATTATTGCAATGCTCTCTACATGGGGCTGCCCTTGAAGTGCACCTGGAGGCTGCAGCTAGTCCAGAACGCAGCTGCACGGGTAGTAGTGGGAGCAACCCGTTGCTCCCATGTAACACCACTCCTGCGCAGTTTGCACTGGCTCCCTGTGGTCTTTTGGGTGCGCTTTAAGATTCTGGTTACCACCTTTAAAGCGCTCCATTGCTTAGGACCCGGGTACTTACGAGACCGCCTGCTGTTACCTTTTGCTTCCCATCGACCCGTACGCTCTCACAGAGAGGGCCTTCTCAGGGTGCCGTCCGCCAAACAATGTCGGCTGGCGGCCCCCAGGAGCAGGGCCTTCTCTGTGGGAGCTCCTACGCTCTGGAACGAGCTTCCCCCTGGTTTACGTCAAGTGCCTGATCTTCGGACTTTTCGCCGTGAGCTGAAAATGCACCTATTTATCCAAGCGGGACTGGCCTAAAATTTTATTGGGGTTATTTATTTTTAATGTTTTAAACTGTTTTAAATTTGGCCACTTATAATATGTTTGTTTTAATTTCTTTTAATGTTTATACTGTGATTTTTACTTGGCTGTACACCGCCCTGAGTCCTTCGGGAGAAGGGCGGTATAAAAATTAAATAAAATAAATAAATAAATAAATATCATACAGGTAGTTAACAACATTCTACTAAATACATAATCTACACAGATGGACAAATCTATTTAGCATTGTCTGCTTCTGAAATAATGCATGGAATAATATTTATCAGTTTCATTTACCTCCACTACACCATGATGGATGGATGTATACTGTTTCTTCTTTAGCATCACTAAAGTGATAACAATGACTGTGGCAATGACGACACCCCCTACCATTAGTCCAATGATGGCACCTTTATTTGAACCTACATCTTCAGCAAAGAATACCTAAACAAAAAAATAATAGGTTATCGTATAAGAAGATAACATGATTTCCAACGCAATTTTTAGCTTTGCAAAATGATGCATATGCAATGACAATCCAATAATTTCTCCAAAGTGAACAAGATTAAATACCTAAATATTGTTTCCTGAAGCAAATCATTACGGTCTGATTCTCATATTTTAAAGGTGCCGGTTTCACCACTGATTTTGTTTGTGAAAAGCCAACAGTGAAAGTCACAAAGCACAATCATGTGACCATGGGATACTGTGATGTCATAACTGCCAGCTGGGTGCCAAGTGCCCAGATCATGTTCACATGTCTGAGGGAGACTGTGCTGGTTGTAAGTACAAGGTCTGGTTATAATTACTATTCATTAAACACTATTGTAATTTTGAGTAGTTGCTAAATGAATGGCGATTAAACAAAACTCACCCGTATTTATAATTTACCCAAAATTTATATACTACATACTTACATAAAAATATAACATAAAATAACATAATGTAACATGTAACATCATAAAGTGTAAGATAATATGGTTTCTCAAAATTCAGATTTCAGTAATCACAGGATAATATCCTAAAGAAATTTATATGAAACAGGTTCATAAACAAATTGTTTAATTTTAGCTAAATTAAACCTAAGAATGGAGACTACACTTGCCAGTTTCTGATGATGTACTTCAAATCCTGAATCATGTCTGTATTCTGCATCCATCTTTAATTCTGAGGTTTCTTCTGTCTTAACATTGGTTAATCCAGAGCCTGAATTAAACCATAAAACCAAGAAATGACTAAAAAACAAACTTTTGAAAATAGTTATATGAACACCATCCATCACAGCTACCAACAGAAAAATATTAAGAAATGCAAATGAAAAATTAAAGAGTGAAAGGTAGAGTTAAACAGTGAAACAAAGAAATAGACTATACAAGTAATTTAGAGACTATAGTGTTCAGAGGAAAAAGAGGCCAGGTAATTAAGTTGGAGCAAGCTTGAAAGCATGAGTCTTAATCTTGGCACTAACTGAGATTGCTGTGCCTGACTCTTTGAATTGGCCCGCTGAGACATCTAATATTAACATCAATAGAGAATCTTGGTTGCAGATAGATAGTGATGTTGATTCATTTCTCAAAGTATAAGTTCAAAATAACATTTGTGGCTCATTGCAAGAAAAGAAGCTATAAATACATACAATTGTAAAATGGTGGTTTATAGGCACTTTAGTCAAAAGTTCATTGCTAATGAATAATAAAATTTATATCCTGATATTTAATTCTGATTTAAATTAGTAATCAGCAATTCTAACTCATGGCTGAATTTTAGCAAGGTTGCCATTTATTTATGTATTTAACTAGGCTTATATAAACCAAATTTGATGTATGTAACATATGTAAAGAATGTTAAAATAGCTGAGCAATGAATAAGCATGGAGTTCCTATCTCAAGCGATAATATAGCCACACATATTTTACTCAACAAGAATCTCAAGCCTTTTTTTCCTCAAAGTTCTGTTGAAATCAAGTTTGACTGCTTTCCTAAATCTCAGTTATGTTGTGGCGACAAGAGACTTCACTGTTTACATGTGATATTTTATCAAAATTTCAGGGGTAAGTATGGTGAAATCTCATGAGATGTAGAAATCTCGTAAGAGAAATGTCTGGATAGTGGACACTCCAGTACCTGGAGGCAGCAGAGTAGAAGAGAAAGAACTAGATAAAATCACAAAATACGAAGATGCACAAATAGAATTAGAATGACTGGCAAAAGAAAGCAAAGAGAACCAATAGTGATATGTACAATCTCAAAACAACTGGAACACCATTTTAACACCATCGCCATTGACAAAATTCCCATCGATCAATTGCAAAAAGCAGCTTTACTTGAAGCAGTTTACATCCTGTGACATACCTTTTAATACCATCAAACAACAACACCTCCCTCTCTCAGTTCTTTGGAAGGACTCAATCAATGGACAAAAACACTAAATCCAGTTTAAACAATCTGGCTGACTGTGTGATGAACCACAACAATGTTATTTACAGCTGTGCTTTTCCTCACGGAAAATACATACTGCTTTTTCTCTCATTTCTTCCTAGATAATCCCTTATATATTACTGCAATATGTTTTAATAAAGCATGCAAATTTGCCAAAGATCTGATGCCACAAAAAGGTTTACAACAGGTTTGCCCATTGAAAAACAATCAAGTCAGGCTCTGGTGGCTTATGCCATAAAATGTATTTGTGTTGAGTGTGAAATTTTGTTACTTGCATAATAGATGGGGAAATAGGGGCATCTGTCAATCTTTAAAGAAGTTTTTTTAAAAAACAATAACCATCACCAGCAGTTCGCAATTTCTTGCTGAGTATCAATATAAATGCTCAACAGTACAAAAGTAACGTGCCTGTATGTGTTCATATCAAAACATTCTGGATGGCAGTAAAGCTTGCAAAAGTTCACACTTTCCATTTTATTCCACTGAGATCAATACATAGCTGCCAGATTAAAAAGAATTTATTTGCTAAATTAATTTCCACTTTTCTGTGCTTATCTAGTAAAAACTAGATGCTTAAGTTTAATAGTGGAGAAGCAGAATCAACAGTGAGTTACTACCTTAATCTGAGCATTATATTCAAGTGATTCTTTAGGGAGTCATACCTATCTAACCACTTCTTTTTCTTCAACAGTTTATTGTTTAAATTACTACTCTGGATGAGGACTGCTGTATACTGTACATGCCATGATGTCCTGAAGGAATAAATCTAATAAATATGAAGTGTAATTAGTGTATTTTGAGATGCAGGTCAGTAAAAAATTTTTTAGAAAATCCACATTTTGAGACAATATTTAGAAGCAACTTTTGAAATTTTACCACTCCTCATTTAGCAACATGTCAGTTAGCAAAATAATAGTTAGTGACCTCTTACAAATTTAATTGTAACTTTCTTTAGAAAATCATTTTTTGAGCAATGCGCACAATTTGTGTACCTGATAAAAAAGCTTTCAGTCTGAAACTTAATCACTCAGCAGCAGTGCTGGCTGGGAGATTCTAATGAACTAATTGAGGTCACATTGCTGAGTTTGTTAAGTAATCTCTCTGCCTTGAGTAAGAGCAAAAAAAGGAAAACAAAAACAGATCAAGCATAGGGCGCTGTAGGACAAGGGTGTCAAACTGGCGGCCCACAGACTGGATGCGTCATGCTTAGGCCATGCCTACCCGGCTCCACAAAGGCAAAAAATGTGATATGTCAGATGACACAATAGAGTTTGACACCTGTGCTGTAGGAGATAACTTTAGCTGAATTAAATGACATGGATCTTCCCAGCTTTCTTTCTCTTTCTTTTCTTTTATTTCCTTCCTTTCCTCTCTTCCCCCCTCACACATACAAACACTCACTTAGCAATGATATCACAATGACAAAGTCAATGGAACAGATTGTAACAGCTAACCCAGGAGAGGACATAGCTTAATGGAATAAATCTGTATAAGAGCTTTCAAACAGTTCAAATTGTCTGTATGATCAATAAAGGTTAATGAATAACAATGTTCAATGTCTTAGCATACAGTCCAACAATAAAAATTAATTATCACAGGATGAGCTTTTTAATAGGGCAGTTTTAAGAACCATATATTTTGCTAGTTAATACACGGTATTTCATTGAGTGAACTGTCCATTTTTTTCTTATCACCCCTGCCCTGAGATATTTTTCCTTGAGAAAACAGACTTCAAAACAATTTTCTTCAGCTTGTAATATATGAGTGATTAAAGTCAAGAAGAATTTACAAAGTTGGCAGCTACGTTTCTGAATAGGTTTCACTGAATATGGAAACAGTCATTTATTTTTAAAACATTTGTAGTGTTAACAGAATTTGAGGTATATATTTTTTTTCAAGAATGGCAAAAATGTCACATTTGGTGTTTGGATATGGAAAAAGACTCTGATAACCTATGTAAAACAGTAAGCAGTTAAACAGGTTCAACCCAATAATCTTTAGAAGAGATCTGTAAGCTGTCTTGTGTAAAGCAAGAGGAATATTCGTGATTATTTATTTTGAACTGTAATTTTCTTTATTTTTAAAACATTTGTAGTGTTAACAGAATTTGAGGTATATATTTTTTTTCAAGAATGGCAAAAATGTCACATTTGGTGTTTGGATATGGAAAAAGACTCTGATAACCTATGTAAAACAGTAAGCAGTTAAAAGCAATTATTTAAACTAGTTGTTGACCTGAGGAAATTGAAGTCCCTCCTCCAAAACTGCACTATTACATATATTTTATTAAGATTTGTTGAACACTTCAGTAGGTCTTTTTATGAAAGAAATAAAATGCAGTTAAACAGGTTCAACCCAATAATCTTTAGAAGAGATCTGTAAGCTGTCTTGTGTAAAGCAAGAGGAATATTCGGTGATTATTTATTTTGAACTGTAATTTTCTTTATTTTTAAAACATTTGTAGTGTTAACAGAATTTGAGGTATATATTTTTTCAAGAATGGCAAAATGTGATATGTCAGATGACACAATAGAGTTTGACACCTGTGCTGTAGGAGATAACTTTAGCTGAATTAAATGACATGGATCTTCCCAGCTTTCTTTCTCTTTCTTTTCTTTTATTTCCTTCCTTTCCTCTCTTCCCCCCTCACACATACAAACACTCACTTAGCAATGATATCACAATGACAAAGTCAATGGAACAGATTGTAACAGCTAACCCAGGAGAGGACATAGCTTAATGGAATAAATCTGTATAAGAGCTTTCAAACAGTTCAAATTGTCTGTATGATCAATAAAGGTTAATGAATAACAATGTTCAATGTCTTAGCATACAGTCCAACAATAAAAATTAATTATCACAGGATGAGCTTTTTAATAGGGCAGTTTTAAGAACCATATATTTTGCTAGTTAATACACGGTATTTCATTGAGTGAACTGTCCATTTTTTTCTTATCACCCCTGCCCTGAGATATTTTTCCTTGAGAAAACAGACTTCAAAACAATTTTCTTCAGCTTGTAATATATGAGTGATTAAAGTCAAGAAGAATTTACAAAGTTGGCAGCTACGTTTCTGAATAGGTTTCACTGAAGATGGAAACAGTCATTTATTTTTAAAACATTTGTAGTGTTAACAGAATTTGAGGTATATATTTTTTTTCAAGAATGGCAAAAATGTCACATTTGGTGTTTGGATATGGAAAAAGACTCTGATAACCTATGTAAAACAGTAAGCAGTTAAAAGCAATTATTTAAACTAGTTGTTGACCTGAGGAAATTGAAGTCCCTCCTCCAAAACTGCACTATTACATATATTTTATTAAGATTTGTTGAACACTTCAGTAGGTCTTTTTATGAAAGAAATAAACAAAAACTTCAAAAACAATTTTCTTCAGCTTGTAATATGAGTGATTAAAGTCAAGAAGAATTTACAAAGTTGGCAGCTACGTTTCTGAATAGGTTTCACTGAAGATGGAAACAGTCATTTATTTTTAAGTGTTGCATTGTGCAACATGATTAATATTAAACTTTTGTTTCATGTGTAAAATTGTATCATGAAATATTACATATTTTGAATATCAAAGTGATGTTGCTGAATGTTAAATACAATACTCAATCATCTAGGCCAAAAGTATTTAAAAGAAGTTAAATCAGGGCAACTGGACTAATATATACTTAATATACTTTGGTCCAGTTGCCCTTATTTAACATTTTTAAATACATAGGAGTAACGATTTCCTAAACCATCCAGTCAGTCACCCCGCTTTTAATTTCATCATATTCTTGATATCTATAATTCATGAGTCAATGGAACAGATTGTAACAGCTAACCCAGGAGAGGACATAGCTTAATGGAATAAATCTGTATAAGAGCTTTCAAACAGTTCAAATTGTCTGTATGATCAATAAAGGTTAATGAATAACAATGTTCAATGTCTTAGCATACAGTCCAACAATAAAAATTAATTATCACAGGATGAGCTTTTTAATAGGGCAGTTTTAAGAACCATATATTTTGCTAGTTAATACACGGTATTTCATTGAGTGAACTGTCCATTTTTTTCTTATCACCCCTGCCCTGAGATATTTTTCCTTGAGAAAACAGACTTCAAAACAATTTTCTTCAGCTTGTAATATATGAGTGATTAAAGTCAAGAAGAATTTACAAAGTTGGCAGCTACGTTTCTGAATAGGTTTCACTGAATATGGAAACAGTCATTTATTTTTAAGTGTTGCATTGTGCAACATGATTAATATTAAACTTTGGTTTGTTTTTGCTTCAAAAGATATTAAGTTTTCTTTCCTTATGGTCTTAACAATACACCCAATGAATGTCTTGTGAACCATAGAACAATGTTATATGTTTATTTTATATGACACTGAGCCCAAATGACTTATTAGTGAACAAGTTATTTTAATGTTTATTATACACCAAAAATAAATGCCTTCAAAAGCCATGAATTTTATACACGTATATCCTCATTTGTGATATATTCCAGTTATGCGCACGTAAGAAGTAGAAAATGCTATTTACCATTGTTTAACTACTTTTAATAACTGTTTTTACTAAAGTAGTGTGATAGGGTGGGTAAATTACGTTACATAGAAACTGAAAGGAAAATTATGAGGCAATCCAGAAAATGTAGCTTAAAATAATATTTGCATTTTGGACTGAATAGATGGCACATTTTAAAGACCATGTATCTTATTAAACTTTTGTTTCATGTGTAAAATTGTATCATGAAATATTACATATTTTGAATATCAAAGTGATGTTGCTGAATGTTAAATACAATACTCAATCATCTAGGCCAAAAGTATTTAAAAGAAGTTAAATCAGGGCAACTGGACTAATATATACTTAATATACTTTGGTCCAGTTGCCCTTATTTAACATTTTTAAATACATAGGAGTAACGATTTCCTAAACCATCCAGTCAGTCACCCCGCTTTTAATTTCATCATATTCTTGATATCTATAATTCATGAGTCAATGGAACAGATTGTAACAGCTAACCCAGGAGAGGACATAGCTTAATGGAATAAATCTGTATAAGAGCTTTCAAACAGTTCAAATTGTCTGTATGATCAATAAAGGTTAATGAATAACAATGTTCAATGTCTTAGCATACAGTCCAACAATAAAAATTAATTATCACAGGATGAGCTTTTTAATAGGGCAGTTTTAAGAACCATATATTTTGCTAGTTAATACACGGTATTTCATTGAGTGAACTGTCCATTTTTTTCTTATCACCCCTGCCCTGAGATATTTTTCCTTGAGAAAACAGACTTCAAAACAATTTTCTTCAGCTTGTAATATATGAGTGATTAAAGTCAAGAAGAATTTACAAAGTTGGCAGCTACGTTTCTGAATAGGTTTCACTGAATATGGAAACAGTCATTTATTTTTAAGTGTTGCATTGTGCAACATGATTAATATTAAACTTTGGTTTGTTTTTGCTTCAAAAGATATTAAGTTTTCTTTCCCTATGGTCTTAACAATACACCCAATGAATGTCTTGTGAACCATAGAACAATATTATATGTTTATTTTATATGACACTGAGCCCAAATGACTTATTAGTGAACAAGTTATTTTAATGTTTATTATACACCAAAAATAAATGCCTTCAAAAGCCATGAATTTTATACACGTATATCCTCATTTGTGATATATTCCAGTTATGCGCACGTAAGAAGTAGAAAATGCTATTTACCATTGTTTAACTACTTTTAATAACTGTTTTTACTAAAGTAGTGTGATAGGGTGGGTAAATTACGTTACATAGAAACTGAAAGGAAAATTATGAGGCAATCCAGAAAATGTAGCTTAAAATAATATTTGCATTTTGGACTGAATAGATGGCACATTTTAAAGACCATGTATCTTATTAAACTTCTGTTTCATGTGTAAAATTGTATCATGAACATTTCAGAGGTAAATCCATGAAATGATGAGGATCGTCTAAACTTGTAAGGAAATTGGCAGTTATCAAAATTGTGAGCAAATGCAGCTTTTCCAATTTTCACAAAAATTAGAAAGTAAAAGAGTAACTGGAATTCTTGCACTATAATCTTAATTTTTCTAGTAAGTACACTAATCAGGACCTTAAGGTATGTTCCTTGGATTGTTTTCTGCTAGGATGTTGAAGGACCAGATGCATCTATAGAGCACTGCACACCAGAACAACTAGACACAAGAACAGTTTTTTCCCAAAGGCCATCACTCTGCTAAACAAATAATTCCCTCAACACTGTCAAACTATTTACTAAATCTGCACTACTATTAATCTTCTCATCGTTCCCATCACCAATCTCTTTCCACTTATGACTGTATGACTGTAACTTTGTTGCTATCAAGGGTTAAATTGCAACCCACGACCATCATTTGTGTTGTAAATGTACCTTTGATGAAGGTATTTTTTTTCTTTTTCTTTTATGTACACTGAGAGCATATGCACCAAAACAAATTCCTTGTGTGTCCAATCACACTTGGCCAATAAATTCTATTCTATTCTATTCTATTCTATTCTATTCTATTCTATTCTATTCTATTCTATTCTATTCTATTCTATTCTATCTAGGAGGATCCCCAAAACATGGCTCTATATCTAGGAAAGTTGTCTTATCCAGCATATCACATGATATCACATCTCAAGTTAAGTAAATTACCTCTGAGATATACCTAATTCAAACCAAGTAGATTATTCAGTCAGTATCTTCATGTAACGTTACATACACAGGAGAGAAAGAGGATCCTGCAGCACTACAAGTTGGTTAGTGCTGGACAGCCACATATCAATAGCTTTTAAGTAGTGGTCAAAGCCTGTCCCATGTACTACCATTGACTGGTATGTTCAGACAGGAAGGAGAGAAATACTATAATATATTGCCCACAAATTCCAATGTTTAACATGTAATCCAGAAGGATTTCACAGTAGATGGTATCAAAGGAACTGAAGAGATCTAAAAGGACCAGAGGACTGTACTACCCTTATCCATATTCTAATGCAAGCCATCCAGGAGGGAAATCAAGGTGGCTTCTGTCCATTCTCAGTTATGAATCGTGACTTCAATTCTAAATAAACCATTACCTATAGGGTGAACCATTACCTTTAGGGTGATCTGGTGCTTCGCTAGTCTTTAAACAACTTTTTTTTAAAAAAAGTTGGGAGTCACATTGTTATTATTAAGAATTGCTAATTTTAGGAAGGGGATGAATGACCATAAATTTCAAGGCAGCAGGCGTAATGCCTTTCATAAGAGAAGTATTAACAACTTCTTGGATCCAACTGCTCATCTCTTTGTAGTTTCCTGAAAAAGCTAGACCAGGCACAAGTTATAGCACATACGTGACTACCTATTTCCTTGCATTCACAAGCCAAAGTTAAATCTCAGGTAACCATTTGTGGTTGTAAAATTTTATTATTTATTTATTTATTTATTTATTTATTCAAATTTATATACCGCCCTATCTCCCGAAGGACTCAGGGCGGTGTACAGGCATTTAAAAGACATATAAATACAATATAAAACAATTAAAAAACTGATTCTAAAAAGCCCGTAAATTTAGAATTAAAATATCAAATAAAACCCAATTTAAAACCAATAATTTAAAATCTAGCTCAGCCCTGCACAATTAAATAAATACGTTTTAAGCCCGGCGGAAGGTCCGAGGTCCGAGCTGGCGAAGTCGGGGTAGTTCATTCCAGAGGTGGGGGCCCCACAGAAGGCCCTTCCCTGGGTGTCGCCAGGCGACATTGCCGCGCCCGGCGGCACCCTGAGAGACCCTCTCTGTGAGGCGCCGGGTCGGTGAGAGATATTCGGTAGCAGTAGGCGGTCCCGTAAGTAACCCGGCCCAATGCCATGGGCGCTTTAAAGGTGGTCACCAAAACCTTGAAGCGCACCGGAAAGCCACAGGTAGCCAGTGCAGCCTCGCGGGATGGGTGTTATCACGGGAGCCACGGGGGCTCCATCTATCACCAGCGCAGCCGCATTCTGGACTAACTGCAGCCTCGGATGCCCTTCAAGGAGCCCCATGTGAGAGCATTGCAGTAATCCAGGCGAGGCGTCACGAGTGCGTGGTGACCGTGCATAGGGCATCCCGGTCCAGAAAGGCGCAACTGGCGTACCAGGCGAACCTGGTAGACGCTCTCCTGGAGCGGCCGTCAAATGGTCTTCTAGAGACAGCCGTTCATCCAGGAGGGCGCCTAAGTTGCGGACCCTTTCCATCGGGGCCAATGACTCGCCACCGATGGTCAGCAGCGGATCTAGCTGACTGTATCGGGATGCGGCATCCACAGCCACTCTGTCTTGGAGGATTGAGCTTGAGCCTATTTCTCCCCATCCAGACCCGTCGGCCTCCAGACACCGGGACAGCACTTGATAACCGTTGGGGTGGTCCGGTGTGAAAAGTACAGCTGGGTGTCATCCGCATACAGCTGGTACTTCACACGAAACCACTGATGATCTCACCCAGCGGCTTCATGTAGATGTTAAACAGAAGGCGAGAGGATCGATCCCTGCGGCACCCACAAGTGAGGTGGTTGTTAAGTGAGTCATTCCCAATTCTACAATATGTTTTGCCCCAATTGTTGAAGAACCATTTTAGCTGTTAAGTGAATCATATGTCTGTTAAGTGAATCCAGCTTTCCCCATTGTCTTAGCTTGTCAGAAGCCAGTTGAGAAGATTGCAAATGGCAATCTTGTGACCCTGGTAGGTTGCAACCACTGTAAATAGATGTTGGTTGCCAAGCCCATTAATTTTGATCACATAGCTGTGGGGAAGCTGCAATGGGCATAAATGTGAGGACTGGTCCTAAGTCACTTTGTCAGTACTATTGTAACTTCAAATGGTCGCTAAATGAATGGTTGTAAGTCGAGCACTACCTGTGTGTGCTTTCATCTTGTTGATCTATTAATTTTCATTCCATATTGCTAGTTGGGCAGCCATATCAACTGATAAAATAAATAAATAATCACAGGTTAACGCAAGTTTACTTAAAACAGGGGTGTCAAACTGGATTTCTTCAAAGGCTGGATCAGCACTGCAGTCCTCCTCCATGGACCGGGGGGAGGGGAGACACGGGCCAGATGCCTCCTGCAGCACCTTGCCAGCCAAAATGGGGGGTCGTAAACAGCTCCCCAGTGCCTTGTTTTTACCCTCCATTGCCTCCTGCAGCACTCTGCCAGCCATTTTTGGTCGTTTTTCAGCCCATTTTTGGCCTGTTTTTGACCAGCAGTGTGCTGCAGGAAGCAATGGAGGGTGAAAACAAGGCATGGAGGGGCGGGGCGCACACAGCCTATTTTAGCTGCCAGAGGCACCATGGGTCAGTCCTTTGATATTTCCAGGCTGGCCCCACAGGCCGGATTTAAGCACCCCATGGGCTGGATCCAGCCTGCGGGTCTTGAGTTTGACACTCCTGATTTACAACATAAAATTGGAATACAGAACCCTTCAAATCAGTGGTGATTTTATTATTCATCTGCAGGCTGAGAATTGGATAAGTAAGAAGAAAAGCTTCTTCTTATGAATTGTGGGATTTATAGTCTCAATCTGTGAAAGCTTTTGTACTCGTGTTTTGTCTTTCTGAGCTGTCAACAGAAAATATTTTTTGACTGCAATTTTAGGCAGTGCCATCCATTAAAATCTTGACAGAGTGGAAAACCTGATTTTTTTTGCAGAGGATTCAAAGGTTTACATCCATTTATTTATAACATTTCTATATTGCTAATCTGATTAGCTTTCTGATTATTTTAAATCTATAAAATTACACCTCTTAAAAAAAATGGCATCAGAATGATCTCTATTCCCTTCTATATCCTTCAGGAGCCCGAAATGCTACCTAAGTGGTGTGTTTTGCTCTGGAAAACTATAAGCAAGGATGCCATCTGGATCTCCATAGATAAGATTTACGTAAAATAGATGACCATAATTTGAAAAGTAACATATTGTAGCCTTCTCTAATCTCATGAGAGGGGACTCATACTGTTTTCTCGGCCAAATAATCTGGAAGTGAGTCTATCTGAAGCAGGTGCTCCCATAGATACTGAGGCACCATGCCAGGAAGGGCTTTATAGATTATGTTACCCTGGTGGCTCTCGTACCCTGTAAACAGGCTGCTGTATTCTTTGCCACCTGCAGCTTCAAGAGAGCCTTCAAAGGAACATTCGTATAAAGAACATTTCAGAGGTAAATCCATGAAATGATGAGGATCGTCTAAACTAGTAAGGAAATTGGCAGTTATCAAAATTGTGAGCAAATGCAGCTTTTCCAATTTTCACAAAAATTAGAAAGTAAAAGAGTAACTGGAATTCTTGCACTATAATCTTAATTTTTCTAGTAAGTACACTAATCAGGACCTTAAGGTATGTTCCTTGGATTGTTTTCTGCTAGGATGTTGAAGGACCAAATGCATCTATAGAGCACTGCACACCAGAACAACTAGACACAAGAACAGTTTTTTCCCAAAGGCCATCACTCTGCTAAACAAATAATTCCCTCAACACTGTCAAACTATTTACTAAATTTGCACTACTATTAATCTTCTCATCGTTCCCATCACCAATCTCTTTCCACTTATGACTGTATGACTGTAACTTTGTTGCTATCAAGGGTTAAATTGCAACCCACGACCATCATTTGTGTTGTAAATGTACCTTTGATGAAGGTATTTTTTTTCTTTTTCTTTTATGTACACTGAGAGCATATGCACCAAAACAAATTCCTTGTGTGTCCAATCACACTTGGCCAATAAATTCTATTCTATTCTATTCTATTCTATTCTATTCTATTCTATTCTATTCTATTCTATTCTATTCTATTCTATTCTATCTAGGAGGATCCCCAAAACATGGCTCTATATCTAGGAAAGTTGTCTTATCCAGCATATCACATGATATCACATCTCAAGTTAAGTAAATTACCTCTGAGATATACCTAATTCAAACCAAGTAGATTATTCAGTCAGTATCTTCATGTAACGTTACATACACAGGAGAGAAAGAGGATCCTGCAGCACTACAAGTTGGTTAGTGCTGGACAGCCACATATCAATAGCTTTTAAGTAGTGGTCAAAGCCTGTCCCATGTACTACCATTAACTGGTATGTTCAGACAGGAAGGAGAGAAATACTATAATATATTGCCCACAAATTCCAATGTTTAACATGTAATCCAGAAGGATTTCACAGTAGATGGTATCAAAGGAACTGAAGAGATCTAAAAGGACCAGAGGACTGTACTACCCTTATCCATATTCTAATGCAAGCCATCCAGGAGGGAAATCAAGGTGGCTTCTGTCCATTCTCAGTTATGAATCGTGACTTCAATTCTAAATAAACCATTACCTATAGGGTGAACCATTACCTTTAGGGTGATCTGGTGCTTCGCTAGTCTTTAAACAACTTTTTTTAAAAAAAAGTTGGGAGTCACATTGTTATTATTAAGAATTGCTAATTTTAGGAAGGGGATGAATGACCATAAATTTCAAGGCAGCAGGCATAATGCCTTTCATAAGAGAAGTATTAACAACTTCTTGGATCCAACTGCTCATCTCTTTGTAGTTTCCTGAAAAAGCTAGACCAGGCACAAGTTATAGCACATACGTGACTACCTATTTCCTTGCATTCACAAGCCAAAGTTAAATCTCAGGTAACCATTTGTGGTTGTAAAATCCTTACAATCGCCTCTATTTCCACCAATACAGAGCAGATTTAAGTTAGTTTATGTGCCAAATGTTTCTCCAAGAGTTTATGGCACCTTTGGGAAAATCTTATCTCCCAACCCCAAAATGAGAGCATGCCACCAAAATAGGCCACAGAGACATAATGGATACCGTAAGGGTGTAAATGTACACGTGCTTCAACAACTTTAAGTCTCTGATTTATATATTGTGACTCATCAATAATGACTTTCCTACTTTTATTTAAGTTTAAATCACAAGTGAGGCTATGGTGGATGAGAAAGATGGAAGACATATTGCAGCTCATTTAGACAGCATCATAGTATTGTATAGCTACTGAGATTTCATTTTCAGCTTATTTGAGATAGTCTAAGCTTGTTACATTTCCTTATTACCAGCTATGAATGGAGATCAAATTCTACAACGTGGCCAACAATAACCTCTAAGATGCTGGAAAGAAAAAACATTGGGAAGATTGGGGTGAGGATGTCATGTTGAGACAGTGACAATGGCTGAGAAGTGGATAAGGGGAGAGAAAGATGTGGGGGGCCCAATGTGCTGTGCTAGGCGCTGTCAAAGGGAAGAGAGGAAGAGGGGGTGATGTGCTTTTCCTTCCTCTCAGCTATCATGGATGTCTTTGACTTTTCTTATACACTTCATTCCTGCTGCTCCTTAGAGACATTTCTGCCTGGAATAGTCTAGTTTTGCTCCACAGACAGTCCAAAAGAGCCACATTTTGCCCATGGACCAAAATAATTAAAACTTATATGGTTTGGTTTGAGCACAGACCACGCAAAAAACAGCTATTTCATTAACAGAATGGTCCAAGCATGGAATATTTTGCATATCTCTAATTAGTAGCATTTTTGAATATGCCAATTAATATTAATTATTAATTATTCCTTTAAATTTCACTTTCATTAAGTCTCCAAGTTAGTAATACTCATTAAGAACTCTGAGCACTTCTCTTAATCAGGTTTTATTATTTCAAGTTATAACCATTTCTGAGTTTCTTGGCATTAATACCCTAAAGGCATCTCACTTCAATTTTTACTGATTCTTAGTCCAATGGAGTACATGAATGTCATCCCTGAAATTTCTCATGCATATCAATATGTATATCCCATAAATAAAGTGATCAAATTGTTCTGACATACCTTCCACTACTCAGAATGATTAAAAAAAACCTTGCTCAAGTCAGAGAGATCAAGTCTTTCTCATAATGAATCTTATAATAAGCACACTATCTCCATCCAAGCTCTTATTACATTACCTTCATTTTCAGTATTTGCTGGGACTGAATCAACTGCAAAGGGATGCCAAGGCTGAAGATCGTCTAGGCTGAATTCTCCATCTACTGGGAGATGTTCAACTGTTTTAGTCTCTGTCAATGAAGGCATGAGGGCATCATTTCCATAGCTGATCCTGGGTTCACTTATCATATTAGCCAAGACATCATCAGAGTAGTTTTGCTCTTTCTGAAGTAATTCATCTGAAGAAAGACAAAAAAATAAATAAAAATAAATATTTTACACCATTACCCTAGTAATTTACATTGTTACAACATTACACTATACTTCTTTTAAACAATCCACCTGAAGGCAAGACAAGAAGCAATGGATGGAAATTAATCAAGGAGAGAAGCAATCTAGAACTAAGGAAAATTTTCCTGACAGTTAGAACAATTAATCAGTGGAACATTTTTTAAGAAGAGATTGGACAACCTTTTGTATGAAATGGTATATGGTTTCCTGGCCGAGCAGAGGGTTGGACTAGAAGACCTCCAAGGTCCTTTCCTCCTCTCCTCTCCTCTCCTCTCCTCTCCTCTCCCCTCCCCTCCCTTCCATTTCATTGAAAAGCACATACAATTCCAGCAACATTGATAAAAGCAAACATATTCTTCTGAGCAATACATTTTATTTGCTTTTTTCTGATTTGTTGCATGAAGAACATGGAGAAATTCAATTTCTTATTAACATATAGTGGCTTTTCTCATCCTATTACTAGTCATGTGGTAATTCAACACCACTTCAGTTCTATGTTTATTTCAGACTGTATGAGAAACCATTATCTTCTTTAATACCGTGTATGTTACAATTTCTTTTCTCCCAAATTATTGAAAATTATTGCTAAAATAAAAATTTTAAACTAAAATGAGATTGTACTTACCAACTTCATCCTGAATCTCTTCAGCAACTGCCGGCACATTGTAAAGAAGAGAAAGAGACTGGTTCATACGTTCATATGTCACACGTAGATGTGTCATAACCTACAGAAATAAAATTACAACAACACTTACAAACTTCTTGAAGTTATAGCTGAGAATTTATAAAAGGATCAGTAAGAAATTCACTGATGTTATCCAAACCTTGAAAGGGTAAACTGCTATTGTGTTAATTTTATTTACAGGAAGGGCATGCTACTTTATTTTTTCTTAGGAAACATTTAGTAAGGAAGGTAACAGAACTATACGACAATATGAGGAGTTCTCCATCAGGGGCTTTTCTGAACAATTGGAAGAGGTAAAGCAATTTGTTGTATTCACAATACCTACTAATGCCTGAAAAGAGTTCATTCATACTAGTGTTTCAAATCTACAAAAGCAGTAATATTTAAGTGTTCTGACTGAGGATTGATAAACTGCATGCTAAGTACATGCTAAAGTCAATGAGTTCCTCACCCTGACATCTATTCTTGCTTCTGACTGAGTTTCACCCAGGGATATTACTGCTTTAGTATGTACAAGGCTCAAAGGGTAAAAGATTTTTTTATAGCCAGTACAAGAATCCCTAAAATGACCAAAATATCATTACTTTGAACTGTCATATGTCTTATGCTGTCCTTCAGGGAAATGCCACAATGACCAAGGAAGCACTTTCTGAACAATTTACTTTGAATCCAAACATTAGAATATAGAAAATCTCCAATGAAAAGCATCTGGTCATGCACAAATTGTAACAGGAGGATTTTGACAGGAAGCAGTTTACAGCTAATCTGACTGATAACATTCTACATTTCTTACTCTGACTCTGTTGCCGGTGTCTGCAACTGGTAATACCAAGTGTCAGAGTTAGGGTTAGTGAGGATTTTCAGTCATAAAGCCCTTTAAGATGACAGAAAAGATATTAAAAAGTAACCATTTGCTGATATTCCACATATTGGGAGGGAGGGAGGGAGGGAGGGAGGGAGAGAGAGAGATGTCCACAGGAAAATTTGAAACTTCAAAAATTCTACAAATATGCTTCGCAAAGCAATATATTAATACCTTAAGTAAAACAGGCAAATTACACAGCTTTTTAAATAGGAAACTATCATCATCAGTAATGGCTGACCATCAAAGTAGTAACTGCTATGTTTGGATGACCAATAATTTACTGTATAAGCATAACCATGTATCAAGAATAGTTTCCATATAATAGAGGAATAAATGGAAAATAGACATAAATGAATTTAGATCAAGAAGGAGAGTTTGATAAAAAATGCAGCCTAAGCAGAAATCCAAATTTTATTATTAAAAATACTACAGTGGATGCAACAAAAATGTTTAAAGTGTGACAGCTTTAGTTTCTCTAAAATATTAAATATAAAGAGAAACAATATTGGAACTTGCAGCCTTTTTAATCTTTGCTTTCTATTCAACCTTTTTATGCTGACATTCACACAATATTAAAATAAGAACTTCTATAATTTTCTATCCTATTACCTGAGATCTGATCTGTGCTGCTTTCTTAGGGTCCACCATACGCACATGTTCAAAATGTTTCAGTGTATGCTGTCTGTCTTTCTGCTCTGCACGCACATACTTCTTCAGCATATTAAATACATGTCGAGGCTATAGAGATAAAAGTCACCACATAAATCACTTATGAAGTTGACAGTCCCATGAAATGTGTCTGTCCCTTGTATATAGCCTTTAAAAGACTAATAAGCCTTACATTCTGTGAAATAAAGCAGTGTACTTCTGTTATTAGGACTGTTCATTTCCCAAAGTATAGTAATATGAAAAAAAATAGTATAGAGGACAATGTTAGTTTTTAAGTACTGGCCACTCAGGAGGTGACACGAGGCTGGCTCCAGGGCATTATTAGTGCTTCTTTGATGGAGGGAGTCTTCCCAGCTGCCTTGAAAGAGGCAGTGGTGAGACCCCTCCTTAAGAAGCCTTCCCTGGACCCGGCTATTTTGGCTAATTATCATCTGGTCTCCAACCTTCGCTTCGTTGTGAAGGTTGTTGAGAGTGTGGTGGCATGACAGCTTCCCCAGTACCTGGAGGAAACTGTCTATCTAGACCCGTGCCTGTCCGGCTTCAGGTCTGGGTATAGCACGGAGACGGCTTTGGTCGCGCTGGTTGATGATCTCTGGAGGGCACGGAACAGGGGTTGTTCCTCTGTCCTTGTCCTGTTGGATCTGTCAGCGGCTTTTGATACCATCGACCATGGTATCTTGCTGCGACGGTTGGGGGGTTTGGGAGTGGGGGGCACCGTTTTTCGGTGGTTCTCCTCCTACCTCTCCGTTCGCAGATGGTGTTGGCAGGGGGGCAGAGGTCGACTGCTAGGCAACTCACTTATGGGGTTCCGCAGGGGTCGATTCTCTTGCCTCTCCTGTTCAACATCTATATGAAGCCACTGGGGGAGATCATCCGTGGTTTTGGGGTGAGTTGTCAACTGTACGCTGATGACACTCAGCTGTACATTTCCACCCCGAACCACCCCAACGAAGTCGTTGATGTGATGACCCGGTGCCTCGAGGCCGTTCGGGTCTGGATGGGGACGAACAGACTCCAGCTCAACCCATCCAAGACAGAGTGGCTGTGGATACCGTCGTCCCGGCACAGTCAATTAACTCCATCTTTGACTGTGGGGGGGCGAATCGTTGGCCCCCAGGGAATCGGTGCGCAATTTAGGCGTTCTCCTGGATGCGTGGCTGTCTTTAGAAAACCACCTGACGGCCGTCGCTAGGGGAGCTTTTTATCAGGTTCGCCTGATCCGCCAATTGCGCCCTTTCCTGGATCGGGACTCGTTATATACAGTCACTCATGCACTCGTTACTTCCCGTCTGGATTACTGCAACGCTCTCTACATGGGGCTCCCCTTGAAGAGCACCAGGAGGCTCCAACTGGTACAGAATGCGGCTGCGCAGGGGATTGAGGGAGCTTCCCGTAGCTCCCATGTAACACCTCTCCTGCGCAGGCTGCACTGGTTGCCGGTGGTCTTCCGGGTGCGATTCAAGGTTCTGGTTATCACCTTTAAAGCGCTCCATGGCATGGGACCGGGATATTTACGGGACCGCCTACTGCCGTCGGTAACCTCCCATCGACCTGTGCGCTCCCACAGAGAGGGCCTCCTCAGGGTGCCGTTGGCCAGACAATGTCGGCTGGCGACCCCCGGGGGAGAGCGTTCTCTGTGGGAGCTCCGGCCCTGTGGAATGAACTACCCATTGGGCTATGACTTCTCCCTGATCTTCGGACCTTTAAGCGCGAGCTCAAAATCTTCTTTTTTCATCAAGCAGGGCTGGCCTGATACAATTTTAAATTGAATGTTTTAATGGGATTTTAAGGGGATTAATTTTATTTATAACTTTTATTTAAAATTTTTAAACTTTCAGCATATTGAATTAGATTTTTAATGGTTATTGTATTTTAAACTGTTTTGATATTCATGTTTTATTTTTGCTGTACACCGCCCTGAGTCTTCGGAGAAGGGCGGCATAAAAATATAAATAATAAATAAATAAATAATAAATAAGTGTGTATGTCAACGTTCCAGAAAACCTGCCTAGTCTGGCTTCCACAGCTGACAGTGTATTTCAATGTATAACCTGCCTTCAAAGTTCCAAGTCATATCCATTTTAGAGAAATACTCACTTACAAAGATAATGTTTCCATTAAATCCAAATACCCATATAATCCAAATTTACATCAAGTGCATTAATTTAATTCATTAAAGATGAAATATATTTTAATAGTGTCAACAAAACCAAGATGAATTATTTTGCAGTCTGTAAAGGCATTATCATAATTGCACTTTTCATATTTTTCAGTATAAAAGCAGCCAAGACAAAAATGTGTTAAGCTAGTCAGAAGAGGTAGTAAGTACAGCTTAACACAAATGCCATACTTAACAACCTTTAAATGCAAAAAACATGTCATTTCTAATAAATACCTGATGTAGAAATATATTGGATTAAAAAAAATACAGTAGGTCGGAAAAATTGAAACTTCTGCAGTCTTCTAAAGCAGCAGTCCCCAACCTTTACAGCTTGGCACCCTGGCAGAGGGAGGGGAATCGGCCTAGGCAAGTGGTGGGCATGCACGTGCGTGCACATGCACACCAGCCCACTGCTTGGGCAATTTGCATTGTGTGCCGGCCCACTACTCATGCAATTTGAACTTGTGTGCGCCAGCCTGCCACTCACACAAGTTGAGCTGTGCATGTATGCCAGCCCACCACTCGTGTAAGTCAAGCTGCGCCAGCCTGCTGCTCGTAAAAGTCAAAATGCATGCGTGCAAGCCAGCTCTTCACACGGCCAGGTTCCAAACAGGCCACGGCCTGGTAGCAAGACACAGCCTGGCGGTTAGGGACCCTTGTTCTAAAGATACAATACATTAACAAATCAACCATACTTTAAAAATTGTTACTTTGTTAAATCACACATTCAGTTAAAAACTCCTAACATCAATTTTTTCTTCTGCAAAGCCTCTCATTTACTTCTTAAATTAACAAACCTATTATTCATTTATTATACTTATTTAGGGATTTACGATCAATACCATATCAGTCTGTTGCTATAAATGTCCCACTAACATAATTTCTATTATCAGTAACTTCCATATTTAAGATTTTATTATTTCTCCAATACACTTACATTTGATATTGCCCAATTTGATACCATTAATAAATATGACATGCTATATAATATGAAATATATTATTGTGCATGGATAAGAGATATTTCAGAATTTGTTAACATCCAGGACATTATAATCAATGACAAATTTTAAAATTGTATTTAAAGGACAATGAGTTTAAAAAGACAAATAGTTTACTTTAACCAGAATAAAGTAATTTAAATTCCAGTGTATATTACTTTGAGATAAATGGATCCATAGGTCCATGCACTCTTGCTTGTGAATTAATTCCTAGTTACAATCATATAATTTATGACTATTTGAATCCCTTACTTTAGGGGGCACAGCTTGTAGAGCTGTAATATAGTTTTCCAAAGCAACACGGCGACGGTCATTGAGCATGGCTTCAACTCGGGCCATGTGAGTCTCTACTAGCTGCTGTCTCTCATTTGCAGCTTCTTGTTCCAAGGATTCCACCTTCTCTTGGAAATGCTATTGAGGGGGGAAAAAAGTATTACAGCAAAAGTAATCGTAATAATATGAACAGCAATAAATTTGAAACATAAAGTAAACTTTCTGAAAACGAATCGTATTGTCTTCACTGGGATCTTCACTGGGATCTTCTGGAATTTTCTGAATTTTTATTGTTTATGACCAATCTTTCCAATATGGTTAGATGTCTCTCCTGATTCTGAAAATTGTAGCAAAAAGTGAGTATCCAGTGATGATCCAAGTTTTAATGTTCAACAAAATATGATCATATATACATAAAGAAAAAACTCAACTTTTAATGTAATTGATAAAATTACACTACTATTTTTTCCAAAAACAGAGGTTATACAACATATCACATATTCCAATAATATGCTGCTGAGATCAGCAAGCCATCCCATCTTTGCAAAACTGAAAGCACGCATGAAAAAGTATGTGTGTATTTCTGTCCCAATTACATCTCTCTTCTCATGTCTCCAAATAAACTTCAGGCATATTCCCGGGGGGGGAGGCGGACAGACTGTGATACTAACTATAGTCCAACGATTTATATTTTCTCTGTATTCCATGGAGTTCAAAGCATAAGCACGTAAGGTGAGGATTATGATTATTTTCTCCTGCATATCCTATGGTACATAAGGCTGGACTATATGATTTGCTCAAAGTCATTAAGTAAATTTAAGGTCTTGGGGATAGGGGAGTATATATTCTATTCTTTAAGAGGAATTGGCTGTTCTCTTCATAAATTGAGAAGAATCATCTATCTGCTTTCTGTACATAATTTAAATTAAACTGCATCAAATTTTACCCACTTGTTGGAAAAAATAGTTTATTCAGTAGCTTAATTGTTTTAGAAATAAAATTATTACTGATTTTAATAACAAGGATCAATAATAACAAAAAGAATGTGTTTATTTCATTCTATTATTCAAAAAGCTACTACTATACTATTAAAACTATATGCATAAAAAGAATACTAATAGAAACTAAAATATAAACATTTAAATGTTAAATGTTAAAATTATAAATCTAGATAATTACATGTAATGAAATGGACTTTTTTTAATATAATGGTATAGGCCAGAGGTGCCCAACCCCTGGGCTGTAGCCCATGACTGGGCACTGAGCTATTTGGAACAGGGCCATGGAAGTGGCAGGCAAGTGCATGGCCTCGATTTACAACCACAGTTGAGACCAAAATTTCTGTTGTTAAGCGAGACATTTGTTAAGTTAGCCTTGCCCCATTTTACGACCCTGCTTGCCACAGTTGTTAAGCGAATCACTGCAGTTATTAAATTAGTAACACGGTTGTTAAGAGAATCAGGCTTCCCCATTGACATCAGAATTTTGCAAAACATGATCACATGACCCTGGGACACCATAAGCGTCATAAATATGAACCAGTTGCCAAACCTCTAAATGTAAATCACGTGACCATGGGGATGCTGCAACGGTAATAAGTGTGAAAAATGATGACTTTTTTCAGTGCCATTGTAACTTCAAACAGTCACTAAATGAACTGTTGTAAGTCGAGGACTACCTTATAGGCCCTTATAATATACAACCTATTCTGTGAAGGAAAGCTTTCCAGATGCATATTCAGTCTAGCTTTTCTCTTACAAACCCTGTGCCATCAAGGTATATTAGTGTTATACTGTAACATACCTGAAGATTAGCGATCACAACTCCTTCCCCCATCCAGGAGCAGCCACACACCTGCCTGCTGAGAAGGGAAGGGAAGGGAAGGGGAAGAGAACGAAGGGAGATTTTCCATGCTCCTACCATTCTCACAAGGAAATTCAATGAGAAAAGTCAGGCAGGAAAAGTCACTACTGCTCCCTCTTCTTTTACCTGCCCATGGTTACTCTGTGTCTCTGTTTAGATAAGGAAATATCTCTAAAATGATGACCCAATGGGGAATGAATTATGTAAGGGTTATTAAGCGTATGTAAACACACAATGTACGCAATCTATTATAATAAGCTGGACAAAATAAATACAAATAGTAATGTTGTTAAGTGTTACACAAAACTCAATCATACCACAGTCTTATTTTTTTTATTATACAATCCTAAATTAGCATTTTCTTTTTTACCTGAATCACAGCCTTTTTATCAGCTTTCGGCAAATTTTTTGCTTGATGTTCTGCCTCTTCCCATTCCCTCATGACCTGTGCAAATAAAACAGAAAATGAACAAATATTGTTCTATGTAAAATGGTTTCAAACGTTTACTGCTTAGAAGTCTCCCCCCCCCCTCCAATTGTAGTATGGAGTGAGTCCTAAAAGCTGAATAGTGAAAATTATTCACATTCCAAAGAGGCACTCATTGTTCATTCTAGGGACAGCCGAGGTTTGCCATTAACCTCAAGCCAGAAAGTAAAGACAATTCAGAGTTAACAATAATTGTATACATACATAGACTGGAAGGCAAAGACTAAAATCATAAATACTTTACAGTACTAATCACTACAAAATTATGCAAATTATTAGATTATGAATATGCTGATTAGTTAAATATATATAAAATGTATTTCCTCGCTGTCAAGAGATAATGTATTGTATGTTTGAGAAAGTATTTATGCACAAGACATTTCCAGTGCTTTTCTGAAGGTCTTATTTAAAACTGTACAGCAAGGCTGGACAAACCTTAGGCTTACAGGATGTGCATGTGCTCTCAGTTAAAATACTGAAATCAACCAACCAGTCAACTGAAAAATACATAGAATGTCAATTGATTTTTAAAATTAAGAAATGTGTTTCCTCACCACAGGGACTTATCTGTATCAGAACCAAATTCACAAGTTCTTTGCTTGAAAAAATACTTTGTTTTCCCCTGTGTTTATTCAAACGGGTCACTGTATATATCATGTTTACATATTTTAAACCAATAATCCAGTTTACAAGCGAACGTATCTGTTCAATCCACATAAAAAAAAAACACCATTTACTATAAAAAATAATTTAAAGCTAAGTATTTGTGTACCTTCACCCAACAAAAAAGAAGAAAATCAGAAAAAGATACTTTACTTCTGATATATACTTTTTTATATCCCTAGCATACATCACAGCGGAAGAAAATATGGATCTTTTTCCTGTTTTGTCTTACAATCAGTTTCATACATAACTTGATTACATTCACTTATTTAGGCTATTTCATGCTTCCCCCACCTTGCTGAATGGATTAGAGACATTGATATATGGTTGACAGTTACCTCGGAAAATTTATATACCCATTTTATAAACAAAAGGATATTGTTATCAGCCAGTTACAATGACGGGCAGGGGGAGGACTTTTTGGACACGAGATTTTAACATCAGTGGCCAGCAAAAAAAAAAAAAAAAAACAGAAAAAAAACAAGAGATGAGAATATAATATGTGAAATGCTTTATCATAGCTCATCATTTATCATATAGAAAGTTCTATAAAAAGTGCAAATCTTTAGCAGGCCAGCTTCTCTTTGAAAGTTATGAATGTTCACTCTAAAGCTGAATTAAAACTACACAGATTATATTTTGAATATGTAAGCATTGGGGGGGAAGGGGGAAGTTTGACGCACCATACCCTCAACTTATTAAATCAAATTGAATGCTTCTTTAAATTCAAGAAGAGTGCACTATTGCATGAATAGGCTTGCAGATTTTTTAAAAGACTTGTGGTGTGGGGGAGTAAGCAACTGGAGGAACAAAAATGAGAGGATAAATTAAATAATCAGAGAAATTCATTAAGGTTTAGGAAACGGGAACACTTGATTATAGTGGATAGCTACATCAAGTTTGCATTACAAAAACCAATTAATAGATCCATCTGCAATTTACCTGAGACATTCTTTCACGATGCTTCGCTTCTAGTCTCTCTTTTGCTTTTTGGAAATGGGAATGTTCATTCTCATCACCAGGTGTTTCCAGGTACTTGTCAACAGCATCCGGAGTGCTGGCAGCTGTGGTAGGTACTAGAAAAAGGAATTTACAAAAGAAAGCAAAGATTTCTTTTAAAAGGAATTATGAAGTCTTACATTGTAAGCAACCAGCTAGTAGAGGAACAAATACAGAAATAATGTATTTCAAGAAAATATGTCTGCATTTCAGAGAAGCTGCATATAAACACAACAGGAAAGCATGAAAGTTTCAGGTTATTTCAAAAGAAGCAATGAGAGGAAACTAGGATTTTAAAACATTTTTTTTTTAATTTGGGAAAGCAAACAAGTATATAATTACATATGCAGATTTAATTCCCAGGCAAGTTTGACTTGTACCCTGTTCCTACACACGACACATTTTAAAAACCCACTTTATGACTACACTCAAACATTAATTTATTATTAGCTACAACTAACAAGACAGGAGGTAGGAATAGCATATGAGACAAAGACAGGGAAAGAACACTAAACTTGATCTATGCAGCTCTCCAAAGCTTTGATTGCCAAAAAAATCTCACAAACATATGGTAATAGCATATGTTAAAAATTCATCATTGTCCAAACACAAGCTTTCCTGCTAATTATTACAGGCTTCTTTAGCTTTGCCTTTAATTTGGAAACTGAAGAATTATTACACAGGAAGCTGTCATAAACCAAGACAATTTATCTGTTCATCTAGGCCAGAATTATTTTGACTCTCAATGGCTTTTCAGGTTCTCAACTGAAGTCACCCATATAATCAATAACATGATTTTTTTTATCCCATGATTGAAATAAAGCAAATCTTCCACTATTCAGTTGGTCTTTCCACATTTAAAAACCACAAATTAACAGCAGATTTAATGAAGTGAAATGTGCAGATACAGAGAAATATACTCAGAATTCTTGTCATTCATTTTATTCTCCTTATTTATTCAAAATTTGTATGAATATTGAATCAAATCTTCAACTGTAAAGCATACTTTCTTTTGTAGAATTTCATTTTTTTACAAGTGACATCTAGACAACTTCTGAAAATTAAAACATAAAAATAGAGAACATTGGATATCTTCTTGTAACCAAGCTTAACCTTTTAATGTCCAGGTAGACTTTGTTTAGCAAACACAATTGGGACGAACAGCTCTTGTCACTAAGTAATACAGTTGCTACATGAAACATTACATGACTGCAACAGACTGACAATGTCATTTCCCATTTAATCATTTAAAAAGTCACTAAGGGTCATTATGTGTGACATCACATGACCATGACTTGCAATTTTACTGTTAGCTTCTTCTTTGACTCTGCTTCTCAAACGCTAACTCTGAGGTTTGCAAATGGTGATCATATGACCATGGGACTTTGTGACAATCAAACACCTGCCAGCTATGAAATGACAAAATTCTGATCACATGACCATTGGGATTTGCCATGATCATAAATGCAAGAACTGGTTATAAAGTTACTTTTTCAGTGATATAGGAAATTCAAATGGTTGCTAAACAGGCAATTGTTAAGTGAGGTTTACATGTATGCTCTTTTGTTCGTGCAAACACAAAACGGCCCATTTGGACACAATCTCACTGCTTTTAAAGTTTAAATTACAAATTTGGTAAAAAGAACTATATAGGCAAATACAAATTTTCAAGATGCTTTACCATCTGAAATTGCACTGTAACCCTAATATCTATTAACAATGCTTAAGAAAGTTCACACAAACATATTGGATCTGCCATAATTAGTGTTGATGAGGTCATTATAATATATTCAGCAAGAGTCAAAGGTTTTATTCAGTAATTCTTGGCAAAAGTGTTTTAAAAGTCTTTACTAAGAAAAGAGCTAGCCTCAATTCAGACAGTACATAGGGGAACAAATATAAATGCTAATTAATTAGTGCGATTACAAGAGCTTCAGTATTGAATTTGTGCACATCATATAAAATGAATCGTGCTGATTTGGAACCATTCAAGACCTTTCCTTAAATCTTTCAAGGAGGACAAAAACAGAGTTGAAACTCCAATTGTTTACCAAGCAAAAGCAGGAAAAAAAAAAGAAATATATTTGTCCTTGCAGTGCACTATTTAGAACTGGAATAAGATTCTTCTTCTCTAATTCCAAACTTCAGAATGCCCATCCAGTAAGATCAGGCAAAGTCGGAGCCGTTTCTGCAAGGAGGGTTTTCTGGAACACTGACAGTAGGCATGTTCCATATGCCCTCAATTAAAAAATGTCCTCTCTATGGACAAGGAAACATGCTCTCTCAGTCATGATACTTGCCCCCGAGAATAATATTCCCATACAGATCTATATAGCACCCCCCCAAATAATGTTCCCAAAGTCTTTCAAAAGCACAGCTGTTCTTACAAGCTTTACAGTAAGGTGGTTGCTAAGCCTTTATAAATTGTTTTTTATTGCAATGTTTGGTTTTTCTCTTCTGGACATCTATGATCAGTTTCTTATTTTTTGCCTTTAAAATGCCTTACATTATTATGGCTGGTCGCACAATTAGCCCGATATTTAGATTGGATTAGGCATTTTTTAATCCACCTATTGAGTCTTTCCCGAGGACTTGGGATAGGAAGATGCTATTGTTTGATGGTCTTAAAGGTATTGATACAGAATGTGAGCTTTTGCCAAGTAAAGTTACTTTAGTATTATTCTCTGTTCATAACAATATGAAGTTTATATACATCGAGATTTATTATACACACATATTCTGTAAAATAAAATCTTAATAGTCTCTATGATCAGTTACTTTAATTGTTCCTGTTTTTAAAGTGTAAGATGCACTAACTTTATTATATAGAGAGAAGTAAAAACATTTCTTAGTTCTAATTCCTATGCTATTTAAGGAACGAAGCAATGTCCCACAGTTTAGCAGAATGTCATTAGCCTAGTAACTTTCTGATTCCATAAGATTTAACACCTAAAAATGTGTTTCAAACTTTTATCTTTATATCTTTCTTAACATACTTAACGTTAATGCTGTGTGTTACTTAATAGTGAATTGTTATGGTTTGGGATCAATGCTACATTGCATCACTTTTAACAACCATCTGTCCCAGGAAACTAAAAGGAATCTTAAAAGCAGTTAAAGATTGAAATTACTGTTTTTAAGAAAAATCCTTTAAGGATCACTATTGTATTAACTGAACACACAACTCTAACATATTTACAGAAAACCAGACATGAACTTTAGGCCAGCTCAATCCTTCTATAACCTGTGATTGGTTTATATATATGAATACCAAAACATTGTACGTTAAATAAAGAAATAACAGAAATAACAGCCTGTACAGAATCTATTTTTAAGCCATCTGTCAGGCCTGGAAACCATACTATGGTAAGACAATGGCTTCTGAGTTTTTTTTATGCAGAAGAGGTTTTTCTGGAACCCTGACACTATCAATAACTGCAAGGGAAGTTTAACATATATTGCAGAATTGTACTATTTCCAAAGAGTATGACAGAAGGTATTAGAATTCTAAAGTACTTATATATTTTAAAGTTCCCTGTTCAAAATCCCATTTGTTTTCTTAAAAATAAGCCCAGCTAATTAGAAATTGTATTTTTAATGCTTGATGACTCTTCACCAGCATTATAACAAGGGGGGACGGGGGGACGGGGAACGAAGAGAAAAAGTTAACAAATTACAGTTATGATCTCATTTGAATTTTTTTAGACTGCTTGAAAAAATGTTAAATAAATTATCCAAATATCCAAGCATTTTGGACCTTTGGAAATGGAGATACAGACAGTCCTTGACTTACAACTGTTCATTTAGTGAACAAAGTTACAACGGCACTGAAAAAAGTGACTAATGATAGTTTTTCACACTTACAACTGTTGCCACTTCCCCATGGTCCCGTGATTAAAATCTGGACACTTGGCAACTGGCATGTTTATATGAGATGTCCTGGGATCATATGATCATGTTTTGCAATTTTCTGATAAGCAAAGTCAATGGGAAAGTCACACTCACTTAACAACCGTGTTAGTATCTTAACTGCAGTGATCCACTTAACAACTGTGGCAAGAATGATCATAAAATGGGACAAAATTAACTTAACAACTGTCTTGCTTAGCAGCAGAAATTTTGGACTCAATTATGGTTGTAAGTCAAGTACGACCTGTATTGGACAGAAGGAATAAACAGAGTGGACCAGCCTACTTAACAACCAGAAAAGTGGAATACACACACACACACACACACACACACACACACACACACACACACACACGGAAATAGAGAGTGAAGCTTGATGAATAATCAGAAGCAATTCTCTAGTTTTTATTTTAAAATGTAGACTAAAAAGAGATTAGTTTCACTTACTCCGGCATGAAATTCTTGACAGGTTTATCTGCAACATAATGTATCTTGAATTTTAAAAAGTAAATAAAATTTAATTTGTCAGATGTGGCTATGATATATGTTTAGTTTAGTTTGATACAGAAAACATTCTGGTTATGTTTCATTGCATTTACTTTTCTTCCAATCCAGTTTTCCTCCTTGCCAAACAGTGGTGGTAGATTTAACTGAGAAATGGCATCTGATGGAATGGACTCTAATATCAAAAAACAGCTGCAAGTTTGGTTTCCTTAATAATATTCTAATAATAAAGATTATTAAAAACGGCTCCAACATAGAATTAAGGCAAAATTTCCTGACAGTGAGAACAATTAATCAGTAGAATGGCTTGGATGCTCCATTACTTCCATTACTGGAAGTCCCAAGAAATTGGGAACTAATTGTTTAAAATGGTACAGAGCCTCCTATTCAAGCAACATATTGGACTAGAAGACCTCATGGTCCCTTCCAACACTGTTATTCTATGTTCAATCTCTGAATCACATTACCAGTCAGATCTTTCTCTGGCAACACTTAAGATGTTTTCCTTCATAAGGGAGAGGAAGATACAAGGTAACAAACGAGGTCTCACTTGCAATAAGACCAAAAACCTCTTGTATAAACTCCTTTTGAAAATAGTTATCCTGAAAAAAGAAACAGCTTTGAGAAGAGAAGAAATTTCTTCTGCTGTGCCCTGGCTTCAGAGTGCAAAACATTAAATACCAACTACCAATATCCAAAGTAAACTTCTTCCACTTAAGCAGAACTAAACATACTTAATGACTTGTAGAATGTTTTCCTAAGCATATTTTCCTCTGAAATAACTCCAACTGAATTTAATTCAATTGTGCTCCCAATATGTGCATTTCAGACTGCAGTATAAGTAGCTCAGAAGAGAACTGACACAATGTATTCGATTGTATACTTATCTTTTGTAGTGTATATGCAGCTAAAATAATCAAATGCATATGTAAATAGAATGAGTGTAAAATTAAATGAAAATATTACTGCATGAATAGGATGAACTGAGGAGAAAATGCAATAATTTCATAAAATATCATTCAACAATGAGAATTTCAGTGACCATGTAAACGAAATCATAATAAAGCTTATAATGAAAGGGACAAGGTTTGTGTCCATCTCCCCTTTTGATTTAGTCTTTTACCATTATTTGAAAGTGAAGAATAACTGCTTAGTCTTATTAGTCATAGTTTGTCATTTTATTAAACTGACAAGCTGTAGATTATCTAAATTATTAATCTTTTGAAACACTTTGTTTGACATAAGATGCATTATAATGGACCATGAAGCAATTGTATAATTGTAACGAGTCAAATCAGACAATAAATATTCTATTGCATCCCCAAATGTATCAGAATGATATGGAAACATTTCAACTCAATAGATAAATTCTATTTTACGAGAACTGAATGTACAGCAATTATGCAAATTTAGGTGTGATTTCATCTCCACAATCATCTATAACAAATAAATAAACATGTACGTGTATATATTGTATATACTGTGTATGCATATGTGTGAGTACTCAGATCAAATTTTTCTGAAATAGATTTATTTTGCGTGGACATGTAGTTTGTTGCATCACTACTATTTTACAAAACAGGACACAAACAAAATAATATAACCGGAAGCAGTTTTACAAGCTTGCAGATTGTTTCTATTTTGATCATTTACTGTGCATGCATGGAACAGTACACAGATGCATAACAGTGAGTATGTTTGTATAACAAGCTTTTAACAGAAATTTTAAATGCTAAGTTTTTCATATCCCAGTTTCCATTACTGCAGCAGCAATAATTTGTGTCTACAACATAGATGACAGAAGTCACTAATTGTCATGCCTGAATAGATAGAAAGCAAGAGAAACAGACGCACTAATGGCCAAACACATTCTACAAAGATGCGAGTAATTAGGAAAGCTGACAGAAATATGGTTAGTGATAGGCCCAATCCCAAAATCTTTTTTTTTTAAGAAAAACAAAAACAAAAATGTTTACTACAGAACAGCAGAGGCAGGGTGGCATGAGATAGAAGAGAGAAAGAAACTGCCACAGGCTGGAAAGATCCACTTACTGACGCTGCCACAGACTGCCATGCAGTATTCCTCAGTGTCAAAGTTGTTTCGGTTTCCACCACATCCGCCGTAAAAGAATGGGGCACATTTTCCTTCAGTCACATCAAAGTACCAGCGGGAGATCATTGCTCGGCAAGGACCAGTCTCAGCTTGTTCAGAGCACACTTCTAATTATAGGAGATGTGGAGGAACTACATTTAGCATGAAAGTGGAATTGTTAATTCTATTCTATATACGTAGATATGTCTCTACATATTTTCCAGGAAACAAAAAATTGGAAGTGGCTTTTCAATGAAGAAGTTTTATACCTTTATTATAGCATCAACAAAACTTAACTGCTTCAAGTTCCATTCTTTAAATTAAAATATATTGTTCTTGTTTTAGGTCAGTGCTTAAAGTCTATCAGGGAAGATCTGAACTGAAGACAATTGATTCTATGGAAAATGCTCCTGTGTCACCTTTGTTACAAAACCATCTCCCAGAATGAAAAATGCTGAGATTCAAATTCAACTACCCTGTTTTCCTGAAAACAAGACCTCCCTAGATAATAAGCCCAATCAGGCTTTTGAGCGCATGCACTAAAATAAGCCCTCCCCAAAAATAAGCCTTCCCCGAAAATATTTAAGTGCATTTGCAGCTAGTCCCCGTCATTTTCTCGGGTTAGGGTTAAGGAGACAGAGGTGGAAATCAGGTAAGATGGCAAGAGGAGCCCCGTCTTGCTCCACGCACCCCAAAATAATAAGATGTCCCCCGAAAATAAGGCCAAATACTTATTTTGGGGTTCAAAAAAATATACGACAGGGTCTTATTTTTGGGGAAACATTTACTCATTAGAGGTCAGATCAAATCAACAGTGTTCCAAACCTGTGTGGGAGGGAGAAGAAATAACCCTTTTTTAAAAAAAAGTTACACAACACACAGTCATATTTACCTTTTATTATTTTTGTTATTTTTAATTATGGCCATCTATTTCAAAATACAGGTTCTGGGTAGCCTCTACAATGCTTACCACATTTCATAGCTAGTTTTTATTTAGATTTTCAGTTTTATACTTTTTTAGATTAGAAATAATTATTCAGATCCTTTCACTCCACTCGATTTCATAATCAATCAATAATACTATTTGGATAACCTTTGCTATTTCTTCTTAATTGAAGTGGTATTTTCTATTGCCAACACTTAAGTATTCTTAAAAAGGATATTATAAACTTTGTCATGTAAACTGTTTATTCCAGTTGTTCCCACAGAATATTTGCTAACTGCAAAAGTATATATAAACATATGAATAGTGCAAAAACACATTTTCTTCAAAATGTCCCCTTTCTTTTAATTTCTTAACAAAACCATACTGCCTATTTTGAAATGAAGTATTATGGACAACCTGTATGTTTGTTAGAGCTATGGATTGGTAAGTTATATAAGAAAAAAGTAATGCTTTCTTGCCAAAAAGAAAATAAATAAAGTACTAGTTGTGGAAGTGTGCAAAACGTTCTGATTTTGAAATATTTCAAATGTTTAACATGCCAAAAATATGACCCAATGACCTTTCCTAAAAGTGGAGATAAACTTAAGTTAACATCTGAATACGGCCCTTCAGTTTCCTCTGTTTAAAAGAAATGAAAGAACAAAGAGCGCACATTAGAGCGCACATTAGGTGGAAAAGGCTGCTGATGGTTTAATATAGTTACACATTAAACTGCAGCCAGTAACTGATCTAAACTGGTCAAGGTAAATTTCATGCACACAGATATTGGAATATATTATGTGGAATAACATAAGTGAATAGTGCCATTCAGTTCAATAACGCTTATGCTACAGCTCAGAATTCAAAATTAAGTTCCCAGGCTAAATTTTATCAATAACCTTAAAAATACAAACTAAAAATTATTATAACTAAAAATATTTATATTTAAAAAATAAACAAAAACTTTTTTCAAGTTAAACTACATCTGCAAAATTACATGTTAAATTTTTAAGTATTTGAATCATACTGATGATCTTATATTTGTTCCAATCATTTCTTCCTTTTCTTTTCTTTAGTTTCTCCCACCAAATGTGTTAAGAGAAATGGCAGACAACAATGCTGGCCAGGCATCTTCAAGTGTTGTGCTGCAGTGACAGCTGCATATTAGCTCACAAGACATGACATCCTTTAGTCTCTTCTAGACACTTCATGAGCAGTTGAGAGAGTTAGCATGCCTCTTGCCTTTTTTTCTAAATTTTTTTGAGGAGTATATTAAAAAACTAAAACCAATACAACATCCTAATATAGAAATACTCTGTGTGTGTGTGTATGTGTGTGTGTGTGTGTGATGCAGAGAAAAATCAAAGCAAAAGAAAAAAAGAACTTCCCTTTTCATCCTCAGCAAATATTGTCAACATTAGTAACTTATCACTGTCTTTTAAAATATATACTCTTGCTTTCTCCTGACAAAGGGTTAAAAGAGGCAGTGCCCTTTGAAAGGGCAAAATTACCGCTTTAAAAAGTGCTCCAGAAGCGGCTGCTTTTGCCTCCACAACATTGGTTGAAGGACTCCAATCTGGACTGTTTGGGCTAACACTGCAGGATTGTTCACATTATCCACTAAAGGTATCCATCCTAGACCTGCCTCAGTTGCCACTCAAGGTTTTCTATACTGAGCAGCTATAGCAAATGAACTGCAGGAGAAGGCAGCTAAAAAGAATCTTCCCTTATATTTCTAAAACAAAAAGATGAGAGGATATACAAATTAGTGCAAAGGTCTTTTGGATATGGTGAAGAAATCAAATAGCTTGCAAGTCTTGAATAAGTTCATTTAAGCAAATCTATTCCACTTCATAGTGTATTATTAACAGATCTGTTGTCACAAGATCAAAACTGGGAAAATAAAAACAGCAGAATACAAGTCTGGGAGAAAATTATTTAGAGAGTAGAGAGTAGTATAGCATGGCCAATAAAGTAGTTCTTTAAAAACTACTCCATATTCTCAAAATAATGTCAACTATCTTTCAGTTACAAATATCCCAGCATTGGGCAGATGCTTGAGAAGATAATATATATGTAGTCTAAGACATTTATAGAATAAATTAATTTTTCATTTTTTTTCAGCCAGATTAAAACTTGCCTTTTCTTCCTAATTTCATATATTTACCAATTTCAATATGATACAGGCACGTATTAAATACATTTTAATAGCAATGTGAAATAAAAGGGTCTCTCATAAAATATTATACACACAAATGGATAAATGATTCAAGAGATGTCATGCAGAACTGCTTCATATTCATATATAAGGCTGAAATGAAAAAATAAAATTTAACAATGTAAACAAAACCAAACCACTTATTGCTTTATAAGATGTTTGACTTTTAGAAAACTAGGACACATTCCATTTCTAATAGAAATAAACATTTTCCACAAAATGGTAACACTACAAGAAATACAGAATTAAATATTATGGCTTCATGCCAAACCAAAGAGGAAAAATAAGCCCCTTTACATATTTTCAAGAACTTTCTCAAACTTTAAAAGCTTTTTGCTTCCTTAAGATATATAGTGTAACAGATTACTTTATATAATTTAAGGATCCCAAATAGTTATCTCTGCATTGCAGCACTAGCAATGAATAAAGCACATGCAATAAAGAATCTTGAGCAAGATTACTGAATCCAAGAACCATTTTCTACCTGCCATAATGTTTTACAGCTACTCGTGAATACAAAACTCCTAAAACTAAATCAATGGCTCCAGACAGATTCTAGTTTTCCCCCCAATTTTTTTAGTCATATTGACTATTGTGGAGAGGTCCTATGCCGACAAATAAATTTCATAAAATATTTGACACCTAATTCAGTGTAGGTATTTGTTTGTGTACACCAAGAGCAGCTCCCCGGCGCACACACGTGGGAGCACTGGAAACCGGAAGAACAGTTCCCTGGCATGCATGCGCCCACCAGGAAGCTGAGCTTCCAGTCACCTGGTCTTCTGGTTTCTGGAGCACATGCACGCACGAAAACCAGCTGGCCAGTGCACATGTGTGCGCTGGAAACCAGAAAAGTGGAGACCAGCATGGAAGAGCGGAGACCAACTAGAAGCTCAGTGAAGACCAGCACCCTGGAACCAGGAAGAGCAATGGATGACAGCTGGCGTGCCTGGAGGAATGGCTCTGCGTGCCACTTCCATCATGCATGCCATAGGTTTGCCATCATGGACAAAGACCCTAAAAGAAATTATTTAAATAAATATAGCATATTAGCATTTGTGAACATTTCTGAATAATTTATAGGTATTAAACCAGTTTTAAACCAGTTCTTTCTCATTTGCTCTTTAAGAAAAAACTGAATTTTAAAAGACAATGTCTTAATTTTTATTAAAATATTGCAATGAGGCTTCCCAGGACAGTAAAAAAGTCAGTAAATAAAGTAGGGGAAAAACCCTTCTTTGTATTACAAGATAGCTTAAGGTGAAGAACTAATGACACTTCAACTGTTAGAGATCTTTTATAACTGAAATGTGATTTCGAGTTTCCAGGTGAGGAATGAAGATCTATGACGTGTCTGAACGAGCAGAGATTATGATGGTGGCTAAGACCAAAAAATAGCAGTAGACCATCTCACAGAACATCTCTGAATAAAGATAAGAGATCACCCACTTAGGCTCTGGATGATTGCTCCTCACAAGGACACAGGATAGCAATTTCCTGTGGGTTTGAATGTCAGTAGATGAAGGAAAAAATCAGGCTGTCAACTGGAATAAAGCCTTTTAAAGGTCACTGGGTGTGCCAACTCATTTTCCAATCACTTTTGGAAATTACCTTAGAACTCAAAATAACCGAATTGGAAGGGGCCTTGGAAGTCTTCTGCTCCAACAAATGGCTGTCCAATCTCTTCTTGAAAACTTCCAGTGACAGAGCACCCATAATGACTGGAGGCAAATGTTTCCACTGGTTGTTTGCAGTGTCAGGAAATTTCTCCATTCTAGGTTGGATCTTTCTTTGATAATCTTCTATCTGTACTTCTTGTCCTGCCCTCAGGTGCTTTGGAGAATAGATTGACCTCCTCTTCTCTGTGGCAGCCCCTCAAATATTGGAAGACTGCTATCATGTTACCCTAGTCCTTCTCTTTGTTAGATTAGACAAATCCAGTAACTGCAACAATTCATTGTATGATTTAGCTTCCAGCCCCCTAATCATCTTTGTTCATTCTTCTCTACACTCTTTCTAGAATCTCAACATCTTTTATTTTGCAGTGACCAGAACTGAGTGCAATATTCCAAGTGTGGCCTTCCTAGTGCAGTATAGAGTAGTACTATACTTGTGATTTTGATGCTATCCCCCTGTTGATGCAGCCTAAGATTGGGTTGGCTTTTTTGGCAGCTGCAGAATAAAGCTGGCTCATATATAAGTGGTTGTCCACTAGGGCATCCAGATCTCTTTCACAATTACTGCTGATGAGCAAGGTACCACCTATTCTATACCTGTGCATTTGGTTTTTCTTGCCTAAGTGTAAGAGCTTATTTTTCTCACTACTGAATTTAACTTTGTTGGTCCAATGTGCAATCAAGACTATCAAGATCCTTCTGTATCTTGAATCTATTCTTCTAAAATGTTATTCACTCTAGCTTGGTGTCTGCAAATTTGGGCCCAAGACAGAACCTTGAGGTGCCTCAATACATGCTCCCCTCCATGCACTTGTAGTTCTGTTGAAGATTACATGTTCAGTGCATGTGATCAACTACCGGTAGTTGCAAATCCATTTGGTGGTGATGCTGTCTATCCAAAATGTTTCTATCTTAACAAGAAGTGGGCTGCAGTTTACTTTATCATATGCCTTACTGAAGTCTAAGTAAACTATGACAACAGTATTTTCCTGATCCACTAATTTAGTCACTTTGTCAAAACACGCAGTAAGGCTTGCCTGGCATGTTCTGTTTTGACACTCCCATTTTCTTTTTTCTAGGTGTTTGCATATTCATTGCTTAACTATCTTTTCCAGGATTTTCCAAGGCATTAGGCTGATTCGTCTGCAGTTTCTTGGATCTATTTTCCCCTTTTAGAAGACTGTACCCACATCAGCTGTTTTGTAGGTCTCTGGTGGTTTCTGGTACTCCATGAGCTTTGAAACATTTGGTTCAGTGATTTTGAGTTAACATCTGTCAGAATGTGAACCCTGAGATGTAATCAATCTGGTCCTGGTGATTTGAACTTATCTATAATGGATTGGTGCTCTTTTAACATTTTCTTGCTTATATTGATTTGTAGTCTTTATTTTGTTTTATGATACTGCTTTTGATAGGTTTGACTATTTTTTCCTTTTATGTAAAGACAGATGCAGAGAATTAATTAAGCAGTTCTACTTTCTCTCTGCTACCTATCACCTCCTTACCATCTTCTCCCATTAGTTGACCATTTCATTTACTTTAATCTTCTTTTTCCATGTTGAAAGCAACATCATTATTTTTGACATTTGTTACAAGTCTTACTTCATTCTGAACCTTAGCTTTCCTGATTTCATTTTTTGCAGATTTGGGCTATTTGTTAGTTTTCTGTTTTAGTTATGTGTCCCACTTTCCATTTTTTATTCTTGTCCTTTTTGTCTCTGTTTATCAGAGAGTTCTTTATGCAAGCATGCTGGTTTCATTGGTGGTCTCTTATTTTTCTTTCTTAGTGGTACTGTGCTAGATTGCACTTTTATGATCTCAGTTTTCAGAGCTTCCCAAGTTTCTTGAGTTGTTTTCCTCTTTAAGATTCCATCTATGTAATCCTTCATAAATTCATCTCTAAACTTGTGGATATCAGCTCACTTAACGTCTTAAGACACTTGTCTGACTTGTGCTTGCATTATGTTGAATTCCAATATGACATCGTCATTCTCCCCCAAAGCTCCCACAACTTCAAATCCCTGTGTCAAGATGATTGACCTAGATAAGCAGTTTCTAGTAGACTAAGAGAAGCCTTGAAGAAATCTTTGATATTGGAAAAAGAAAAACTGAAAATAGATCAAACCTTATCATAGAATTTGCATGAACTCAGAATTAAGATTCTTAGAAGTAAAAAAAGGACAAATATTTTTTTCATCAAGGTTTAAATAAGACATGTTTGTATAAATATGGGATCCCTTTATGAACTTTTCGTGGACATTAGGATTGAAATGTTAATTAATGGATTTGTGTATGGATAAAGGATCAGTTATGGGAAGAAGAGATAGAAGCAGTCCTCAGCTTATGACAATTAAGTCCAAAATTTCTGTTGCTAAGTGAGATATTTTTTAAAGTGAATTTTGCCCCATTTTGTGACTTTTCTTGCCACAGTTAAGTGAATCACTGCAGTTCTTCAGTTAGTTACACGGTTGTTAAATGAATCTAGCTTCCCCATAGACTTTGTCAGAAGGCTGCAAAAGGTGATTCCATGACCCCGGGACACTGCAACTGTCACGAATACATCCCAGTTGCCAAGCATCTAAATTTTAATCATGTGACTATGGGGATGCTGCAATGGTCGAGAGAAAAAAAAAAGGTCAAAGTCACTTTTTTCAGTGCCGCTATAACTTTGAATGGCCACTAAAAGAACTGTTGTAAGTCGAGGACTACTTGTACTTATATGTAATATAACAGGGGATGATGAATTATGACATTTATTTGTCCTTAAGATTTAAGACTGAAAACTATTTCTTTATTTTTCTTTCTCATATTCTTTTCCTTTATTTTTTGATATACTTTTAATTCTCTTTTTTCGTTACTTCTACTCTTTCTGTGTTTCATTTGTATTTTTTTACTACTTTTATTAAAACCTTCAATAAAAGTTATTAAAAACATGGAAATGTGATCTTCTTTCTTGAGGACAAGTAGAAAAATATACAGAACTATTGGATTTAACATAAAGAAAGTAATGCAACTTTAAAGATAGTCTTTTGAAAACCCATTCAAATATAATACAAGCATAATTTGCAATTTTAAATGTGGTCTGTTTCACTATTCCTTTTATTATCAGTTTGTTCTCAAACACCACAATAATGTCACAGGGATCATTATGAAGTCATAAGCAGTCAATAAAGGTGCTATAGTTCACTAATAATTACAAACCTTAGAAGAAACCAATGAATCAAAGAGGCTCTGATTTGCTGACATTGCCAAAAAAAAAAAAATTAAATACAGCTTTACATGTCATACCTATCATACAGGGATATATCTGATTATAAAGTTTCATTAATTTAACAGGAATGAAATCCAACTAAGTTATTATGTCGCCTTCTTGTTTTTCTGAGAAACAGTAATTGCTAAAAACAACTTTCATTTATTTCTTGCCAATGGGCAAAAAATAACAGGCTGCCACCTGTCATCTTTCAGGCACGAGTAACACTGTTATGTTCTTTAAAATGGAAGCATATTTGTTCTATCAAGAATATTTTGGCCGCCACTTCGTAAATATTAATGTTTTAAGAAATTATGATAAATAAAATTATGCTAGGCTTTTATTTCCCTGGTGATCCCTGTATTCACTTGTGCCTAAGGGCACATGTTCAAATCTAAGACTTCATACGGAATGAATCATCACTTTATAACCCACATTTTACAATTCATCGAAAAATCTGAAATCATGTTATTCTTGGGGACAGTACTCAGGCTGTCCATGTCTGAATTCAGAACCAATGCTAAGGGGAAAGAGTTATTTCTTTTGTTCTTACTATGATTACAGGTTTGGGGTGATAATTACAAGACTAATACTTCCAATGTGTTCTGCACATCTTGACTGTGGTTAGTAGAGCAAGTCCTTTAGAAATGCTGGGAGAAGAAATGAGGCTAAAGCACATGGTTACTGTGGCATCTCTGGTTAATGATATTCAACCTCCAGGAAATGTATTGAGACTGTTTATTGCCTTCCCTCCATGAATGATTAAACCCAAATAAAAGTTTTGTTCTAGTCATAGAGGAGAGAAGAAATATGGATTTCTCCTTCAAACAGAATACAGAATTCCATAAAATATTAATCCACTATTTGATCAATATATGTGGAAATAATAAACAATCTTTTTTAAATGCTTGGCATAAGAAATTTATTACGTTTACTCTTGTGATGGCATATTACCAACTATGCTTTCCAAAAACTATTCTTGACTTACTCCTGCTATATTTTCTCTATGCTTCATTTCATAGATCTTCATGGCTATATGATTACAAAATTATGAATTTTTCCAAATTCATCAGACAAAAACAAAAATCCAAAATCTGAATTTTCAAGAAATAGGATGTAGCAATTTTCATGAGGCAAAAAGATAAAATACAAGTTAATGTTTGACTGATAGGTATTGCAGTATATGTGTAGATTTGAGAAACCATTCATTCAGTTTATTAGACTTTTCTGATAAAACAGTAAAATTAACATTATTTTACAAAATTAGTATTTCTATTTTTCTAAAAAAATAGAATGTAAAACATATATCTTTATCTGCAATAACACTGACTTAAAAGTCCCAAAGTCCCTGTTTAAAATGAATGTATAAATAATAAGAATTCAGGACCTTGACTGAAGTCCTGCAAAACACACAGATTCAATTTATTTTCCAGTACCACCAATCATACTTTCTAAGAATTCTTGAAAAACATTCAGAGCAAATCAGATTAGGGATACCTTGGTTTACAAAGCATTGTTACAGAAGAAGCTTGACCATATAATGGTCAAATCACTGATTTTAAAATTTTATTGAATTGACATTTGTATCCTATACTTCAACGGAGAATAAATCTACAAGGACAAAAGGCAACATATTAAATCTCCATCTATTTTTGTTACACACCGACCATTTTTTCAGCTTTATTTAAAACGATGACCTTACTGATATGAATCCTTCCTATTTCATACCTTACTAAATATGTTTGTCATATGCTTGATTATATTGATTCGTAGTCTTTATTTTGTTTTATGATACTGCTTTTGATAGGTTGGTCTATTTTTTCCTTTTGTGTGAAGACAGATACAAAGAAGGAATTAAGAAGTTCTGCTTTCTCCCTGCCACCCATCACCTCCTTACCATCTTCTCCTATTAGTTGACCATTTCGTTTACTTTAATCTTCTTTTTCCATGTTGAAAGCAACTTCATTATTTTTGACATTTGTTACAAGTCTTACTTCATTCTGAACCTTAGCTTTCCTGATTTCATTTTTTGCAGATTTGGGCTATCTGTTAGTTTTCTGTTTTAGTTATGTGTCCCACTTTCCATTTTTTATTCTTGTCCTTTTTGTCTCTCTTTATCAGAGAGTTCTTTATGCAAGCATGCTGGTTTCATTGGTGGTCTCTTATTTTTCTTTCTTAGTGGTACTGTGCTAGATTGCACTTTTATGATCTCAGTTTTCAGAGCTTCCCAAGTTTCTTGAGTTGTTTTCCTCTTTAAGATTCCATCTATGTAATCCTTCATAAATTCATCTCTAAACTTGTGGATATCAGCTCACTTAACGTCTTAAGACACTTGTTTGACTTGTGCTTGCATTATGTTGAATTCCAATATGACATCGTCATTCTCCCCCAAAGCTCCCACAACTTCAAATCCCTGTGTTTGGTTGGGTAGTGTACATCTATGGTAACCTCGTTTCTTTTTCCTATTAATGCAAATGCATTCAAGAAGGTTTTCATCCTTGGTTTTTTACATTTCTGTAGAGATATAGTTATTTCTTACCTATTATGTGACTAACTTCTCTTTTGTTAGATCTATTTGTTTTAAACAATTTAAATCCCTCTAGCATTATTTTCCAGTCATAGGTTTCATTCCACAAAGTTTCAGTAAAGGCAACAATATTGTATCTGCCCTCATGTACTAAGATTTCAAGTTCATGCTGTTCCCTATACTTTGAGTGTTAATATAGAGGTATCTGAGTCCAATCTGAACAACCCTGTGTTTGCTTCCTATGTCCCCTGTTTTGTGTGTTGTTTCCCTTCTTTCTCACCACTTGTTGATTGCCTTGAGGTATATGCTTTGGGATTAGGTCCAAATTTAAAAAAAAACAAAAACAACCACACACACACACAAAAACCCTGTTCAACTATCTTCAAATCTTCAAAATGACAAGTTTGAAAAACTACCTGGTGAATTTACCTTTGTATTTGACAACAGAAAATTTTATTATTAGCTTGTGAAATTAAAATATTAGTAATAAATGGCAAAAAGCTAAGTAGAATCTGGTTCAAGAAAGTTTATCAGCAAATTAAGGAACCTAGGAAAATGGGATACTGGGACATTTGCTACAAGATATTGGAAATAACTATATAAATAAAAAGCACTTTCATGTGAACCAGTATGTTTAATCTCTCTTACATCAAAACAGAAATTGGAAACTTTTATAATTTCAGAAACTAAAAACTAGTGGGGATTAAAGATTCCAGGCAGAAAAAATCCCCAGAAAAGCTTGTCTTTTTTCCCCTTTGGTCAGCATTGGAACTTGGAAAATAACAGAAAATGCTCTGGCATTTGAAATACTTGAGGACAGGGATGGGCAATTAATTTTCCCAATGGCTTAAAGAGACATATGAGTAACTGAGACTGTTGTGGAGGGCTACTGCCTCTTCCCTGCTACTGTTGCTGATGCTGCACTAGCATCACACTCTCTGCTGCTGCCCTGCCATTGCCACTGTTCCACCTACCATCACCGCTATGGTCCAACCAGAGGTTGTGGACTTCAACTCCCAGAATTCCTCAGCCAGTTTTTCTGGCTGAGAACTCTGGGAGTTGAAGTCCACAAGTCCTAAAGTTGCCAAGGTTGGAGACCCCTGGTCCAGACGAGGACCACTCTGCAGGCCATAAAATGCTTAGAACTGCTTCAGAAGGTTCTTGAATAATGGGTTCAAAAAACAGCGGCTTTATTCTCAGGAATGATGCATATTTTATGAATAGATTATGTCCAGAAATATTAAAGAAGAAATTATTAATAACGAGAACATCTTGGAAAACACACAAGATAAAAAGAGGAAAGAAATTTTGCTTGATGCAGAAATATCAAAATGTAAAGAATTTGCAAAATATTGAGAAATTAGAAAATTATGGATTGTAAGACAGAATCAATAACTAAAGTGGAAATATAAAGTACAAGTCAAGATGATTGACTTAGATAAGCAGTTTCTAGTAGACTAAGAGAAGCCTTGAAGAAATCTTTGATATTGGAAAAAGAAAAACTGAAAATAGATCAAACCTTATCATAGAATTTGCATGAACTCAGAATTAAGATTCTTAGAAGTAAAAAAAGGACAAATATTTTTTTCATCAAGGTTTAAATAAGACATGTTTGTATAAATATGGGATCCCTTTATGAACTTTTCGTGGACATTAGGATTGAAATGTTAATTAATGGATTTGTGTATGGATAAAGGATCAGTTATGGGAAGAAGAGATAGAAGCAGTCCTCAGCTTATGACAATTAAGTCCAAAATTTCTGTTGCTAAGTGATATATTTTTTTAAGTGAATTTTGCCCCATTTTGTGACTTTTCTTGCCACAGTTAAGTGAATCACTGCAGTTCTTCAGTTAGTTACACAGTTGTTAAATGAATCTAGCTTCCCCATAGACTTTGTCAGAAGGCTGCAAAAGGTGATTCCATGACCCCGGGACACTGCAACTGTCACGAATACATCCCAGTTGCCAAGCATCTAAATTTTAATCATGTGACCATGGGGATGCTGCAATGGTCGAGAGAAAAAAAAAGGTCAAAGTCACTTTTTTCAGTGCCGCTATAACTTTGAATGGCCACTAAAAGAACTGTTGTAAGTCGAGGACTACTTGTACTTATATGTAATATAACAGGGGATGATGAATTATTACATTTATTTGTCCTTAAGATTTAAGACTGAAAACTATTTCTTTATTTTTTTTTCTCATATTCTTTTCCTTTATTTTTTGATATACTTTTAATTCTCTTTTTTCTTTACTTCTACTCTTTCTGTGTTTCATTTGTATTTTTTTACTACTTTTATTAAAACCTTCAATAAAAGTTATTAAAAACATGGAAATGTGATCTTCTTTCTTGAGGACAAGTAGAAAAATATACAGAACTATTGGATTTAACATAAAGAAAGTAATGCAACTTTAAAGATAGTCTTTTGAAAACCCATTCAAATATAATACAAGCATAATTTGCAATTTTAAATGTGGTCTGTTTCACTATCCCTTTTATTATCAGTTTGTTCTCAAACATCACAATAATGTCACAGGGATCATTATGAAGTCATAAGCAGTCAATAAAGGTGCTATAGTTCACTAATAATTACAGACCTTAGAAGAAACCAATGAATCAAAGAGGCTCTGATTTGTTGACGTTGCCAAAAAAAAAATTAAATACAGCTTTACATGTCATACCTATCATACAGGGATATATCTGATTATAAAGTTTCATTAATTTAACAGGAATGAAATCCAACTAAGTTATTATGTCGCCTTCTTGTTTTTCTGAGAAACAGTAATTGCTAAAAACAACTTTCATTTATTTCTTGCCAATGGGCAAAAAATAACAGGCTGCCACCTGTCATCTTTCAGGCACGAGTAACACTGTTATGTTCTTTAAAATGGAAGCATATTTGTTCTATCAAGAATATTTTGGCCGCCACTTCGTAAATATTAATGTTTTAAGAAATTATGATAAATAAAAATATGCTAAGCTTTTATTTCCCTGGTGATCCCTGTATTCACTTGTGCCTAAGGGCACATGTTCAAACCTAAGACTTCATACGGAATGAATCATCACTTTATAACCCACATTTTACAATTCATCAAAAAATCTGAAATCATGTTATTCTTGGGGACAGTACTCAGGCTGTCCATGTCTGAATTCAGAACCAATGCTAAGGGGAAAGAGTTATTTCTTTTGTTCTTACTATGATTACAGGTTTGGGGTGATAATTACAAGACTAATACTTCCAATGTGTTCTGCACATCTTGATTGTGGTTAGTAGAGCAAGTCCTTTAGAAATGCTGGGAGAAGAAATGAGGCTAAAGCACATGGTTACTGTGGCATCTCTGGTTAATGATATTCAACCTCCAGGAAATGTATTGAGACTGTTTATTGCCTTCCCTCCATGAACGATTAAACCCAAATAAAAGTTTTGTTCTAGTCATAGAGGAGAGAAGAAATATGGATTTCTCCTTCAAACAGAATACAGAATTCCATAAAATATTAATCCACTATTTGATCAATATATGTGGAAATAATAAACAATCTTTTTTAAATGCTTGGCATAAGAAATTTATTACGTTTACTCTTGTGATGGCATATTACCAACTATGCTTTCCAAAAACTATTCTTGACTTACTCCTGCTATATTTTCTCTATGCTTCATTTCATAGATCTTCATGGCTATATGATTACAAAATTATGAATTTTTCCAAATTCATCAGACAAAAACAAAAATTCAAAATCTGAATTTTCAAGAAATAGGATGTAGCAATTTTCATGAGGCAAAAAGATAAAATACAAGTTAATGTTTGACTGATAGGTATTGCAGTATATGTGTAGATTTGAGAAACCATTCATTCAGTTTATTAGACTTTTCTGATAAAATAGTAAAATTAACATTATTTTACAAAATTAGTATTTCTATTTTTCTAAAAAAATAGAATGTAAAACATATATCTTTATCTGCAATAACACTGACTTAAAAGTCCCAAAGTCCCTGTTTAAAATGAATGTATAAATAATAAGAATTCAGGACCTTGACTGAAGTCCTGCAAAACACACAGATTCAATTTATTTTCCAGTACCACCAATCATACTTTCTAAGAATTCTTGAAAAACATTCAGAGCAAATCAGATTAGGGATACCTTGGTTTACAAAGCATTGTTACAGAAGAAGCTTGACCATATAATGGTCAAATCACTGATTTTAAAATTTTATTGAATTGACATTTGTATCCTATACTTCAACGGAGAATAAATCTACAAGGACAAAAGGCAACATATTAAATCTCCATCTATTTTTGTTACACACCGACCATTTTTTCAGCTTTATTTAAAACGATGACCTTACTGATATGAATCCTTCCTATTTCATACCTTACTAAATATGTTTGTCATATGCTTGATTCTATTTTGAATTAGAAGTTCACATCTATTTTAATTCTGTATATACCAATGTACAGAAAGATGAAAATCTTGATGATTCTGTTTTCTTTTGCTCTTGAAAAGTCTGAGATGGCAAAAATATAAAGGGAGCACTCAATTTTTACATCATCGGAGAAACACATGATATAAATGACAACATAGAACACTTTGCTGTACACTTTTACTACAGTAGTAAAGGACAAATGTGCACTGTGAAAAACAATTTCTCAGACCTAATGCCTAAAACATCTTACCTCGAACAACCTCTTCCACAGACTCAGTAGTGGTAGTGGTAGTAGCAATGCTTGTTGTTCTTTCAGTGGCTTCCTGGTACTGATCTTCTGTAACTTCTTCAGCCTCATCACCATCTTCATCATCATCATCATCATCATCATCATTTTCATCTTCTACATCTGTAGTATCCCCTTCTGCTAGCTGCTCTTCTGTTACTTTGTCATAACTGCAAAACAACAGATTTGGTCAAATTTTTGATATTGCTAATTCCATCACATCATGGAACAAAGATGGCCTTACTTAAAATTGGTCATCAAAAGAAGGTCTGAATATTTATGGATGTAGGTGTTTTCAAGAAGATAAAAGGAAATAGAATCAATTTGATCCTGAATAAACAATGGCATGACATAAATATCATGATGTATGAAATTTTGTTCAAAGTTTAGTCTCTGACCTCTTGAATCTTTGACAAGCATCAATATCTAAGAATATATTGTTCTACTTTTATATTTTACAGTTGATATTACAAAGGACAAGGTTTATACATAATTACTACAATTACTACTATGGCTGTCTATAGTATTTGAGGGAAATCACTTACATCATTTAAAATGTGCCATTACAGTATATTTTTGTATGGTGCATTCAGTATCATATTAGAAATGTCTGTGATAAAATGAGGCTCATTCTGACATATATCAGCAAACTACCTGGACATAATGGAATTTATTTCCAAGTAGGAACAAGATTGAGTTTAAAATATCCAATTTAGTGCTGTCTTCTCTCAGAAACATTTTAATAGCATGTCTTCCTCTAGATTTAATTTTGAATTTCACAAAAAAATCAACAAATAGAATTACTAGTATATATTCCTCAGGATATCTGATAGTAGCCGACATCTAAAGATTCAGGAGTTTGAATGTAGACCTTTCTGCACAGAAAGCTCTAACATTTATATTTTAAAGGAGAATTTGCCCCTCCTCTCATCTTTTTTATGAGAACAGGACAAGCAATGTTGTGTTATCAAACAGAAACCACAATTCAGAAGAAGACATTTATAAATTTTAAAATCCACTTGAGTTATATATGTTACTGCTACAAAAACAGATGCATGACTAGTTCCAATGGCTTGATTAAAAAAAAAGCTGTGTAAAATAATAATTGGATCTCAAACTGAACATGATGTGTTTCCAAGATCTTAAAAGTTTTTTAAAAAACATCCATCTCTCTCTGTTTTAGTTCTTTAGGCTAATCAGTGATAGGAATCAGCCTATTCGGACTGGTTTGGGTGAACCGGTACTTCAGATGATCAACTGAGAGAGAACCGGTTTGCTCTGACAATTTGGTGGGCCCACCGCCATACTGATCTTTATTTCCTTTGTTTGAAGCCCCGCTGATTGGCGCGGCAGAGCGGATTGCCAAGCCTCAGCTGTTTTACTCACCGGGACTGCAGTAAAAGGTAAGTTTTCAAATGTGAAGCACCCACTCAGTGAACCGGTTGAATCCCACCACTGAGGCTAATTATATCCTACCATCAATTACATAGATATTTAAGTCGACTAAGGAACCTGGGTACTTTGCTAGCTTATGTCTAGTTCAAATAGTAGTGCATTATCTTCCTTAGTCTAACTTTTTTCTATATAATATTAATTAAGGATTGTAATTACAACAGCAAATTACAATAGTGAAAGTTTACAATATTGTACAATTACTTTATTTTTCACTATTATTATTAAACTGATTTTAATATATTTTTTATTTGTGAAACAAACACATAGCCTCAAGTTAAATTTTAGACAGTCAACTGTTTATGAGATGAGAGAGATTACATTGAAAAGGCATCTATCTAACATTTCCATATAAATCTCAAACATGTGGACTTTTTAAGAATTTTAATCCAAAATGCGAACAAAATTCTTATACCTTTACATTAAATGTGGAAATATCCCTAAAAAAAGCTAGGAGTATATAAAACTTGAAACAAGTTTTAAAAAAACTTTAAAACTTAAAAAAACCAAGTTTTATATCTGCTCTTTCCTTATTGCCCCATTGTATGTGTCTTCATAAGATTGCTGTAAATTTCTAACACATATTTTCTGTGTTCTGTGTTAAAATCTTCAGTAAATATAATCACCATTGAATCCTTATATGCTGATAACACCACAGAACAACACAACCAAATAAAGGCATTTCAATATGATATACAGTTGGCAGTAGCAATTATTTAGCTGAAACTAGTAAGAAAGTAGCTAGAATTATTCTACCTCCAAATTCATAATCCATCAGAGAACAGCTAACAAACAGAAAAAATGTTTCCCTGCAGCCTGTCGAAGCTGCTGAAATGATTCATAAATAGTATATTTTTTGAATTTATTTAAAAAGTAGCAGATGATGCAACTATTAAGCTTTAGTAAGATATTTCTTCTTACATACACCAAGAGTGAGTACAGGAGAGTAAAAGGACAGCTTATTTGTCAGCACAGTAGATCTTTCACTGCCAAGATTTTTAATAGGGGATTGTGCTAATCTTGTTCCCACATTATTTAGAGCTTTAGAAATTGTGCTTCTAAACCTCACAAGAAGACTGTGGAAGAATTTCATTTGTAGAATTTATATAGCACTAGAGAATCATACAATGTGACTAAACAATCAAGCCAGAGAAAACACTCCTACTCATATCCATTATGGTTAGGTTAATGGGATGAGTGGAAAAAGCCTGATTAGCAAATCCCCCTGAATCTATTGGGGTGTACAGTACTTTCAAATAAACATGGTCTTAACTAGACTATGTCTGTTACTGTTACAATATCACAATCTTCCTTCACTGTGGACTTTCACTGGGTGATACATATTCCCTATTAAGTTTCTAACCCCTCCCAATACCGCCCCCATCTAATGATGGTACGAAGATCAATCTTACCTGCCATCTGCATAGTCTGCATCTGCACCGCCCCACCAAACATCAGAATCATCTTCCTCTGCCTCAGCTGAATCAATATTGTCACTCTCATCTGCTACTAGGCAGCAAACAAATTCCACACCACGGAATTTGTCAATTCCACAGGGCAAGAGCATGCCATAGTCGTGCAGATTCATTCCCTTTTCACTGCAGGACTAAAAAGAAAGCCAAAAAGAGACACAACATATACAGTCACTAAAAACTAACTTTTAAAAACTGGTACAGACTGGGTTGTGAGTCAATTGTCTTAGTGCTAATTCAAACTCTATACAGCAGCAGCCTTCAACCCCAGTCCATGGCCAGTGGGGGGCTACAGCCAGTTTGGAACTGGGACGCAGAAGTGGTGGGTGAATGCAAGTATGTGAAGTGCATTTGTGAATGTGGCACGTGCATGAGTGCCACCATCCCCCCTCCCCCCAGTCCACCACCGCCTCCGCCAGTCTGCAAACCAGAAAATGGGGACCACTGCTATATGGCCAGAGTCCTTTGTAATAATCTTCACAAGGTACATGTACAAGGTACATGAGAGTGAAATACACTGTTATATGCATACAATTTTGCTGCAGCATGATGAGTGAGTTTTATTCAGAAGTAATATTAAGCAGACTTATTTTCTTTTCTTTTCTAAAGATTTGGATTTCCTCATGAGGAAATGTTCCCTACCTCAGCCTGGGAGTAACCAAGCTCATATCTGTAAGGATAAACCGTGATTTATTAACACATGCAAAACACATGATGTCCTGTAGAGGCTGCTGTGACATTAAACTTGCTGTCTTACTTCATTTAGTATATTAATCAAAGATAATAGCGTGACTCTTTGTAAGAACAAAATGAACACAATATAGTAGTTTAATGCTTAAAACAATTCTTTGGGATAGAAACCCTAAGATACAAACCTATCAAGGCAGGTTTGTCTAACAAAAGACAATATGCCAGCTGCCTCTGTGGGGTTGGATTTTAGGATTGCCTTAGTTCAGCTATAGTAAAACTTATGTTTATACATTATGCTATATTTAGGAATACTATATTACTGAATTATTATATAATATTATATATATATATATATATATATATATGTATGTATGTATGTATGTATATATATATATATATATGTATGTATGTATGTATGTATGTATGTATGTATAATATTATTATATTATATTATATTATTATTTATATTTCTAGTTTTTATGGTATGTAAATGTTGTAAATATATTTTATATTTTGTCTTTCTTTTCTTTTTCTTTCCTGTAATTATGGCTATTGAGAAAAATATATTAAAATCGATCCTCTGCCTCTTATTTGGCAGAGCTATTTAACTACTGTCTCCTCAGGATACAGAAAAAATGAAAGCAAGATTTTCCTCCTGGAGCATACAGGCAGTCCTCGAATTACAATTGGTACTTAATGACTGTTCAAAATTACAATAGGCATAGAATTTCTGGCCATAGTAAAATGTGTGCCATACACACATCTGTGATCACATGACATTTTGGCCACTGGCTTGCCTTTACAACCAGTTGCAGCATCCTATGATCTGAAATATTTTTTGCTTGTTTAGGAAATGGGTTCACACTTACAGTGTTTGCTTAGTGACCACAGATTTGCCTAATGACTGCAGTGATCTGCTTAATGACCACCACAAAAACTGTCATAAAATTGGGTCCCAATTGTCAAATCCAGTCTCAATTGTGATCGTAACTGAAGACAACCTGTAATTCACTTTATATTTCTAGATCTGATTTATGTAGTTTCAGCATTTGCTCTATTAGGAACATCTTAAAATGGTCCCCACAGCTTTTTTCTCACATAAATTTAAACATTTATAACAAACTCAAATTTAAATCTTTAAATGATTATAATGTCCAATGGCAATTGAGAAAACATTACTCTGTTATAATTAGTTCCAGATTAAAATATTAGTTTGAAAATGAAAATAATTTACATTATGGAAAAATGTATATCTCATAGTCTGAAAAGAATCACAAATTCAGAAAGCTTACTGGAATCCTGAAATCACTGGTTATGCAAATAGCAAAATAGCACTGATAGTGTTACCTAGTTTGGGTAATGAAACATCTGCAAGAAAACAAGCAAGCTCAGAGAGCACCAAGGACCCCCATTTCAACCCTAAGCTACAAATATTCTCCGTTAAATAGCAAAATATACAAAATCCTAAAAACAAAACTTAAGATAACCCAGGATAAGAGGAAGTTGTGGCAGATACATTTGCCACCTTGAATTAGTTGTAAAAATAATAAACGTGGGATATAGATAAATAAATAAAAAAATATTAGCAAAAAGCTTAAAAGTCAAAAGGTGGCCAGGTGGACCATCATATATATTCGTAAAATCACAAATAATATAGAGGAAGCAAGAAAATTAAATAACTTGATGTCTTGAAAATTAAATAACTTGAAGAAATAGCAAAGAAAGCTTGAGTAAGCAGATGTACATTATGTTTTACATAATATATAATTTTTAGAACTCACTTCTACTGAGTTCAATGGATTACATTTTTTTTCTGTATGTTCACAGAGGACATGGAAAGTAGCTACAGCTCAGTATGACAGTCAGAACTACTGGTAATAGTATCTTTTAGTCATAAGCTTAAAGAACAAAGGAAGTCTATCTTGTGAATGTTAATGCAAATGGAAGGAATCATGAGTTTTATAAACTTCATTTAAATAAAATTAGATATCTAATATAAATTGGGTATAATTAAATAGAATCTAAACTATTTTGCATTTTTGTTTTCTGAACAATACACAATAGCATTACACATATAATTTTGCACTGTTGTTTACACGGGTCTTGGCTCGCTCCAAGACAGAGGAGTCTAATACCAAGGAGACTACACTGGCTCTACCTGAATGACTTCAGCCTGAGTAAGCTTTGAGAACTCAATTGCCTAAAGTTCATCTACCCAGTCATCATCAGAAGCAACTGCACCTGAAGTCAGAGAAAAGGAACTGAACACTTTGACCACCCTGTTGTGTGCAACAGAGCAGAGCAATAGCATTCAGTGCATTTCCTTGTAAACCAGGGGTAATCCCAGTCTTGATTACATTTACTGACTTCAAGAGCCACTACTAGCCTAACATTCCTAGTTGGAAATTAGAGTGATGTCAGAGATGTGCAAACTATCACCCTAAACCTAGACCAGCTGACTCACCCATGATGCTTAGAACTTTGGACCAGATCTGAGTACATTTCTTCTTGCTGCTTTGGTTTTTGGCCATGAAAACTTCTTCCAGGAAAGCTTCCGGCAAATTTAGGAATGTTATAAACCATGCATGTGTTTGTGCACATGCCCTGCTGGTTGCCATTTATAATAGTTCATGTAAACTAAAGTCTTGCATTCCAGGCATGTGTGTCTGGCCTGGGACAGTACAACAAGCATTTAAAAGACTTTAGACTACATTATTTTTTAAAATCTGTACTTTACGTAGTCACAGAATAAGAAAATACACATTTATGAATCAAACTGAAAACAAAAAAGAGCTGTTGGAATGAAACTACGGTTTCTGCTTTAATGAAATGGCTATAAATTGTTCTAAATGCAGAACTGAAAATGTTGCTGAATTTTTTACTGGCTCAATGTGCTATTTATGTTTAAACATCACAAAAGAAATGTTTAGTTTAAAGAGGGCTAGGAACTTCAACATACCTCTTTAGCAACTGTGTGCCAATGCAGGTGAGTTTCACAAATATCCATCCTTTCCTGGTGAAGGAACTTGCACTTATCTGGCACTAAAAGGGCATCACTCACAAATTCTCCAACTGAAAGAAAAAATATTTGAACACTCCCATTTTATTTTAAGCTTCAATAAATGGTTTATAAGCAAACACATTTTGAAATAGTTAGGGAATAATATTATTTTTAATGAATTAAACAGCTACCTAAAATATGAATACCTGATCTTAAAAACTAGATTTAATAAATTGGTCATGCTACTTCAGCAACAGCATCAGACAAAACCCATTCATTTACTAACTTTTAAAGTCAAAACTATTGGAAATACAAGGTGATATCTAATGACATTTTCTAAAATTTATTCAGTCCTCTTATTTCTTCCTGCAAGGACATATGTAGCTGTATACAGATTATAAATAAACCATCAGGGATTTTGAAAATCTAGATAAGTAATTCAAGAATCTGTGAAGAACCCATTTTCTCAAACATCTTTTATTTCATGAAAGAGACATTGGAAGGGGAGATATATAAATGACTAGGTTTGTAATGCTGGTAATAAAAGGTATTTTGTTCAAAAATACTGAGTTATCTGAAGAATTGAGTACTGGATGGATAAAAATGCTATTGGCTGAAACATACCCAGTTTGATCATGAAGACTTTTAGCAGACCCCCCTAGGGAACGGAAGATGAAAATTTTAAAGGATGTCAGATCAAGATTTGTGGGTTGTAAAATAAAATAAAAGGAAGGAATATTCTGTATTGAACTGCTCAAAGATCTGAATACTTGCTCATAAAGTTCATAACATTTGTTGTCTATATAACATTCATTGTCTATAAAGTTTATAACAGAAAAACTAAACTTGAATGTTTAGTACAATGAACAAAATATGACTTCATGAATATAGTGGTAGGATGACTTCCATAGTTAGAATATAGCAACTAAAAGATACTATTTGTTTAACAGAAAGGGAATAGGTATGCAATTCACATTTGCACAGAAATCTATATGAATGAACTTTGTGATACTGGATTAAAATAAGAAATCCAATTTTAAAACCTGTTGATGCATACTATCAACAACAAGGAAAAGATGTAGGTCACCAACTGCAAGTTTTTCAATGAAGAATGAAACAATACTGATGACTGTAAATCCCAACATTTGTTGCAAAACACAGTCAAGCATTGTCCTGCTGGGAAATTTCTGTACTATCAACAACTTTATTATTTAGAAAGTGGGGGAAGGCACAAGAGAATTAATCATTCCTGCCTGGATGGTCACCAAAAAGAAACCTGATGCACAGCTACTAGCAAGAACAGTGAGGAAAAGTGACCATGTAATAGAATTTTAATTATTTATTTTAAGGAAAACTAATACTAGTATAACTTGGACTTCAAAAGCCTCAACTTTCACAATAGCAGGGGAGACGAATGAGAAGAAATCCTTAAAAAAGATACTAAAAGCACAATTGCAACCAATTTTGATAAAGAAAAAAAGAAAGAAAGAATGTTCCATGTGGATATTTAGCAAAAATCTAAAAAAAAACACCACCACCACCAAACCCACAAGTTGTCTAGGAAGTGTATAGGCAATTAGAAAGAGGTTCTATCAAAAAAGCTAAAGTTCAGAATGAAATGAAATTGGCAAGGGACACACCAATAATATTTTTTTTACATAAAGTAAGCCAATGGAGACAGGGGCAGCTAAGGGAAGGCAGAGAAATGATAGGAATGGGTACTATGGTGGGATATGCTACAGTAGAAGCAGTTCAAGGAAAGCAGGGAAGGTGCTGGAGGATGAGCAGGGCAGAGGGACATGCCACATTGGATCACAAAGGGAGGATGGGGGGGGGCATTGAAAAGAATGGGAGAAGACAGGTTGCTAAGTAAGAGGAGACAGAGACAGCTGTATTCAGTAGCCTTATATAAACCCCATCAAATCACTCTGAGACCGAGACAGTTTTGTTTTTGCCAAAGCCTAGAACGAACAAAGTTTCAGATTTTGTATTTGCCAAATCACTGTTATTCAGAAAGTTTCAGCAGAACTTCCCGTATGTGATCTGTTTGAAAATGGAAAAAACGATTTTCCATTTCATGTCATTTCAGGGTACAAGATATAGAACAATGGAAATTACAATAAAATTACAGTTGACTAGTGAAGTGGAACTAAATAGCCATCTTTTTTGGATGATTTATTTTGGAGTCCTCAATTCAGCAGTGGAATAGACTTGGTAACTGAAGTACTTAGTATTTTCTGGAAGATTAAATTTTCTGATAAATATGACAGTTGCAATGAAGAACATTTAATTGAAGCGATAGTAAAACGAATTTGAAAAACTTGAGTATACAGGAGGCAAAGAAATAAGAAACCAAATAAATCCTAATGACATTCCAGTTGAAACCTTGATAATATGTTTTTTTCTTGGTGCCAATACAAGTATCTTATATAAGACTTGAGACATAATTTCCAAACAAATAAACAAATACTGAGTTGGAACTGGATCCAATTTTTTGTTTCAGTAACATAAGGTCTTCAATGAATTTAAGCACTTTATGAAGCAGATCTTTCCATCCTTCTATCAAAGGAATGAAGGTTGGAAAAAAAATAAACAAATCTCTAAAGGAGACTAAGAACCCTTTGTTTTGTGATATACATAGTGTAATACTTCAAACAGGAAAAACTTAAGGTTCCCAGCTCTGTATTGTGTAAAAAGATGGTCCAAAGAGATTCACTTTCTGAATTAGAATAAAATACAATATTAATGTATCATATGGGAACATTTGTTTTGCTTATAATTGCGGAGCTTATTTATTGATAAGCAAATGTTTTATTACCTGCAGCTGTTATCATTCTTTGGTAAGTTTGGCACTCACAATTCATCTTAATTAAGAAATGATGAATAATGAAAAATGTATTTAAAGTAATATGAAGAAATAAAATAATTCTCTATTATACACAGGCCACAGCAACATGATGCAATTCAAATTCATACAAATTCATAAAATTGTTCATACAATTGTAAAAATTGTGAAAGTCAGTAATACAGTAGGCTTATTTTAATTCTATTTTAATTCTACTTAATCATGCTTAAGTTTGACAAACTTGTCAAATAAGCCCAGCATTATTCAACTATATCATGTCCTCTTTTCTTTTAGAGGAAAAGATAGAACTTCCTGAGCTGGAAGTGCACAAGAAGCAAAAAACGAAGTGCTGAAACTGAAAAGGTGGGAAGCAAAGAGCTATCTCCTAAAGAAAAGAGCAGCAAAAGTCATAACTCCCAAAGGATGAACAATAGGCACTGAGGATTCAAACCAGAGCTTGATATAAAGAAATATGTATATACCCATATATGGATTCCTATATTCTGTAACACCTTACAGTCAGGGATGGGCTGCTGGGGGTTCACAGGGGTTCGGGAGAACCTTTAACTAAGATTCTGTGCAGTTCGGAGAACCCCCCAAATCCTACTCCTGGCTGGCCCCACCCACCCCGCCCCTCCCAGGAGTCCCCATGTGACCCATTTTGGATGCAGGCAAGTGCGAGGCTCGGGGAGGGCAAAAAATGGGTCTACCGGAAGTTCGAGAAGGTGGGAAACGGGCCTCCAGAGGGCCTCCAGAGCCTGGGTAGGCTGTTTTCACCCTCCTGGAGGCTCAAGGAAAGCCAAAGCTTGGGAAAAACGCCCCACCCGCCATGGTGCAGGAGGCCAACTAGGCCACACCCACCATGGCCATGCCTACCCAGCAACCGGGCAGAGAACCCACTGCTAAAAAAAATATTTTTTTCCAAATGTTTTTTATTTTTTATAAACATAATAGTAAAAAAAATCATTGTGAACAGATTGTCAGTAAGGTACATCCTTAAACGTATTTCAAATTTCATCTTCCCATTGTATTCTATACAATACATTTTCTTCTCCTTCATTCAAATTAATAGTTATTGCACATATCTAATAAAAATTATATTTCATCCCGTTAAAGTTTAAATAAAGTCTAGTCCCCATGTTTTAATTCCCCAAAACATCATTAATAATTCTTCTGTTAACTTCTTAAATTCCACAAATTTAAACATATCTGTATTGCTTTTAATCAGAGGTCAGACCACCCAAAAACCCTCTCCCAAAGCTGCCCTGCAATCACATATATTCTTATCTTACTTGGGATTAGTCCTGAAATCACAAAGACTATTCCCTCTTATCAACTTCCTCTGCCTCCAAATAACATATACTTAAAAAAATTTCCGTATTATCAATTCTCAATAAAACAAAACAGCTTAAAATTGAAAGGGGTGGGTACTTCTTGTTTCTCCCAATAGTTCCCTTATTATATTTGACTATTCTCTTGGAAATTTTATCACTAAACATTTTAAATCCCTTACATATTCTTAGAAAAAAGCAGAAGAAGAAAGAATAGCCCATTCCTCGATATAAATTCTTTAACACTCATTTCCCTCTTTCCCCATTTTAATCTATAACCTTTCCTTCATTCCCCAAAACATCCTTAAAAATTATTCTATAATTTTCACTTGTATTCTTGCATAAATATAAAATTCTGTTTCAACTGTTTCAACTCCTACCCTCAAAATGACACTATAGAGCACTGCACACCAGAACAACTAGACACAAGAACAGTTTTTCCCCAGAAGCCATCACTCTGCTAAACAAATAATTCCCTCAACACTGTCAAACTATTTACTAAATCTGCACTACTATTAATCTTCTTATAGTTCCCATCACCAATCTCTTTCCACTTATGACTGTATGACTGTAACTTTGTTGCTGGCAGTCTTTATGATTTATATTGATATACTGACCATCATTTGTGTTGTAAATGTTGTACCTTGATAAACGTATCTTTTCTTTTATGTACACTGAGAGCATAGCCACCAAGACAAATTCCTTGTGTCCAATCACACTTGGCCAATAAAAAAAATTCTATTCTATTCTATTCTATTCTATTCTATTCTATTCTATTCTATTCTATTCTATTCTATTCTCTATTAAAATCCTTAGTCTAGATCTAAGAGCAGCCATTCAGGATCTTTTCTTGAAGTGGTCGTGTGATCACACCAACCTATCCATCTTCATGAGAATAGTCCTGAAATCACAAAGACTATTTGATTCTTGCATTCTTCCTCTGCCTCTAGAAATCATTGTTTAATGCAGTTGCAAATCATCTAACTTCGTCAACTTCCAGACCTCCGAACCTTCCGTCACGAGCTCAAAACACATTTATTCATCTGCGCAGGACTGGATTAGATTTTAAATTTATATGGGATTTTAATGGGTTTTATTATTTACTATTTATATTGCTTTTTAATAATCTGGCTAGGTAGAATAAGTTTTTTAATTGTTATTTTAATCTGTATTTATATGTATTTTTATTTGCCTGTGAACTGCCCTGAGTCCCTAGGGAGATAGGGCGGTATATAAATGTGAACAAATAAATAAATAAATAAATAAGCAACAGTATTCTTAAAAGTTTCAAATCATAAAAACCAACTTTCTTGTCCAAAGTCTTGTTGTTCCATAGTTATCACTTGTATTCTTGTTTAGATGACAAAGTTCTCTGCTTAGATCTTCAACCTAAAGGCAGGCATCCAAAATCCTTTCTTAAAGCTGTCATGCGATCACAACAACATATCAATCTTCATGGGAATAGTCCTAAAACAAAAGCTATTCGACTCTTACTTTTTTTCCTGTCTCAAGATGTCACTCTTTAGTACAGTTACAGACCACAAGTAACTAAATAGCCATTTTAGGTAGCAATTAAGTTTATTCTTATTCTTAAGTATGTTAAATCATAAAAATCAATTTTCTAATCCAGAATCTTTTCTTAAATGCATCTTAAAATCACACTGAAATTATTTTAAAATCTCAAAAAACAATTTCTTACTTTCATTTTTCTTCTATCTTTAAGTATCTTTTGAATTACAGTCGCATTTAAAACAGTGTCCATTTTAATTTCTGAAAAGATAAACCACACCTTCCCTTTGTCTCCGCTTATTTTCCTTTTTCCAAGTCTTGTTTAAATAGGGCTCTTAACTTCCGTTCCAAGCGCTCTATTTTCAAAGTTTAAGTATTCTTTAAATTGATTCTTTCCATTAGTTAGGGTGCTAGACTTCCATTCCAAGCCCTCTTCTTCAGAATTTAGGGTATCCTTAATTTATTTCTTTCCGTTTTCAATTTCCATTAAATTTAGCCGCTAGTTCCAAATTTCTTCAATGCTTGTGCATTTTTTTTAAAAGCACTTATTCCTCCATGAGCTGATGACAACTCACCTGACTTCGACATTCTGTTCTTTGAGAATGCTTCTTCCTCCTGCCTGATTCTTGTGGCCGTCTCCAACTTTGTAGCAGCTGATGAAGGCTGCCATTCCTCCCTGATGGGTCGGGGGGAAAAGACCGGAGCTGCAGGGAGTTTGCTGTCTCCCTGATCGCTCCAGAAGCTCCCCCATTCTTCACTGCCACTATGAGGCAGCTATGGTCCACAACGGACCCCCATTTCGGGGGGAATTTCGTCGCTTACCCCAGAGCTATCGGGGTGAGCGACCGTTTCGTCACGACGCTGGCCATGCCTCTCCCCCTTGCTAAAATTTTTGAAGCCCATCCCTGCTTACAGTATCTTCTGCATAAATATGACTTCAGTATAGCTTTTATCTATTTAATATGTTAAACCCTAAAGTTATAATGGAACCTAAACATTTCTTATTTAAAAAGTGAGATGGTGACTAAAAATAAATCCTTTATTAAATTACTTGGAGAACAAAACAAAAGAAAAAAGCAACTTTAGGGAAAAAACAGTATAAACTAAGCTAGTTACAGGATGAAAAGTGACTCTAGCCTCTCTTATTTGAAATCTGATACAGAACATGGAGTTTTCAAAGCTGTGTTATATCTTTGGATAGTCTAGGCTTACAAAAATAAATCAAAGGAAAGTTGAAAGGTATTTTTCAAAGGTATTTTCAGCAATTAATTCTGTATGCTTCATAAACAAGTTAAGGCTAATACTATAGTTAACAGCAATATTAGATTATTTAAGAAGCTGGCTTAGATAATTGAATAAACTGGTTTATTTCAAATATTCATAACTAAAATTAACTATTCTTTGTCCAGATACAGCAAGACAATATTAATTTGTTTTTTTTTAAGCAATTTGCCCCCCCATCCCTATTATTTTTATGGCCACAGTGGAGAAAAAAGGAACATGCACTATTTTAGGAATAAGCTTTAAATACATTTTATATCTGGGACCCAAACAAATAGAGAGATTTGAGAAAATATCTATAATATAACAATAAGTTGTTTCTGTCATTCTATGTGCAACTTATAAATGTATAAAACACAAGAACTAGGATATATTTGATTACTACTGTATGGCACAAACATATTATATATTTATTTATTTTCCTATTTAGACTTTAAAAAAACATTGCTTAATTTCCTTAAAGCCGGGGTGTCAAACTCAATTTCATTGAGGGCCGCATCAGTGTTGTGTTTGACCTCGGGGGCCAGGGTGGGCGTGGCCAGCTCGACGTCACTCATCTCAGGGGCCCTTGTGGTGGCCCAAGCATTCACGGCCCTCCCAAGCTCTGTTTTTGCTGGCAGAGGGTTGCAGGAGGCAGTCACAGATGAAAACAGAGCTTGGGAGGGTTGTACATGGCCCTCCTGAGCTCTGTTTTTGCTGGTAGAGGCACAGCAAGCTGGTCCTTCGCTGTTTCCAGGGCAGCCCTGCAGGCCAGATCTAAATACCCTGTGGGTCGGATTTGGCCCCTGAGTCTTGAGTTTGACACCCCTGCCTTAAAGAATCATAATGTCATAGTTAATTGGAAAAGAATACGATATTATTATACAGACATTTTCTTAGAATAAAATTAATTTTAAGTGTAAGTATACATATTTATGTGTGTGTGTGTATACATATGTGTGTGTATATACATATGTGAAATACACATAAATACATATAGCTACATTCACAGACTATGTTGACAAAATTTATAATTATACATACCCAAGCACCTATATGGAACAACAATATATGGATGACTCCTACACTGCTTCCTTCCCTGCTTGCACCAGTTCTGGATTGTTACTGGTTGATTAGCTTCAACAACATTTGTGATTTGCAGTTCAGGATAGACCTGTTATTGAAAACATAAAATAGCAAAACAGAGATAAAATATTACAGTAGATGCATATGATATTCATAACATGATTGGAAAGCTTCATAAAGTATAAGCAAAAACCTATGTGAAATTTTGATTGTGCAGGCCAATTTTATATACAAACTTTAGAAAACAGGCTTGCAATTAAGGAAATTATCATTAGGTGTTCTGCCATTGATCATGTATTAAAAGTGACTAGAAGAGAGAATAGAATAGAATAGAATAGAATAGAATAGAATAGAATAGAATTTTATTGGCCAAGTGTGATTGGACACCCAAGGAATTTATCTTGGTGCATATGTTCTCAGTGTATATACAAGAAAAGATACCTTCATCAAGGTACAACACTTACAACACTTAATGATAGTCACAGGGTACAAATTTAACACTTCATGATACAACACTTAAAATATATACTCGGAAATTGTAAATGGCTTCTCTTTCTGAACTATAGAAAAAGTGTTTTCATCTATCCTGAAATGAAACCATTCAGGGCTTTTCAAATTAATACCAGCTACTGGAGTTATGATTTAAAAACTGTAAAATAATTTATGCACTTTCAAGCTTTTATAATTCATTTGTATCAAGAATTGGGATGCTAGAGTTTCAAGGAGAATGAAGTTTTGAGAACAGTAGACTAGAATCAGATATTCTGTTTTCCTTATACAATATAGTATATTTTTTCTCTTAAAATCTTTTATTTTTAAACAAAATCTGTGAAAACATATTTTGGTTAAATTTATTCCTCAAATAGTAAAGGTTAATTCGTATTAAAACACAATGATCTCTTAGGCTGGCAAAAGTTTATAAGCATTTATTTATTCAACTGACTTCGTTGTTGGGTATAGAATATGATAAAACCTGGATTTGTAAAATTCTCCTTAAATTCATATTATAATATGATATAGAAAATTAAATTGTATCTACTGTGGAATATTGTTCTTCCAATGTTGTTTCTGATTTTTAAATTAGTCTTCTGGTGTCAGTTAGTCCTCCTGTGTAATCTAACCATTTACATGGTTTCTACAGTACATCCTAGTGTTGTACATTAGTTTAAATGTTCAATTTTTAATTTAACTTGATGAATAGACAGAAAGCAAGTGACTGCCATTTCATAGTGTTTGCATTGTACCCACTAAAAATTTTAAGTGATTTGTGGGTGGGGCGGAATAGGAAAAGTGGAGAGAGAGAGAATAATCAATAATGAGATTGATTTTTGCGCTACATGTTCAAGAGTAAAAGTTTTCAAACATTATAATCCAAAATTTTAGTACAGAACACATCAGGTAAATGACTTCAACTGTGGCAAACAATTCTCACCCCAGAGTCATAGATTATAGCTTTGATAAGTAATGAAAAGTATTCGATGGAACAAGCAAAAATAAAATTGTTGGCAAACATCCACATGGCAGGTATCACCCTTTCCCAACATGCTCTCCATATTAATTTGCCCAAAGCTGCCATTAACTCTGGATACCATGATCAATAGTTACTACAATGTGTGAAAATAGAGAGTAGAGTCCAACACTTTAAAGGAACCAGTTTGGGGAAGTCTAAAATATAGCAAAGGCTTTTATAATTCACTACAGGAGAAATCATTTTGTTAGACTCCCTGAAGCAATTGTTAAAATCTACTCTAAAATCAGAACTGCATCTGATTTTAGTTGAGAGCAAAATGATCCACAGTGACAGTGTGATCCTTAACATTTGTGGCATATTTTAAATAAATAAAAACCAATTTTAGGCAAATGTCTCCCCCTCCCCCAACATTTAGTAGCTTTGCATTTTTCCACCAAGAGGCAAGGCAGCACCTGGAATATTGCCAATCTGAAAACAAATCCCTACATGCTGCTCATCCAGCGTTCACTTTTCATATTAGCATGAATCAGAAACCTGCATGATGCAAGGTAACTGAAACACATGATCTCATGGTGGCAGTTTTCTTTGAATGCTATTCAATTAATAATTAAATCAATAAAGAGAGGCTGTTAGAGTACTGAAATATATACTGTAGAATGAAACAAACACAAAGCTACTTTATCACACATCTACTCCTGCCGTGCAAGTAAAAAACTTTATACACTACTTTCATTCAAATGGAACCAAATGAAGGCAGGAGTAAAACAAACAAAGTTATTGGGTCTCATCAACCACCTTACTATTGATCTATTTACCTATTTATAGAACTTATTATTTAGTTATAAATAATTGGCTAAGAATATAGGCAATGTAATAAAAAATTAACATCGTAACAACAGCATACAATAAATTATACAGCACATTCAATGCTTTTAATGAACTTGTTCATCTTGTTTATTTGCAATAGGTGTTTAACTACATACTAACTACTCTTTCTTCTCATAATGTTTTAAAAGTAATTATATTAAAATATATTCTGTACTCACTTAAACATGTTAGCATGTGTTGCTTCCGTTACCTGACACAATAGTCTATGTAGTTTTGCTAGAGATTCAGTCACCCATGTATTCACCGTAGAAATTCAAATAAATTGAGTTGAGTTTCCTCATTACTTGAGGAAATCTTGCTAAGTCACAGTATGATTTATAAGGGTTTTGATTACAGAATCCAAATATCTTATAGCAGGGATGTCCAAACATGGCCCTTTGAAGAATGGTGGACTTCAACTCCCAGAATTCCCCAGCCAGCAACTTGCTCATATTTATAGCTCATGCTGGCTGGGGAATTCTGTGAAGTCCACCACTCTTCAAGGGGCCAAGTTTGGACACCCCTGTCTTATAGATAGTGACTGACTGATTATATGCCATCAGTCAGTGTTGATTCTTAATTATCATGGCCGTTCCCCAATCCAGCTCTTCAATTCATCCAAAGGTGACCCCATTGCCACTGTAATTAAATCCATCCACTTTGCTGCTGGTGATTCTCTTCATCTCCTTCCTTCTACTTTCCCAAAATTTACAAACCTTTCAAAATATGTATAATTTTATTTGTTTTCTTGGTAAGCTCTGGCATTCTCACAGTCTTCTCTAACACCAAAGGTCAAAAGCATCAATGCTCCTCCTATCCTACTTCTTCAAAGTCCAAGTTTTGCTTTCATTGCTTGCCAAAGGTAAAACCATCCCTTGAATAATATCAGTGCAAAAACACTTCATGACATTTCTTTTCTGAAGTCCTCATTGATGCATGCTAGTCTGCAAGGTATTTCTTGACTGGTGATTCCCTTGAATTTGATACATCAATCCTAAAAGGCAGAAACTATCCACCATTTCAGCATTTTCACTGTCACTTCTATGGCTGCTTGATATACCTGTTCATTAATTTGGTCTTATTAACATTAGTCTCCTTTGACTCTCATTACTAGAGCTTTCAGATCATTTGTATTTTCACTTATCAGAACAATGTCATAATGCAAGTTATTGATGTTTTTCCCTCCAGTTTTTACATACATACATACACACACACACACACACACACACACGAATAAATGAATAAATAAGGAGAGAATACATCACCTTGTATCATTTCTTGTAGACGTATCCTGACAAAAATGAAATGTTCTGGGATTCCTATTTTGTTAAGATTATTATATAACTTGACATGGTCAAAACAAGTAAAGGGCTTTCTATAAGCAATTACGAATGTAACTACTGTTTGCTATCCTTCGGCTTTCTCAATTTTACAGCATGAACCAGCATGCCACATCTTTTCTAAAACCAGCTTTAACATCTGGCATATCCTTATCCATACAGAGCTCTAATCTGGATTGAACAGTTATTTTGCTGACATGGGCATTTATGAATATTGTACAACAGCTTGCACACACTGTAACGTTAGGGTCATGCAAAGCTTTGTCTTGTTAGGGTACTTCACACAAGACTGGTGAAAATCAATGAAGTGTCTGATTTGATGCAGCATAGCAGCAAATCAGCAGCAAATCTCTAAGTGAAGTGCCATGTCAAAGAAGTACGTCATCAAAGCATGACTAACACAACATATTCCTATGAAGTATTGAAAGTGCTTCCAAAGTCCATTATGTAAACTCAGTCAATTATGGCTTGTTAAATAAGCTATAAACCATATTTTAGCATGGTGCCTGGGGATGTTTGGTGCTAGAGGATGCTTCATCCATCTTTTTAATTGTTTTTATTTTTACTTTGTCTTTTCATATTTGTCTCTTTTTATATGGATTTTATAGTTTTTATTTGTAAACCACCTACAGTCACTGCAATAGTGAGATGATTGGTATATAAATTTTATTAATTAATAAAATATAAGAGCTAGGTCAATTTTCTAGTCACTTGTTTATGTATACATAAATAATTTTATGCCACTTCAATCACTTTACTCTAACAGCCTTATAAGCAGAAAGATCATCAATACAAATATTTTAAATACATATTTTTAAAATCAATAATTTTAATTTAATATAATTTAAATATAATTTTCAAACTTACATATACTGTAATCACCCATAGTGGTTTACAAACATGTAATGCAGAATTTTCTCATAACATGTTAATAACACATCAATCGCAGTTGAAAGTGATAGTGCCAAATGATGATCTCATCAGCTCCATCCAACTATAACTTTTTCAGTGCCTCTTCCCTTCTACCGTATGTTCTTAGATTCTTGCTTTCCATAATTTTAATTATTCTTGTTCATTTTCTGTTTGTCTAAATCCACACCAACACACTAATAGTTTCATAGTGACCACTCACTTTTGTATTTAATCCATATTCATTCACTATCCATTCAGTATCCATTTACTATATGGATAATGAATCCATATTCATTCAGTTATTTCACTCACACTTAAATAATCAATACTTATTATATTTGTCTTACTTTTATGTTTCATGATATCTAATTCATACATACAGATAAGAAAGATGCTTATACACAACCATTTTGATTTCTTTCAGTGCAACTGCAAATAATACTTATTATTTTTCCTTAGCATTTGCACATCTTAAAATACTATCCATTTAGCCAAATATTTAATCAAGATTTTTCAAAATACAAAAATCTACCAGCTGTAATTTTTAATGCATAATTTGATCTCATTCAATTTTTTCCTCATATCTGTCAACTTTGTTCATTGATACATTAATTCTGTGATATATAGTAGGAGTCCCTAACGTCCGGTCCATAGACCGGCACCGGACTGCGACATACCAGAATCCAGTCCGTGCAAACAAGCGAAGCCCCATCTCTGGGATGCAGGCAGTACATGAAACCATGACACAAACACACACACGGTCCGTGGAAAAAACTCTGTCATGGTGCCCAAAAGGTTGGGGCCTTTGATATATACAACTAATATAAATAATTAGAATTGTGAGCTAAGAACAGGATACCGTTTGCATGCAAAACTACATTCATGCTCACAGAATCTATGTAGTTCATTGCAAGCATTCCTCATACATTTACATAGATACATTAAACAATCAAGGGATATCACACATCCTTGGCTTCAGTGTTGAACCATTCACCATGCATTCCATTTATTTTCATACATGCTTTATATCTCTCATATATTAGTCTTCCTACCTTCAGCAACCAACCTTCAACCCATATTACTGTAATAATTCAAACCTATCTCTTTTCCCCTGCACTTTTTGTATACCAGTCAACTTTATTTTTTGCTACATTACAGTTTCCAAATGATGCTTATTGTCACCCTTTGTGCCCTTAATTATATTGCTACTAAATACCTTGCCAGGCAGTTACCTCACCAATCCTTCTTTTGCTTTCTCAGTCATTCTTGGTTATCTTTTAATTTATACAATTCCTGTTCCCCCTTCCCCTCTTCCATAGAAGAGGATCCTCGGAACCTGCCCTGATTTGCCCCTGACAAATCAGAAGTTAACTCCTCCTGTCTAGCCACCTGAGTGACCACCTGACCTTTCTGTCTGGATGCCACCTCCACCCTTTGAGAGGCCTTCCTGTTGAGCTGCCTACCTGCTTCAAATCCCCTCTGTACCACCACAGCAATCCATTGCTGAACCATCTGTGGCATCTCTGTATCTTTGGCTGCTGCCTCCCTGGCTACAGGTGAAGCTACTACCGCTGATGGAGAAGGAACAGGCTCAACCGACCCTGCCTGCTCGCCCTCCCTGAGGGATGGTGACAAGTCTCTTGTCTGGAGATCTAATGATGCAGGGGCAGGTGACAAGGATCTGTCTGCTGAGGCCATTTCTTGGTGAATCACAGCCTGTGTTTCCTCTTCTCCACCACTCTGAGGCTCTTTTGCACTTGTCTCTAAGGCATTCTGAAGCCTCTTTTCCGCCTTCTCCTGGAGGGCACTTCAGTGTCAGAGCCTTGGCTCTAATCTTAGCTGCTGCTTCTGTACTACCACATCAAGTACTATAATAAGAACATCTGGAAGCATTGCCAGAGATCCACTGAGAGTGGGAAGGCTCTCCCGACTCCAAGGGGGACAATATGTGAATTGCTGATAAATATGTGACCGTGAAACCGCCAGCCAACTCCCAGCAAGGACTGCTTCCACTGTCCCCTCTTTTACTCCAGCCAGCCGGGTCCAGCTGCTTTTGAAGTTGATAGAGGGTGAAGATCCCCAATCAGTTGCAGAAACCAGCAAAATAATTCTGGAAAAATGCTGCAATAATCTGGGTTAAATGTTTGAATCAATCCAGGCAGCAACAACCTGGCTGCTTTTTGGCCTTAGGAGCAGGCAATCTTATCCTAATGCTCCTCTGATGGCTGAGAGGCCAAAACCGAGCCCCAAAAACAGCCAGAACCACATGGCAATTTTTCCACAAAATGGACATTTGGGTGGTCTCCCGGCTGCCCCAAAAATGGCTCTCCAAAAATGGTGCGAAAATTCCTCTGCGCCAGAACCTGCTGTGGGATTGAATTGCCACCCTCTCCCACACTTCTTGTCGTCCAGAGGGAGAAAGGTGGCCCGTTGCAGCTTGGGCTTTATCCAGGGACTGCTGTAAATAGCTCCGCAGCAAGCTCTAAAAACGCCGACGGAGCTAACCATTTAAATTTTGCTGCGGGACCCTCTAGCTGCATCCCGCAGGCAGGCAATCCCAAGGGAGACCACCCAAATGTCCCTGGGGCTCCCCTGTGTCCAACACAATGACTTCGGCACCACGCAGCTAAAACCGCTGCCAAAAAGTCCCCCCACGGAAAGGCGTGCTCTCTAAAAGCGGTCGCTTCAAACTGCTGTCCAGCTGATCAAATTCGGCAAAATATACAAGAGAAAGAAAAATGACAAATAAAGTAAAATAAAATAAGATAAAGTCAAACCTCCAATCCTCAGCAAAAACTTGCTGAAGAGCAACCCACACTATGTCCGAACAAGCTCTGGACTGAGTTGAAACTGGGAGAAGGGGTGTGGCGTCTCTTCAACCTCAACCCGGTCCATAGAGCTACAGGACAGAGTACTACCCATGGCTGGAGTCACGAGTTCCCCAGCAGGAAAATCTGAGCCAAAATTGAAAAAACTGACTACATCTGATTGTAGCCAATAGTATTTAGGTATATGTTTAACCTTTCATAATTAAATGCCTCCAACTTCTGAACATAAAATATTAAAGCAAATAGAATATAGCAGGGTTATAGACTCTGGAGACTCTAGAAAACTGCAGAGAAGAGCAACAAAGATGATTAGGGGACTGGAGGCTAAAACATATGAAGAACAGTTGCAGGAACTGGGTATCTCTAGTTTAATGAAAAGAAGGACTACGGGAGACATGATAGCACTATTCCAATATCTCAGGGGTTGCCACAAAGAAGAGGGAGTCGGGCTGTTCTCCAAAGCACCTGAGGGTAGAACAAGAAGCAATGGGTGGAAACTGGTCAAAGAAAGAAGCAACTTAGAACTAAGGAGAAATTTCCTGACAGTTAGAACAATTAATAAGTGGAACGACTTGCCTGCAGAAGTTGTGAATGCTCCAACACTGGAAATTTTTAAGAAAATGTTGGATAGCCATCTGTCTGAAGTGGTGTAGGGTTTCCTGCCTAAGCAGGGGGTTGGACTAGAAGACCTCCAAGGTCCCTTCCAAGTCTGTTATTCTATACTATTCTATTTTGCTGGTGGATTTCCATATTTTCTTTGATCATATTAGCTTCACTGGGAAATAATTATTGACAATATCCAATCATGTAAATTCATCCAGTTATTGTTGAACTTCTGTTCTAAAACAATCTTTCCCTATTTTGTTTTCTCCAGAGAATAGGATCGTGTATCCCATCCAGTCTGCGCAATGACTTTTTATTTTGGGATTATAATCTATACTACATTTAGATTTGCAATTTGCAATTGGCAGAGGATGTTCTCAGAAATCTCCAAAGATGTCATACCGTCTTATTAAAATGCATACAGAAGAGAGAAGATTAATTAACCTCTTATCAACAATACATTACCAGTGGATAAAAAACATAAATCAAGGACTCATCAACAAGCTTCATATTTTTACTTTTGCAACCTACTCTTATTCCAGCCTGATCGTGGGAAATTGGATATCCTTCTTCTATATTAAATAAAGCACAGTTAATAACTAAATTCTAGCTTACAAAGCAAGTTATGCTAATGAAAATAGAAACTAGTACTTCTGAACTCTTCCTTATGGCTCTTACTAGCAGCTAACACAGCTTTTTAACAATGGTTTAGAATTAACATTAAACATAGCTCACTCTGTAACAGTAGTTAATATAATAGTACCAAGTAATTTGTTGGGTTTATGGTGCTTTAAACAGTTCCCATTAGTCATACAGACTAATTATTGGCAATCTCAGTACTCTCCTGTGTACAATGTTAATTATAACTATTGGTAATAAAATGCACAGAAGTTATACAAGTGGTCTGAACACATACAAATATACTATCCAATATTTTGTTTTTCAGCATTAATTTTCAGTACTTCTCTTTTAGTTGTAATCAGTTCTACTGGGCTATATTTACATTATGTTAATACCATGCTTATATTATGGTAATATATTGGTCATACAATAAATAAAAGGATGTGCATTGTTTTCAATCTGACTGCAAAGCAATGCTTTGAAATGCATAGTAGTGCAACACAGCTTGTGCCTACAGCTCCTTCACCAGCTGGATATATAAAGTTGATACTGATTAGGTCTAACATGGTTTATCCCTTCAAATCTCCAGGTCATACACACAAGCCAGTTTTATTATTATTATTATTATTATTATTATTATTATTATTATTATTATTATTATTATTATTATTATTATTATTAAATTATTCTTGGCTATGACATTATGTCAGCTATTGTGTCAGCTAATGGGCAGCAGTATAACACCTATTACGTAGGTTTAGTTCCTATTATATGGCTTCAAATTTCAAATGAAAGATTGGGAAGACTCTTGACTGAAATTATATAAATTGTTTTTGCCAAAGGGGGAGGAAACTGTGTTACCTTCCAGAAACAGAACATACTTATTGTATAATTTTATCTTTTAAATTAATGCTTCTATTACTAGTTTATTTAAATACACACTTTTTTTTGTTTTTTCCTCAAATTGCCTTTGTTCCTTCTCTAATTGCATGTTTAGAATGAACAATAACAATAATGATCCCTTTTTTCCTATGAAGGATGAATTTTGTAAATCACTTCAAAACCCAATGGTTTATAATGTCACTTGTATATTATAATCTATGTATGTCTCCATCACAGATATAATATATAAGGTAAAGTATGTAACACTTGGCTCCATTCAGTCGCCTCACCCCCACCCCAATGAAAGGGATTACAGAGTTGTAAAAATAAAAAAAAGGATGTGTATATGAATGCATTATATATAACGTAACATATAATGCATGGATGTTTAAAGCACTATAATGCAACAATGTGTGTATAATGCTTGAATGTATAATACATGTATAATGTAACATGGATGTATAATGCACAATATAGTTATAATGTATGTATACATACTGTACATATAATGTATGTATAATATTGTACAATATTGTATGTACTGTATGTTCATGTATGCACTTATATATAATGTATAATGTATTTATTTATACATTAGGTAATATCTGTATATACAGTACAATATATTTTTATTAACATATTTTCAAAACAGTATGTCAGTATATGTGTGTGTATATATACATATATGCATACACACACATATACATACATATACATCTATCTATCTATCTATCTATCTATCTATCTATCTATCTATCTATCTATCTATCTATCTATCTATCTATCTACCATATATAAAAACAAAATAAAGATTTCAACTTTTTATTATTCAGACCTTCTGCAGATTCTTTGGAGAAAGAGTTTCTACCACTACAGTTGAGGTTATACTTACAAACAGTTCTAAAAATCTCCATCCTGCCCCCACTCAGCATAACTTATTGAGTTCATTACATAAAGATAAAAGAAATATTATTTTTAGCCTCCAATGTTTTGAGATCCAGATTAGATTACTGAACTTCCTGTAAATAAAAATGATTTAGGTAGGAAAGCTATGTCTACGTCTTACTTTCTATGACCCTCAGAATTGCTTCTGATCCTAATTGCTGAAACTGATAGTCTGAAACTATCAGACTTCACACTGGGCTTAATTGCAAATCTTGACTCTCCAGACACATAATCCCATGCTTAGAAACGGGTTTGTTAGCAAGTTCAAAATTTAATCTTGGGACTTTTCTGAGTTAATAAATATTTGGCCATTCTTCTAATGGCCATGGAAAATGAATGTTCTATGTCAGTGATGGCAAACATTTTTGGCACAGAGTACCCAAACTGGCGCGCACGTGCCAGAGCACCGGAAACCCAAATATCAGGGGGCCCGCACCGCATGTGCACTGGCCACCTGGTCTTTGGGTTTCTGGTGCTCTGGGCACGTGAAGATCAGCTGGCCAGAAGAGCAGCTGGTGACAGCGTGCGTGCCTACAGAGAGGGCTCTGTGTGCCATCTCTGGCATGCATGCCATTGGTTCGCCATCACAGTTCTATGTTAATATAATGGTCCCCTTTAACTGGATCCTATTGCTCCTTATTAATTCCTCACGGGAATACCTGGAAAGTATATTGTCAACCCTAAAACAATTGAAATAAAATCCTGAAAATCCACAAATGTCAGTGCTTTCCAAATATATGTGACCTGTGAGACATAACTGCCCATAAATGTTGTGTGACTCTTAACCCCAAAAGCTGTCTTCCTCTGCTTTTCCAACTCTGATATTAAAGAGAAGCTTGCTTTTAAATATTTATCAAGAAATTGCTTTATACTTCTACTGTTTGCCAAATTCCCTTTATTTGCAACTCTGTGGCTATTGATAATACTAGAGTGTCTATCCAATTTGTGACCCCAGGGATTAATTTTAGATCCAGTTTACACTATAACACACTGTCAAGTGACCCTGCTTACTAGGAAGAAAAAAAGTAATCTGTTCCAAAATGTTTTAAAAGCATGAATATCCATTTTCTTCAACAGCATTTCAGCAGGGAGCATTATGGGATTAGAAATATTAACCTATATGGTTGGACCTGCTGTAAAATTGACAATAAAGAGCAGACATTTTTTCTCCCAAAGTTAAACTCAGCTTTGCTATTACATGACTTTTCAAAAACAGGAAATATAAAGACTTATACTAATCTGCAATGTAGATTTTGATGGGCAGAATCAACTTGTTAAATTAATAATAAAGTAGGATGTAACATATCATTCTAGGTGCCATAGGTCTCTGCATAATGATATCAGTTGAAAGGTCTACATTACTTTTAAGTCACCAAATTGGAGACTGCTCTGCAAAATAACCATATTGATGCTTTCAAAATTCATCCGTTTTCATTATTTGACATATCATTTCATTTTAAAAAGAACACACTGTTTTTTTTAGATATACTTGGCCTCTTGGATGTGTTCTCTATCCCAACCTACTCCAAAAAAGGAGAAAAGAGATCAGAAGGAATGAAACAGAAACGAATCACAGACTGATCTGTAACAACAGATAACATTATATTTCTTTTTCCAGAGATCCTGCATCAATTAAAGACAGTTTATCTCTGACAGTTCTAATTAGGCCTTTAAACTATACCACAGCTTCTGTACCATCTGTATTTATAAGATGGTATGGGCATGGATTGGGATGGGGGAGAGAAAGGGAAAGGATTGAGGCATATGGATTTTGAAGTCAATGGTGACATACTCATATTCTGCCTATTCTATAAGGCTGGAGACATATTGCTGTTTTTCAGCTTTCCTTTTAAGAAGTATTCATCAAATACTTTGGCTGCTTCACCTAATCAAAAGAACTTGGTTACATGTTATGACAAAAGTATAAACAATGATCTGAATATCAGAATTCTTCTTAGGAGAATCATTTTAACATTCTAATAAGCCAAACAGCTATTAATATTCCATTTCACGTGACAAAATAATTGTTCTTCTTTGAAAGTGATATATAAATGGCCATCAAAATCATTTGCTATTTCAACGCCATAACAAAGCATCATATGTGTGTGTGTGTGTGCGCACGTGTGCGTGCATGTGTCTCTGTGTGTGGACACGTGTGACAATTCACTTTTTCTTTCTTTCTTTTATCTTTTCTACCAAATGTAAGTATTGTAGAGCCAATCAATTGTTCACACTGAGAAACTGAGGAAATGCAGCATCCATTATAATAATGAGATGTTTTCTCCCAGTCCCTTAGTGATACAGGACATAATGTGGAAACAAGATTAAAGAAGAATATACTTTTTAGAAAAGATATGAGTACCATTAGCATCAAATCTTATTCTGAGAGACAAGATTTCAGAATATTTCACTTTAAAAGCTGGAGGAAGATTTGTATCCTTGATATCTGATAGTAAAAATGTTTTTAAAAGTGTATGTTAAAAAAAAAAACTTACTTGCTGGCAATATTGTAAAATCCCTTCTTTTGTCGCAATGCAGCTCTTAGTTCCAGAAGGATCAGATTCCCATTTTCCATTTTGAACATTCATATGCATATTCGATTTGCCACAAAACATGGCTACTTGAGGTTCTGCCAACAAGCCAGCATTTCCATCAGTAGGCACCTGGAAGCAGATATAGATATTATTATAATATTTTTTAAAATCACAATCTTAAGTGAACACAATTGGTAGGGTATAAAAATTCATATTAAGAGATTTCAAGCAAGAGCAAATTTCAGATTATTTGTGAATTGTGGAGTATATTTGCTGTGAAGCTTATATCCTCCTTCTGAGTTACATTGTAAAGATAATTTCCTAGTAGAATGTACACATCAGAGGAAGCAGAGATTAGACTGAGAAAAAGAATATGTGGGTTCACAACATACAGCACTTCCACACAACTGAAACGTTCAGTGTTGTTGTTTTTTTAAATGTAAAGGCAAAATATTACTCCCTTTGTATATAGGGGTTAGATACAACCTCGTAACCTCCAGACTATTACTATTGGCCTACTCTAGTTGATAAAGGTAGACAAGCATAACATTTGTTTATCAGGTTGATAAGGGTACACCAACAATACCCTTATAGTTTGTTTATTGTTTGATTAAGCATGTTGTGTGGAAACAACCAGGCTGAATTTTGGTTTTCTAATGGCATCTTTAAAATATTTCAAATGGTAGGTATATTTATTGGCAGCAGGGCAGGAAAAATATTAATTTCACTAATACTTGTCTGGAATCAAATGGCAGTATTCATATGAAAAACAAATTTTTATAGCCTACTTTCTTTACAATTTCCTTCAATGTGCCTTTCAATGTTATTTCACACTATGAGTCAAAACTGTGTTTTGTTTTGTTTTCAAAAATCGAAACACAGAAACCACTTCTACTTCCCATCAAGTCCATTTTATGTATTTTAAAATTTTGTTTACATTTCATTTATCATTTATCCAAGTTAAGATCACATTTTAAAATGTTTAATTTTTTTTATTCTGGTTCCACATCAATTTGTCTAATCAGAGTTGGCCCATGACACCTAGACCTCTATCAATTTATCTTTAATCTTTTCAAAACATTGGTTACTATCAAGATGTTCAGTACATAATACTTCAAAGCATTTAAAAGGCAACATTTTATTTTTGTTTTTTTTCTTTGAACATTGTATCCGATCCTGTCAGGAAAGCTTCAGGAGCCCTGGGAATGTTATAAAAGTTCATCCATTTATAACTTAGTAAAAGAAAACATGTTTATATACACAAAACCAAATTGGCTCTCCAAACATGAACACTATGTTCAGATGTTGTAGAATTAGTGGAAAAGGGCATTCTGGCAGCTAATGGAAGGCAGTTTATTAATAACCACTTGTTGTAAAATTGGTAATATTAAGTCAGGAAATGGAAACAATCTTCCTGCTTTTTTGGATATTTTATGGAAAATAAAACAAAAAGTATGCCCGAGCATCTCTAAATGATTTCCTAAAGAACCATATTTACACAGGATAGCTGAGGCTAATCTGTTCTACTGTTGGGAGACCCATCACTGAGAAAGAGTGAACTTGGGCATATGCTAGACATATGCCTAATGAGACACCAAAAGAGGAAAATATGATTAATGGTTTTCTTTAATGTACATAAACATTTTTCTTCGATTAACTACTACACCATCCCAAAAGACTGTGCAGTGTGGATGGACGGCCTATATTAAATTGCTGTCATAAAAAAGTAAATATTGATTGAAAACAATTTCTATAACATGTAAGACTTATCCTATATTGTATGTAATTAGGTATATGTTAATTTTATTAACTTTAACAATAAAATTAATTGTCATTGCACAAATATGTTTGTATGCCCTGCTTGGGACACAAATAGTTAGCACTCATACATAGTGTTCACACCTGCGATTTATTTGTTAGATTTCTTTCTCTACAACTGAACCCAGAGGTGAGGTTAATGCCATCCCTGTTATCCCTTGGAAAGTCTATGCAATGGTTGTATTGTATTTAGATTAGTGTAGTCCGATAATCTTATTTTAATTATCTTGTTTATACATATTTTTAAAGTAAATACCTGTGATAATGTTTTGATTATTGATTGTAAGCTACCCACATTTAGTGAGATGAGTAGCTATATAAATATGATAGATAGACAAACAGACAGACAGACAGATGAGATATAAATAACAAATAAGCAGACTATTTTAATATTATCTCTATGCTATCTCAAATTCCTAATATTAAAACTTCACTTTAATTTTTAAAAGAAAACCTCACAAAACTTTTTATCTCATATACACAGTTAATGAGTGATAACTGACTATGCATCAGTGGAAGGCACTAATATACCTGGTGTCATTGTTTTTTCTCACATACATAATATCAAAGATTAAATTTCAGTAAACACCAAATAAAAAAGCATTCAAGGACATCTATGATAAATATAACTAATTCAAGATATCTCCTTACCAGTATGTGGTTTAGCAGAGAAATCAAATGGGAGAATGATTGTTAAAATGTTATTAAAAATATAATAAGAAAAATGCTTATACCTACAATCACCTCAGAGTAAGGAATAATGTTCAGTATATAAACCAGAGGAGACATGCCCATGAGAAAACATTTCTGTTCTCAATTTACTGAATTAAATTACATTCAGGCCTTTAAAGACAGCACCTAATGTGCTTTTTTCTGCATGACATAGAAATATTGATAGTGAAATGCTGTTTCATGCTGTAACTAGATTAAAACTGAAATGTTACACTTTCATTGGTTATCAATACCTGTAAATATGGAAACTAGAATATAAGAGTCACATAAGGAAATATTTACACAGGATAGCTGAGGCTAATCTGTTCTACTGTTGGGAGACCCATCACTGAGAAAGAGTGAACTTGGGCATATGCTAGACATATGCCTAATGAGACACCAAAAGAGGAAAATATGATTAATGGTTTTCTTTAATGTACATAAACATTTTTCTTCGATTAACTACTACACCATCCCAAAAGACTGTGCAGTGTGGATGGACGGCCTATATTAAATTGCTGTCATAAAAAAGTAAATATTGATTGAAAACAATTTCTATAACATGTAAGACTTATCCTATATTGTATGTAATTAGGTATATGTTAATTTTATTAACTTTAACAATAAAATTAACAATTAACAATAAAATTAATTGTCATTGCACAAATATGTTTGTATGCCCTGCTTGGGACACAAATAGTTAGCACTCATACATAGTGTTCACACCTGCGATTTATTTGTTAGATTTCTTTCTCTACAACTGAACCCAGAGGTGAGGTTAATGCCATCCCTGTTATCCCTTGGAAAGTCTATGCAATGGTTGTATTGTATTTAGATTAGTGTAGTCCGATAATCTTATTTTAATTATCTTGTTTATACATATTTTTAAAGTAAATACCTGTGATAATGTTTTGATTATTGATTGTAAGCTACCCACATTTAGTGAGATGAGTAGCTATATAAATATGATAGATAGACAAACAGACAGACAGACAGATGAGATATAAATAACAAATAAGCAGACTATTTTAATATTATCTCTATGCTATCTCAAATTCCTAATATTAAAAACTGCTAAAAAGACTCCTTACAGCAACTTGATACATTTCAGATATTTTGGTCTCCAATGCCCATAATGCATCACTGGTAGTTCTACTGATTGAAGCGTACTCAGATTATAGCTTGAAACATTCAGAAGACACCCACCTAACAATTCATGCTTTGTCTTGTACCCAGTATACAACAACAATACCTTGCAAGTAATAGATACGTATAGTTTGTTCTTGTCAGCCCTCCCAGGCAAATCAGAAAGGAAGTATGACCAGATGACCTACTTTATTCTACTTTACTGAAAGGCTTCATTAATAGAATCTTGAAAATCTGAAAGTACAAACCTCCCACTGTCTCTTAGCAGTGTAATTATTTAGGGCAGGTCCCTTCTCAGATTTTTTTTCTCTGACTGTTAAGCAATTGCAGGCTCCTCCCTCTTTTGTCTGATTGCTTCCTAAGCAGAATCTCTTCCTCTCCTTCCTCAAGGTCATTCCCACATACTATTACAGATCTTGATCTATGTCAAAAATGCATTGAACAGATATTAAAACTTCACTTTAATTTTTAAAAAGAAAACATGTTTATATACACAAAACCAAATTGGCTCTCCAAACATGAACACTATGTTCAGATGTTGTAGAATTAGTGGAAAAGGGCATTCTGGCAGCTAATGGAAGGCAGTTTATTAATAACCACTTGTTGTAAAATTGGTAATATTAAGTCAGGAAATGGAAACAATCTTCCTGCTTTTTTGGATATTTTATGGAAAATAAAACAAAAAGTATGCCCGAGCATCTCTAAATGATTTCCTAAAGAACCATATTTACACAGGATAGCTGAGGCTAATCTGTTCTACTGTTGGGAGACCCATCACTGAGAAAGAGTGGACTTGGGCATATGCTAGACATATGCCTAATGAGACACCAAAAGAAGAAAATATGATTAATGGTTTTCTTTAATGTACATAAACATTTTTCTTCGATTAACTACTACACCATCCCAAAAGACTGTGCAGTGTGGATGGAGGGCCTATATTAAATTGCTGTCATAAAAAAGTAAATATTGATTGAAAACAATTTCTATAACATGTAAGACTTATCCTATATTGTATGTAATTAGGTATATGTTAATTTTATTAACTTTAACAATAAAATTAACAATTAACAATAAAATTAACAATTAACAATAAAATTAACAATTAACAATAAAATTAATTGTCATTGCACAAATATGTTTGTATGCCCTGCTTGGGACACAAATAGTTAGCACTCATACATAGTGTTCACACCTGCGATTTATTTGTTAGATTTCTTTCTCTACAACTGAACCCAGAGGTGAGGTTAATGCCATCCCTGTTATCCCTTGGAAAGTCTATGCAATGGTTGTATTGTATTTAGATTAGTGTAGTCCGATAATCTTATTTTAATTATCTTGTTTATACATATTTTTAAAGTAAATACCTGTGATAATGTTTTGATTATTGATTGTAAGCTACCCACATTTAGTGAGATGAGTAGCTATATAAATATGATAGATAGACAAACAGACAGACAGACAGATGAGATATAAATAACAAATAAGCAGACTATTTTAATATTATCTCTATGCTATCTCAAATTCCTAATATTAAAAACTGCTAAAAAGACTCCTTACAGCAACTTGATACATTTCAGATATTTTGGTCTCCAATGCCCATAATGCATCACTGGTAGTTCTACTGATTGAAGTGTACTCAGATTATAGCTTGAAACATTCAGAAGACACCCACCTAACAATTCATGCTTTGTCTTGTACCCAGTATACAACAACAATACCTTGCAAGTAATAGATACGTATAGTTTGTTCTTGTCAGCCCTCCCAGGCAAATCAGAAAGGAAGTATGATCAGATGACCTACTTTATTCTACTTTACTGAAAGGCTTCATTAATAGAATCTTGAAAATCTGAAAGTACAAACCTCCCACTGTCTCTTAGCAGTGTAATTATTTAGGGCAGGTCCCTTCTCAGATTTTTTTTCTCTGACTGTTAAGCAATTGCAGGCTCCTCCTCTTTTGTCTGATTGCTTCCTAAGCAGAATCTCTTCCTCTCCTTCCTCAAGGTCATTCCACATACTATTACAGATCTTGATCTATGTCAAAATGCATTGAACAGATATTAAAACTGCTAAAAAGACTCCTTACAGCAACTTGATACATTTCAGATATTTTGGTCTCCAATGCCCATAATGCATCACTGGTAGTTCTACTGATTGAAGTGTACTCAGATTATAGCTTGAAACATTCAGAAGACACCCACCTAACAATTCATGCTTTGTCTTGTACCCAGTATACAACAACAATACCTTGCAAGTAATAGATACGTATAGTTTGTTCTTGTCAGCCCTCCCAGGCAAATCAGAAAGGAAGTATGATCAGATGACCTACTTTATTCTACTTTACTGAAAGGCTTCATTAATAGAATCTTGAAAATCTGAAAGTACAAACCTCCCACTGTCTCTTAGCAGTGTAATTATTTAGGGCAGGTCCCTTCTCAGATTTTTTTTCTCTGACTGTTAAGCAATTGCAGGCTCCTCCCTCTTTTGTGTGATTGCTTCCTAAGCAGAATCTCTTCCTCTCCTTCCTCAAGGTCATTCCCACATACTATTACAGATCTTGATCTATGTCAAAAATGCATTGAACAGATATTAAAACTTCACTTTAATTTTTAAAAAGAAATACCTCACAAAACTTTTTATCTCATATACACAGTTAATGAGTGATAACTGACTATGCATCAGTGGAAGGCACTAATATACCTGGTGTCATTGTTTTCTCTCACATACATAATATCAAAGATTAAATTTCAGTAAACACCAAATAAAAAAGCATTCAAGGACATCTATGATAAATATAACTAATTCAAGATATCTCCTTACCAGTATGTGGTTTAGCAGAGAAATCAAATGGGAGAATGATTGTTAAAATGTTATTAAAAATATAATAAGAAAAATGCTTATACCTACAATCACCTCAGAGTAAGGGAATAATGTTCAGTATATAAACCAGAGGGAGACATGCCCATGAGAAAACATTTCTGTTCTCAATTTACTGAATTAAATTACATTCAGGCCTTTAAAGACAGCACCTAATGTGCTTTTTTTCTGCATGACATAGAAATATTGATAGTGAAATGCTGTTTCATGCTGTAACTAGATTAAAACTGAAATGTTACACTTTCATTGGTTATCAATACCTGTAAATATGGAAACTAGAATATAAGAGTCACATAAGGAAATATTTGCACATTAAGCAGTATTATGATCTAACCTCTCTGCATACCTTAAAATGTTCAATAATTGCATCTAGATAACCACATGACAGCAAACATTTAACTCAATACAACTGATAACTAATGTGGAATAGTAAATATACTGAATACTTAATTAGGAAATGCCAGCCAGTTCTTAGTGCTATGAAACAGCCACACTGTGTTCAAGACTTGCTTTAATAATTCAATTAACCAAAAGAAAAACAATACTGCTGTTACAACAAGTAACCATTTAGCTGTCAATGATTATTCAATGATTAACATCCAAATTAATTGAGAAATATGTATGTTACCCTTATAATTGTTATACTTCCATCTAAAATGTATAATTTTGTGATGTATTACTATACATATTTACTTGAATGTAATTGTTGATGAGTTTCACAGCCTCATTCCTACCTGTTTAGGTTTTCAGCATAAATAAGCTACATATCAATTTCCCCAAGCAGTACATTAACTATAAAGTATGTTAAAAATAAGCAAAATGATAAAGGTTATTTGACTTCCTCTCAATATTATTACCAGAGAACAAGATATATAAATGGGAGAACAATGAATGTATTCATATCTGTCCTAGCTGAAGAATTATGTATGATGTAGGAAATTCTTATCCTTATCCCCTTGAGAAAGATTGCTAAAGATAGCAATTCCATTAGTGAACAGATTATTTAAAAGAATAGTTATGCAAATTTATATCTTATTTGTTAATGAAGAACTGGTTTGTATTCAGCTGGCAAACAATCTATAAGGCTGCTTTAAAAGAGATTAGTTGTGCACTTCTTAACATAACCCTATTAGAGTAGCAAAAAGAAAAATATATCGCTTGTTTACTATTAGCAAAAGCAGAATCAAGAGAAAGTAAAATCTTTTCTTCCAGATGACTTGTTAAAAGGATTTCAAACAGATTTTACACAATAATATTTAGACTTAGAATTTTTCTTCCAACTCGCACAAACTGGGGCCTATCAATAAGGAAATCCAGTATCCAATTATATAAAGGTTTATTAAAACCTAATAGGTCCAGTTTGTTCACCAAATGCAGAGGAATGATTGAATTGCATGGCGAACTAAAATCAATACAAATGAAGATAGCAATACAATATATAAATTATGTAGAATAACAATAGCAATAGTATTTAGACTTCATAGTGCTTTTACAGCCCTCTCTAAGAGGTTTAAAGAGTCAGCATATTGCCCCCAACATCTGGATCATCATTTTACCCACCTCGGAAGGATGGAAGGCTGAGTCTACCTTGAGCCAATGAGATCTGAACTGCCAAACTACAGCTAGCAGTCAGCTGGAGTAGCCTGCAGTACTGCACTCTAACCACTGCACCACCTTGGATACAAATGAAGATAATTTTTGGAAGCCTGAAAGCAGCATTCCAAAGAACCAAACCAAGAATCTTCGATGTGCATATAGAATAAAAACAACTATTGCAAGCTACAATAGTTGATTTCACACAAGTTTCTAATCCAAGGCAAAACAAAACCAAGTACATTATGACTTAGAACAATGTGTAAAACCAGCCAGAAACAATAATCTATTTCATACATGGAACTACGAACTTTGGTTTAAACTCCCTAGTCCAATGATGCTCCTGTATAAAATTTAGCACGAAAAGAACAATGAGTTTCTACTACTTATTCTGGAAGTATTATTGAAGAGCCAGTCTTCAGTAGGGGAATATTGCATAGTAGGATAATAGTAGAGTACTCTTTGAGCCAGTCTTCAATAGTATGATTACTCTCCGTACTACCATATGAAGGCTTTCTCTATATGCCAGAATTCCTCACAATAGGCAACTGCATTACAGATAGTCTTTAACTTTTGACCAACATTGGGAGTGGAATTTTTGTTGCTAAATGATGCAATCATAAAATCCAACTGTTTTGCTAGACTTTTTCTAGCCAGCCCGAGACTAGAGGGTATTCTCTTGGCAGGCAGTAGAAGCTTGCAACCTTCCCCAGGACCATTAACTTTCTGGGAAAGGTGGTAGGGAAGATTCCAAATAGTGGTCACATAATTGCAGGGCACCTGCCAACCAGTTGCAAATACAAATGGGCGGCCATGAGCCCAGATCACAATAAGTACTTTTGGGGGCACTACAACAGGAGTAACTTTACTCATGGGTTCTATGTCTTTCGTTCAAAGCCATCGTAACGTCAAATGGTTGCTCAACAAATTGTCAGTATGCCTCCAAGACATTGAATTATACATGGATTATGTGTTACCTGAATGATAATGCATCGATATTTTACTGAGCCATTATTCTGTAGCTGGAAAAAGTCTCAACTCTGTGCAATGTATTTTGGACTTCACATATCTCACATTTTTCCTGAACCACTCCCCAAAATGAGATCTTTGCACATAGAAAATAGCATGTTTAAATAAATATTTTTTTTCAAAACAACATGCTCTATAAAGAAATGATGAGATTCATATAAACAAACAAATGAGGTTGATGCTTTTTAATTTGGGCAAGTACTCAAGTAAAATAGTTTCTTTCCAATTACTTCCTCCCCACTTTCCAGTGCCCTTCCTTCCTTAGCTGGTTGGATTTTCGTGCTGCCTGACGTGAATGATTAATCAGTTCATTCTGGAATGTGGCCAACATTGTCCTATTCCCAATGCAGGAGGAAGGGACAGCAGGTGGACTGATGGGATATCCTGCTCTAGGTTCTCACCTATAGCCACTGAGGGAAAAGGATGCATTAGAAGATGAGTGTATCATTTTTCTCAGAAGAGAAGCTGGTAAATCAATACAGTGTGGTCATACTGGGAGCTGTTGAAAAAAGGAGGGAGAAAGGGTGCAACATGCACCAGCCTTACAATATTCACCTTGTCTGAATTTTGTTTCAGCCCAAACCACCAATAACAAAAATGTTCTATTCTGCAAATCCATGGTTGATCTGAAGCAGCCCAGTAGGTTTCTAGAATACATTTTTTTCCAAGCTCAAAATAAACAGTTCTTCCATATTGTACATATCCTCAATGGCTAGCAAGGAATCCAGCAAAAATAGTGTTTTTGATACTCCATCTGGTATAGGTTCCTTTCCTATTTTTCTATGGTTTTAGAAACTTCTTTATTGTTAAAGGCCTGTTCATAATTTGTCTCTGCTCCTTTGTAATCCTTGATAAATTTTTGTTTCTTTAGATGTTCATCTATTTTCTCTAGAGATTTCACTTCCTTACCATTGTTTGCTTTTCATACCTTATCTGTCAAAACATGCAGCTATATTTCCTCAGTTTAGACACTGAAAGGATATTGCCGCACAACCATTCATTTAATATGCAAAAGAAAACCCACGGAGTTCAAAAGCATTTAAAGAATACCATAATATAGTCTTGTCTGATAAAATGCCTTTATTGAAATAGACCAATTCCAATTATAAAAGAAAAGGACAGGTGGGAAAAGAGGATACACAAGAAATTAAGAACAAGCTGTTACTGAAAGAGATTTATGTGTTGGCTGAAAACTAGGAAATGTTCCATTGGAGTTTTTGAGAGCAAAGATATGAACAGAAAAAGCCTCCTTTAGTGCCTAAGTCACCAATCATGTTTTGTTATGCTCTCATTAGGATCTAATCAGAAAGCAGTCATAATCCAAATAACTTGAGGGGAGTTATCGCTGAGGGGAGGAAAATGCCTGTTTTAACTCCAGTGGTTCAGGTCTCATCATACAAAACCCAGGTCCACTAGGAGGCATATGATACATCTTGCTTAGCACAACTTCACAACTCATGGTTTTAAAAAATGCATACTTCTATTCAGTGGTGAAATCTTCCCTGTTTTGCCACTGATTTGCTGCCCGTGCATGCGCGGTGTGCACCAACACAAGCTGTGCGCACATACAGAATGCGCACCAACATGCTATGTGCGCATGTACAGTGCGCGCCAAATGCACGCTGCATATGGAAAAAGGAGGCTTGGGAAAGTAAGTACAACAGCGAGGGGGGGAACAGCTGTGCCGCGCGATTTAGATTCACTAGAAAGCAGGATTTCCTGCTTTCTAGTGATTTTAAATCATGCAGCACAGCTGATTGTCGGAAATACTAAATCCAAACACACAGGAGTAAACCCAGAAACGTCCTCACAAGCTCAGGACAGAGTTGAAAGTGGGAGGTCTACAAAGGGGGCGTCTCTCTCTCTCTAAGTTTGAACCCTGTCCATAGAGCCAGAAGACAGAGTGATACCCATGCCTGGAGTCACGAGTTCTCATACAGGAAAAATACCGGTTCGGAGGAACCGGTAGCTTTTTTTTACTACCAGTTTGCCCGAACCAGTAGTTTTTATCACTACTGGTTTGGCCAAACCAGTGCAAACCAGTAGCATTTCACCACTGTTTCTATTGCCCAGACATAGACACTTCTGACTGTCAGAATGTTCATATGATGCATTTTCACAGTCCCTTTAATTAACTGCTAACATTCTTTAATTAGCTTTTTACATGGAACCTTTTTCTTTTTCGCTTTTTCTTGGTCTAATTGTATGAATCAGTCAGTAGTGATATTCAGGTTATAGTAAGTAGTAGTATAATTTTACTGAAGAAGGAAAAACAAGAAGCGATTTTTTCAGACAATCTCTCCTGTTCTGACTCCCCCCTCCCCCTTTGCAGAGCATAGAGATTTCAGAAGAAGGTATTATAAGAGAATAAGCAGACACGTAGTAGGAAATAAAGTGGGATGTTTGCATCTGGCAGAGCCAGTGCATTACTTTCAATGTGTATTCTCCAATGGGTGCTTGCTTACTCTCTTGTAGTTCCTTCTTCAATAAATGCAAATACAAACATTAATATCCTTGTTAATTTATCCCAGGATCCGCATAAGTGTTGCAAAAGGGCAGAAGAGTGGTTTAGAGGCAAAAAAAAGGAGGTGTGAAACTGATTAGTCTTGTCAATTTTAACATGGCACTTTTAATCTCAGCCCTGCTGGGGTGAGCAATCCAAAAGGTGGGGGAGTAGAGAAAAGGAAAGCACAGTCACCTACAGTCATATATTTTCCCACTTAGCAATCATTTTTCTTAGCAACGGAATTGCCAGTCCCAATTATCAACACTAAACAAGGACTACCTATATTTATAAATAAATCTCCACATATCCAATAATGTTAGTTCCAGGAATTCTGTTCATTATAGTAATTTTAGTTATAGTTATAAATTTATGGTAATTTTAATTAAATCAGATAAATCTGGATTTGTAATTCTTCTTAGAACATCTGTAGATCAGTTCAATAATATAAATTTATTGTATATTACTTAAATTTGGCACACGTTCTGTCCAAGGACTAAAGGAACGCAAGGAAAAGCAGCAAATATATTTTTCTATTCTCTTCAAAATAACAGAATAAAAACAAACTTTCCATTTAATGTCCTTATTAAAATCCATGGGAGTTTTCATGCTCATTTTGATGGTATATATAACTTCTGACAACTTACTATTCCCTCCTACTGATTTGATACCAGTTGGCATGTGCCATTGGAAGGTGGAAGGGTTGATTGTTACTAAAAAGTTTAATATTAACATTATTCTCATGCAACCATATTCTCATTCAACATGTTTTCAGTATTTTTCTAAGGCTACTATATTAACACTGCACATTTGAAGTCTTGCAGAGATCCTGTTGATGACATGGATACATCCAGATCAGATGTTGAGCTGTATGATCATTAAACACGTACATCCTGTAGCTTGTGCCAAAGATTTTGTTGCCCATTTGATACAACACATTTAAACAGCTGTTCTCTAGTTTTGCTTATGATAGATTAATAAAATGGTGGGCAGTTTTTACAAAGACTGCCTCCTGATTAAAACCAGGCAGCATGTTTTGACATTGGATTCAACCAACAGTTCTTTTGAGAAAAAAAGTTAGGTTACATTTAAGTTTCTAGACCAAAGTAGTCTTTTCCTTTATTAAATGAATAACACCATTGATTACCACAATCCACATGAAGTCACTTGAGAAGGTTAAATTATTTTAAGCTATTTTCACGTAACACTATCCAAGTGAGCTTATTTTGCTAAATCCCTGGTTGTCTTTTTATTACTCATATTTCTCTTTAGAACACAATCAATATTTAACTCTCCATACGGATGAGTGAGGTTTTGATTAATTAAGCCCAGTGCCAGTAAAAGAAGGGAAAATGAAATGTTGCTAGTTTGATATTGTATTATGTCAGCCTAGAGAAGGCAGGGAAGATTAGCTCATATGTTCACAACAGATTTTCCTTTCAACATACTTCCAGTTGCCTCTTAGAATTGTTATTTCTATAATCTTCATAAATCAGAATTCATACTTAAAAATGGAGAACATAGATGGTAGGAAAAATATAATCTTGGTTTTCTGAGCTACTTACTTAAGTTTTCCAACAAGAGTTTCTAGGGATTTAATTCAAGACCACATAATATGGGTAGCATTTATACTGTGATCTTGGAACTCTGCCCCATCTTAAATAAACAATGAAATCAGTCATTTGAAAAATGATGAGGGATACAATTGTGTGCATGGGCAGACATGCATTTGTGCATTGTTAAATCAGACTTCCGGAATTCTCTTAGATACTGCTAATCAGTTAACTAAATAGAACTTGACTATATTGCTGTTACCTTCTCTCAAGTCTCATAAATTTGCCTGTACAAAGCTAGGATAATAAAACTAACTTTCATACTGAAATAACCATACTTTTGTGGATTATAATTAGTTTCACTTGGGTCTTTTACTAAATAATTGGTGTAAAAAAGGAACCATTATGCATTCATTGTGTGTGTTTTAGGAAGATGAAATCATTTCCCCCCAAAATATGCTTCCCTTCTAGATTAGGAAGAAAAGAGAAAATAAAGGCTTCCTAGTGGATATTTTTGGTTTTAATTTTTTTTCACTAAAAAACCACACGGGTTTTCAGCTTTCATATGTAATTCAGCCATTCTTTAACTTTATAAGAATAATGCTGTCCTTAATTCTAGGAATTAAAGTCTTAAAGAATGTTAAAGCTGCTAGATTGAGAAATACTGGTTTATATTATCAACTGTAGACCATACATATACTGTTTAGTAGAAAAATAACGTCCCATTTTCTTCATTTTATAGTAGACTTCATCCATCCTTGAGCAATATTTTCTTTCAATGTATGTAAATTATCTTATTATTTATTATTAAACATATTTCTATGTTGCCATAATCAAAATTATTCTTAGTGGCTTCCATAGATAAAATTCAATTTAAAAAATGCAGAGTACACAGATAAAAAATACAATATTTTTTTTTAAAAAATAAACATAGTAAAGATAAAGATGGCAACAACAAATCGGATGAAGTTTATCTAAAAAAGCTCAGACTTTAAAAATTAAAAAAAAAATCAACAAAACATCTCTAGGATGTTTGCTCTACAGTGTTGACACAGATACAGAAAAGCAGCATTCCCTCACTTCAGACCCTTGAAGTTCCTCCAGGCCTTCCTTTCCTCTACCATCCTCTAGAGTCCATTTAAGCTCACGCCTACTGCTTCAGTGATTCCATCCAGCCACCTCATTCTCTGTCATCCCCTTCTTCTTTTGCCCTCAATCTTTCCCAGCATTAGGCTCTTCTCCAGCGAGTCCTTCCTTCTCATTAAGTGGCCAAAGTATTTCAGTTTCATCTTCAGGATCTGGCCTTCTAGAGCAGTCAGGGTTGATCTCCTCTAGGACTGATTTGTTTGTTCGCCTTGCAGTCCAAGGGACTCGTAGGAGTCATTTCCAGCACCAGAGTTCAAAGGCCTCAATTCTTTGTAACCAATACCTATCACCATTTTGATTATCCCCCCACCCCAAACAATAGATATAGGCAGGGCAATGATCATCTAGGTCTAAGGCTTGCTTCTTAAAGCCTCTTTAAAGGATGTTTTCATCCCTTTCACAAAGAAATGCTGACTACAGCATAGTTTACACTGCCTGTTTCCATGCTGGCAGCTTGTAGTAGCCAGATGGAAGATACATCAAGCAGTAGGGTAGTTCAGGAGGAATGCTATATCTTGGCTCCCTAAACTTTAAAGCCAATGGAAGCTCTTTGTTGCAAGGAAATCTCTGAGATATATGTTGAATTCAAAAGCTTTCTTCAAAATAGCCATTATGGTTGAACTTAACACATTGCCTTGCAACAAACAAACTTTCCATTTAATTTCCTCATCAACAGTATCTTTAAAAAAAACAAGGGAGGCTTGAAGCCTGGGAGCTGTCCACAGATGCTATAGGACAGGGGTGTCAAACTCAAGGCCTGGGGTCCGGATGTGGCCCACGGGGTGCTTAGATCTGGCCTGGGAGACCGCCCTGGAAACAGGAAGGACCAGCCTGCAGTGCCTCTGCCAGGGAACACGGAGCTCGGGAGAGCCAGGTTTTTCGTGGCAGAGGGTTGCAGAAAGCCATCACGGCTGAAAATGGAACTTATAAGGGCTGTGTGCAGCCCTCCCGGGCTCCGTTTTCACTGGCAGAGCACTTGGGCCACCAAAGATGCCCCTGATATGAGTAAGCTGCTTACGCCCCCCTCGAGGTCAAACACAACCCTGATGCGACCTTCAATGAAATCGAGTTTGACACCTCTGCTATAAGAGATGACGTGACAGGTGCCATGTTAGGACCTAAACTATTGTTTTTCTTTATAGAAGGAAACCAAAATGAGTCCTAAGTTTGTATCTTTTTGTTCTTCCCTTTTGATATGACCACAAAGGTGAGAAATTTTCATTTCCATTTTGCTTTAGCTACCAGTTATCATGCCATACAAACTGCGGTTAATCTTAATTATATGGCTATGTTAAAACAATGAGTAATGAAATGAGGTTGTTTATATTATTTGTCACAGTAATATAATGCAGTAAATAAGAATAAGCAACCTGGTAACTAGCAAGGTATGCTACAAGAAATACATGTTGGATGGAGCTTAACAAGGAATGGAAACTTGTTTTCTGATACACTTTTCTTTCTCTTTTAAAGCTGTCTTCTGCATTCTGTTTTTCTTCCTAACACTGTCTTTTGTCACCCCCAAACAGCATGTTGTAGAGAAGAAACAATTGCTGCCCATGAACTGAATTAACCTGCTTGCATAGACTTTGTAAAATTAGGCCAAGTTCTTAACAATTTAAACTAAAGGTAGCAAGTAACCTGCCCTTGCACTAAATTGTGATTAATTTAAAATGATAACGTTTACAATCTTTTTCTCAGAAACTTGCCTTGCTTCAAATCATTCTTATAATGGAGAACAATAGCTTAATATTTTCTCCTGCTATTATTATTTCAAAAGATATCTGCATTGCAGATAAACTGGCATTATTAAATGCAACAATAAATGTTATGGCCAACTATGTAAGCTTTGTAATGTTGAAACTTTTGTAAGATCATATAAAAGGAAAGGATCACAAAGAATATTAGAGCAGTTTAAATTCATATGTAGAATATGGCTCTGGAGGGAGTTGGGGCTGTGTGATAGATGCAGCTACCACAAGTTCAAATTTATTTATTCAAAAGACTTATATCCATATCCCTCTCAGCACATGACTCTTGCAGGTAACAACAATTTAAAGCACCAGCAATAATAAAAAGTAAAATTAGATAACTACAATTACAAAAAAAAGCCATAAGTATAATAAATGCAATGTCAGCTTTGGAAGCCGTATTAGCAACGGAAGTTTCCACGCCGCCACCTTCTTGCGTGTAGGAAAGTAGGAGGGGGGATTTAGTAGAGGGAATGTAGTTAGACAAAATAGCATTCTTCATTTCGGTCAAGGTCGGGACAATCCTGCATCTGGAGAAGTAGTAGTTGGAGTGATGTCTCAAGATGGGACAGATGGTGATTGGACCATGTGTTGGACTGATGAATGAGGGGATGGTTTTGGGGTTTTGGATTTACTGAGGGAAAACCCAGAACTCTCAGATTCGGGTTTTCCCAGATGTGCCAGTATACCTACTCTAATAAATGGAACTTTGAGAAAATGCCTTGCTTGGAGTTTTAATTGGAGTTGGGTTTTTCTGGAATGCTGACATGCAACTGATTTTAACTTTTATTTCTATAGTAAATTGATTGGTTAATTACACATTTAATTCATGTTTAATCTGAAACAACTCCTCTCTTTTTATAGGCGCTCTAGGTATCTAGGTCACATTTTGGATTAATATCAGAATAAAATATTAAGTCAACAGAAGTGAGTACCAAATGAAAGGCCAACTCTACCTCTTACTAGCTGTCTTAAGGCAGTTGGGTATGACAAGACAGCTCTAAGATATGTCAAGACAACTTTAAGATATGATAGCTGTCCTTATATTTTATCAGAACACAATTTCTTTAATGTCTGCCAAGTCTTTCCAGAAGGGTATGAATTTCATTATGCGTTAATCAATGTTCAAAACTACAGTATATTGTATACATCTTGCCAAACTGATTAAATAACATTAAAGCCATTTCACACAACTCGGTTATTCCCAAATTGACTAAAATGTCATTTTGGAGGTCACTTTGAATTGAGGATTAAACTTGGGAACAAGATAGAAATGCAACATATAGCAAACAGCAAAAGCACCCTGTACTAGCACTGATGATGTTACCTAGTTAGGGTAATGAAACATCTGCAAGAAAACAAGCAAACTCAGAGAGCACCAAGGACCCCTCATTTCAACCCTGAGCTACAAATATTATTCTTTATTGGTAATGGAACATATAACCTATTCCCACATTCCTTGAAAAATCCAATTTTTCTGGCAAATGGAGCATACTATTCAAAAATTAAGTTGTACATTCTTTCCCACAATAAGGACTGATTGAGACTTTTAGCAGAGAACAACTTAATAATACTCTGGAAAAATCCATACTCTCTGTTCATCTGTTCTAGAGAATAAACAAGTCTGTAAGAAGTTATGTCTATATATTTGCTTCTAATATCAGCTCTTCTACTTTTTTATATATCCAGGAACTATGGAAGTCACATTCCAACAGTCCAATTTTTGGTAGAAAACTCACTGGTAAGACTACTATCAATTGTACCCCATATTTTTAATGAATCAATTTTTGTTTTAAAAATGGTTCTCCCCACTACTTCTCCAAATTTTTGCATGGTTTTGTTTTTTTTCATTTAAGAACACGTAAGAATACATTTACTAGAAAAAAGTAGAAAAGTTTTGTGTCTTTTCCTTTTTCCTCCCTGGCTTTCAATTTCCTATCTGGAAATCAAGTTTATTTTCTGCTGATCTCTTTGAATTATAGTGATAAAAATGAAGGAAAGAAGTATTATAAACCGTAACCTGTTGATTACATTATTTAGTACAGTGTTTTTACCACCAAAATCTCCTTCAACCTCGTGTATTCCAGTGATCGCTGTATTACCATCAATAACATTCCTAGGCCCCAAAGCAGAACTCCAAGCAGAAACAAAGTATAATTTCCCATATCTAAACTAGATAGATACTGTGATTTACCTCTCACAAATGTTTAAACACTGTACTAAAGAAGCTACTAATTAGCATATAAACAGTATTAAAATGAGCTAGAGATGGTCAGCTATCATCTATTCTCCAAATAATTTTAATTGGAAAGCAAAATAATCAGGGGTGAAATCTAAAAATTTTCCCTGCCGGTTCTGTGGGCATGGTTTAATTGGTGGGTGTTGTTTGGTGGTCAGATGACTGGGTGGGCGTGGCCAATAACAATAAATAATAAAAATAATAAACAAAGTATAAAAAACAATAAGAGGTATCAAAAACCATCTTTCACACTTTACACACACACAACACAACTGACTCACACACAATGTAAAAGCAGCTGCACTTCACACAGCCACAAAAAGCTCAAAAACCAACTTTCACACTTTACACACACACAACTGACACACACACACACATACAAAATGCCACATACAGCTTTCTGAGATTTTTTGTGTTTGTGTAGTTAGAGTGAAACATTACAGAAACACACCAAATCTCAGAAAGCTACACAAATATTTTTTTATTTTATTTTATTTTATTTTATTGTGGACTTCAAATCCCAGAGTTCCTCAGCCAGCAAAGCAGGAAGTCAAAGCAAGCTTTTTTTTTCTTCAGTAGCTGAAGAAAGCATGGCGTTGCCAGCCCGAAAGAGAGTAATTAGAGGTAAGTGAGGAGGGGAAATTGGCTGGGCATGGGTGGGGGCTCTTGTAAGTGGGGGCTGTTAAAAAAGTGAGTTTAGAAGCCTGTGAGGGTCAGGAAACTCCTCTGGGATCGTCAGAGGTTTTTAAAACCTTGTTTTTTTTTCTTGTTTTTTTTTCCCCTTTGGCTGAAGAAGGTTTTTTTTAAAAAAAACTTTTAAAGGTTTTTGATGATCTCTGCTCAGCCCTGCGATTATCAGAGGTTTTTTTTTTTTTACTTTTAAAGGCATGTTTTGGCTGAAGAAAAACTTTTAAAAGTAAAAAAAAAACCCTCTGCTGATGGTGCAGCTCAGCAGAAGCAGGGGGCGCGGGGCCAGGGATTTTTGCTACCGGCCCTCCGAACCAGCAGCTGCCATCGCTACCTAATCAGGTGAGCCAGTGCGAACCAGGAGCATTTCACCGCTGAAAATAATCCAAAATTACATTTGTAGTATCAAATGCAGGCAAAAATCTAAAACAATTACTTCCAGAGTCTATGGCCAATAAACTTAATGACTAGTTACAAGAATTACAAAACCATCAAACATTTTTTTCCATGTACAAAATTCCTGGAACATGACATAATAAAGTTTTCAGGAATCTAAACAAATGGGATTGTCTCTAGAATTTACCAGACCATACCACACCACACAGGACAAATTCTTACATGCCAGTTGTCTCTCTTCTACTGAAGAAGCAATGCAGCAAGTATAATAGGCCTTCTATCCTCCCCCCCAAAAGCTAGTACAGAAATGTAAAGTTTTAACCATTATATTAAACAACTAATATTGAGTCTTTGCAGCATGATTAAATGGACATTAGAAATATAACAACACCTTAGTCTGCTTTATTTATACAAGATTAATCAGTACCTCAGAGGTGGTATTCAGCCTGTTTGTACTGGTTCACATGAACCATTGGTGGAAAGTTGGCCAAGGCTGCCGAACTCGTAGCCATGGCCAGCTGGCCACACCCCTGAACCAGTCCCCTGGTCGTCGCTCGCTCACCCCACTCGCCATGTTCATCACCGCCATGTTCTTCACGCATGTGCATCTCATTACCTTGCAAGTCCAATGGGATGCGTATGCATGAAGAACATGGCGATGGCAGCAGCTTTTTCTGTGACCTTTGGTACTTTTCGGCGGCCTGCAGCCAGTTGCCGCAGCCGCAAAAGGCTCTCAATGGGAGGCTTCTTTGCCAGTTGCTTTCCAGCTGGCTGGGGGCCGCCGAAAACTCTGGTCAGCTAGCCTTCTGGACCAGCCACTGCAGAAGGTAAGCAGCCCAAACAAAGAGGCGATGGGGGGGGGGAGGAAGCAGGCCAGGGCCACTAAAAGAGGAGAAACGGCGACTGGCAAAGGGAGAGTGGGGGTAGATAGGTGGAAATTCCAAAAAATTTCCTACCTTTTCCTGTGGGCGTGGCTGGGTGGGGGGGTCATGTGACTGAGTGGGCATGAGTGACGTCAAGTTGGCCATGCCACTCAGTCACATGCCCTCCACCTAGCCACGCCCACCGAACTGGTAGCAAAAAAATTTGAAACCCACCACTGCAGTCAGTGCCTGTGTAATAAACTCACTACAGCTTTGACAATATAGATGTTTTTCCCCTGTTTGATATGTAAGATTAAAAAGATAAAGATTTTCCTGACTGAAACACAACTACTGCTGATTATGTGGATGTGGACATTTTCTTGACAGCAATACAGAAGCTGCAGCTGTTTGTCATTTCCTTCTACCAGGATATTTTGTTGCTTAATTTCCATCATAGAAGACTATGCATTTTATTAAATATGAAGATATAAAAAGATGAATATCATATATTTTCTGACAATTGAAAGAGATGAAATACTATAACCAACTAATTATAATGAATTCAAAGAATCCAGTTTTAATTCAACCTATATCAGAGCATATACCTCCGGTCCAAACATACTATCTTCCATAAAATAACCCTAACTGCAATACAACTCCTTCCCCAGAGTCACTCACACGACACTTGATTTATACCATGTAGAAATCTTAAAAATATGCATTATTTAATTCTACTTTTTAAAGAGAAACTAAGTATTCTGCAGGTACTAAAATTTAAATACCAAAGCATAAGAAATGCTATAAGAAATCCCTTTAAATATAATTAGCATTACCATACAAAGTGGATTCCCCCCCCCGAAGATAATACTGTCTAATTATCAGTCTGCACCATCTGTAACGTCACAGAATTCCTTTTCTTCAGAGAAGAAATTCAGACAAGAATGGCTATTAAGTTTAGGAAAGCAATAATTGTATGTATAATTATTAACATACAAGTATTAAAGTGTATTTTACTGAGAATTCTTATGTGCGTAAAAAAGTAAGTACTAAAAAACAGCTTGTTTCAGGTCTGTATCTGACCTGAAAATGTAAGCTGAAGTTGCTTTACAGTACAATTATACCTGAGCAGGTGCAGAAACAGCAGGAAGAGTTTTTTTCTCCCTTGAAGTGCCATTTTCAAGCAGATGGTTTCTTGGAAGCATTACTATATACTGTAATAAAAACAACTATGCATATGCCTCCACTTGCAATATTCTTTTCATTTCCAAGTGGAGAATTTTTTATTGTATTAACAATATATTTGCAAATTTAATCAAGTAATTTGTTCAGACATTGCAAATCTGGGCTAAACAATACACATCTAAAGAGTGTAGACTTTATGCACCTCAGATATAAAAAGAGGACAATTTTTTCTATATTCAGTGAGCAAAGCTATAATCTTTCAACATACCTAAACTTTTTTATAAAACTAGAATGCACCTCAAGAATGATTCAATGTCTGTATTATCTTCATACATTATTTTGAAATTATGGCATTAATAAAACAAAAAATAGCAGATTTTTTGAAATGGCCAGCAATGCTGCACTACATTTTTATGTTTCTGTATTCATAAAGGAATAACTAGACACAATATGAGCATGAATGAACCCTACACTTGAAGAAAACCCTCATTTCTTGGCTAGGCAAAAGGATCTAAGAGATAATGCAAATCATTATCATTACATTTTTGTAATAACACATTATATTATTATTTTTTATTGGGCAAATGTTGTTTTCTTCCTACTATCTTAAAATCAGAAACCGGTGGCAACTAAAAAGTGATCCACATGTGAAACTGTGCTGCCAGTTAAGATAACTGAAACTCAAAATATTTGGAAAAGTTCCCTCATAGACACTCAACACTATTCAAGAAGGAAATGGACACCTGATACCATTCTTCGAGTGGAGACTGAAATAAGATTAGGGGAGCAAACAACAGTTTACTGGTCATGCTGGGCATTTACAAGAATATCCACCTCTTCCATAAGGGGAAGATGCACATATGTATACACCCTTAGTGGACATTCCAACTTTGGCAATCATACCTAGAGGAAAGGCAAATTAAGCCAATCACTATTCTAACAACTTTGAACAAAGCAATACGAGAAGCACAATCTATATAGTAGATATTCTGAGAAACAAAGTATTCATTTGTAAGTTATTTAGAAAGAAATAAAAAACCAGGGAGAGCCAAATGCCGACACATTTAAATATGCTGATCATCATTAGCTTGTGAACTATTTTCTCAAAGGATTCTCTGAAAGCAAAGATACCTTGGATTTGTTATAGAAGGTTTGTAGCACTTGCAGAAGACTTGGAGCCCACCTATCTGGTCTGTTTCTATTACTAGCTCAAGCCTTCTGAAATATCAACAAAATCTGACTCCTAGCTGAACACAATGTAAGAGTTCATACAAAGAAGAAATGGAAAGAATTTCAAGCCTGATCAAGTCCAGTTCAAGGGGGATAAACTGGAATAGAAAAATGAGTTCTGGATTACATACCTGCATAGTTCTATATTGGTTAAGGAGAACCAAATTTTCTGTATGTTTCCATTTATCATTTCCACATCAGTCCCACTTTTCCTTTACTGTACCATAGCATTGCTTTTTCTATTAGGATTATAGAATGAAAAGTTTATAAACCAGTACTTTTCAACTCTAATGAGTAGTACTGTCTTCTTTCAGGCTTGTGCAGCTGCTGTAAAAGTTGCTCTTAACTAGTTCTACTTGCACATACATATACAGCCAACCTTATCTGGAATGACTCATGGAGTCATTTTGTTTGATTACACACACACATGTACAGTTGAAAGTAATATCTAAAGCAGCTATATAGCCTGAAAAAGAAAGCACTATAATAAATTAAAAAGAGATCTTCATCATTCATGCTACTATATTGCATCTGTGTGATCTTATTTTCTATCTTGAAGGTTCTACATTGCCTTATTTTCCAGTGTTTTTCCATAATGTACAATAAGAGGATTCAATTATATCCAAATTTAAAAGCAAACGTAAATACAGATGCTGTTTCTGTAATGATCCTACGCCATAGAAAAGTAGAAGAGTCAACAGTAAGAAAATATGTGTGAATCTTAGCATACATCTCTTGACCTAGCTATCACTGGGAGGTAAGGAACACCATACACCAAATTTTGTGGACATCAAGTAGTGAAGGATATCCAGTTCGTAATATGGGAATGTACATGTTACAAATGTCACAGGGAGCAGCAACCATTCAATAATCTTAGGCAGTATTTGGATTCAGCAGCTTTAACACAGAAAGAAGGTGCGGAGACAAATAAATGGCTTATAGGGGATAAATAGTTTATAGGATAATGTGTGAGCACCAGACCATGTGGGTTTGTTATGTTAACAAGTTAAGACTGTTCTTGCACACAGGTGATAATTGCAGGATTCCTTGGCTAATGCAATTACTTCACTTTCATAATTTCTCTGTTCTATTTATATAACTTCTCTTTGCATCGTCAGCTAAACTAATTTTGTAATAAATATGATGAAACACTTTTACTAATTTATTGAAAAATAGATGCCTTATAACACATGCCCCAAGTCTCTTTTCTTTTGTAGAAAAGAACTGTTGAATAAGTCTGCCTACTAACATTCATTAAATGAAATGTTCAATTAAATGTAAAATTATACTCTTGAAGCAGGATCCAGTAAAACAATTCTGGTTTTAACAGAAGAAGCAGATTGTGATTGTGCCAAAACGTTACCATCAGGGTAATTCCAATGTATACCAATTGAGTAGAGTTCAGCTAAATTACTCCAGCATGCAAGATGACAAAAGATTTTGGCTATTAAGGAAATTACAAGATAAAATTCTTACGAAGAAGGGGGAATAATCTGATTAGAAATAGTGTTTTCTGTATCACGTTTCCTTATAAAACAATTTAAATTTTACAAGGCATTTTCTCTTTTGGCTTTCTAGTCATTGCAGTAAAGTTACTGCATTTTTAAGTGGTTATTTCACATTCCTCAAAAAGTACATCTTGTCCCGTCTTGACTTCAGTCACCCATCTCTGTAGTAGTAACCTTACCAAGTTTTTTTTTATCACACACTGTGTTATCCTAGGATTTTTTTAACTATAGCCTATTGGACAAGCCATAATATTCTGGTGGCATGCAAAGCAAGTGAACAAACTGAAAAATTCAATTTCAGTTTACCTTTCACTCTTTTTGATTCCTCCAGTATTTATTTTGTTATTTTGAATTCTGTAAAAATATCCAACATCTGCAGTCAAAAGGCACAGGTTCAGTTCTACCATAATTCTGCTTTATGTAAAGACTGGTACCTGAGCCAGTGGCAACATAAGAAAGCTTAGACAATGAGCCACAGTTACTAGACAAAGCAATATAAACATTTCTGTAGTCAAGATCTTTTAATGAATCAAGACAACTTCATGTCAGTTTAATTATGATGTAAGTGATTATGCAAGGAAACATTCTGTGTAACCCAGGTGAGCAATAGTCCTTGAGGGTACCAGTGTGGAAATCCAATATATTATTTCAGGGCTGCTAGTTTCTAGAAACAAGGCTTGGTGTCATTGGTTCACAGCCTTCAAAATGTCTGAACTGGGCAATCAAATATTACAATAAACCAGTATTTATCTTAGTAACAGTTGGGTTGTTCTCCAGGACTCCTTCAACAAACCATATTTTCGATAAACAACTATCCGATTCCCAATGTATACTTTCTTTAAGAACATATCATGGCTTCAGAAGGACGGCATTGGCTGGAGGGGTCATTAGCAGTTCAGAATAAATCCATAGGCCAGACTGTCTTCAGCCTACATTAACACCACTCATAAAGTAAGTCTATAACTAGGAGTATGGGAGTACATTTTGAAGAAAAAAGACATCTGCTTCTCATGAAAAAATTGATCCACACAACTTATCTGAATGCTACACTATTCAACTATTGTGGTTAGAGCAGTCTTATAGAACAGAATGATATGGTACAATTCACAGATTTTTCTTCACTGGGGAGGTAATACATATTTGGTAGGACTTCATTGAGCTATAGATTTTCTGCAGTCAGGTCTTTCTCAATGAGAAGTTGTAGAGGGAATAGAAATGACCTTGAGAGGCAGGAGGAAGAGTTGCTACCAAGGCAATAGTCAGATTAGGCCAAGAAAATAATTTGAAAAAATGTCTGGAACTGTGTAGATGATCTTGGGGAAAGAGGGGAAGAGACGCTGCTTAGGAAACAATCAGGAAAAAGAGGCAGGAACCCCCCATGATTTAACAGTCAGAGAAGCAAACTTAGGAAGGGACCAAGCAGTAAAAAGTGACAGTGGGATGTTTGTACTTTCAGACTTACGAGGTTCTGTTAATGCAGCCTGACAATAAAGTAGAATTAGCTCATTTTGTTGGGTTTTACCTAGGAGGAATGACACAGACAAGTCCTCCGTAGTTCACAGAAACTAGAGGGAGGAGAAAACCATATTCAGACTTGCTAAACTCTGTTACTATAACTGTTGCAATTTATTTATTTTATTTATTACATTTATTTGCAACCCATCTTGTTTCAAAGCAACTCTAAACAGCTTACAGCATTAAAAGCACTAACATCAAAAAGATAATTTTTTCTAAAACAACAAAAATGGAAATTACAATGAAAAATAGAATTATATTTAGCTGATGGATAGAGATAGATAAAGTATAAGCAGATGAGGGAGGTGGGATTTTCTCTTAATTCATCATCCAACTCCAATGTGATGCTCCAAGCCATTTGCCAGAACCACATCTTTTGGCCCTTACGGAAGGTCAGAAGGGTGGCAGCCAATATCACCTCAAGGGATAAGAGGTTCAAAAGGGCAGGCACCATGGTAGAGGGTCACCACCTCTTCTGCCAGTGCAGGAGGAGCCAGCCAGTCCCAATGGGGTGAGACTGCTCCTCAAAGTATCCTGAACTTGTGCCATACACGGCTCTAAAGGTAATAATCAACATCCTGAATTGCACCTGGAAGCAAACTAGCTCGCAGAGCAGTGGTGTAACATGGGCCAACCTAGGAGCCCAAACAACTGCACTCTGTACCCACTGAAGCAATAAAAATAGTCCTGACTGATATGGCATTTCTTAGGCTGGTCTACTTGTGAGAAGAACTCACAGAAGTACTCATACAGTTCTAAAAAAAACCTATTTTGAAGTTTAAGCATTAATGGCAAACCTACAATTATGGAGTTAATAAAAAAAGGCCTAGTATATGGAATACAGACCCATCAAGAAATTGGATCTCACTTATTACTTGAGGTCTCACAATCAGACAAATGCAAAATCAAGCTGCCAATTTAACCCTCAGTAGTTAACCCTAAAACCAGATTCAACTGGAACGAAAGAGTTTATAATTCAATTCAAGCTTACAATTCCTAAATATTAAACTTTTTTAGTATTTATTTCCAATATTTTAAGGCATTTTAAAACAACTGAACATTTGTATAGTCTTTAAATGAAGTGAAAAACTAACAGAAAGGGAGGAAGGGAGGGAGGGAGAAAGTGAGAGAAATTCACCTGTCCTGCAATGTTATTCTCCTTCTCTTATTTGGGTAAGGTGGATTAACCATAAATTACTATGGCATCCAATTCAGGAAACTACTGTCAGTACAGTAATTATCTTCTCAATGAGAATTGCAAAAACACTCTAAAGAGTAGTTTCAAACTTCAAATGGAAATTTTGATTCTGGGATGCTGAAATTATCAACTCTGATTTATTTTGGTACATAAACATAGCATACACAGCATTCATGGCAATTCAGAAATGAAACACCTTCATAACTGTGTTAACCACATAAGTATAAGAATCATTAGGCACATTTAGTATATTTTTAACTAGGAAAATGAATGTATTAAAACATGCTGGGAGACAGCACAGCTATTTTGAAACACATATTAAATAACCTAAGCTTGCTCAGTGATATTTTAGTTATCTTAGCAGTAGTTCATATGCTTCTGTTGCTCCATAAAGATGGTCATCAAATATGGATGAAGTCTGATGCAACATATACATTCAGACACCACTTACTCTATTTCAAAATTAGTGTAATGCCTAGCAGTAAGCTTCACATGTGGAGATTACTGGTGGTAGTAAAAACTTTTTCTTGCTACTTCTAGTCAGTTGACGCCTGTTTCTTGCAGTTTTCTTGGTAAAATTTCAGGAGTGCATTGTTTGCTTTCTACGTCTGAGAAAGAACAAGTAGCCCAAGGTCAACCAGTTGGCTTTGTGCCTAAGATGTGACTATAACTCACAGTTTCCCACTTTCTATCCTGATTCCTTAACCATTAACCAAACTGACTCTCAAACAGAAAATAGCGATCACTAAAAAGCCCTATCTAATTACTGATACACCGCACTCATATTAGAGTTCAGTTAGCATCCTGGTCCCAGATTCTGGAAGGCTGGCAGTGTCGGGGTCCTCTATGTTTTAAACTTAGGCTCTTCCATAAGAGAGGCATCGTTTCATAGAAGGCATGCTTTCCAGGACCTATCAAGCGACACTCTTTCACCAATGGGACCTACAGCATGCCCACTTTACCCGTCAGGTGATCTGAATATAAAACAGTGGGGAGAGGTACAGGAAACCAAGCCCCATGACAACAAAGGCTTCAAAGGTGTCAACCAGCATCTTAAATTGAGAAATTGGATGAAAGCCTGCAGTTGAGGTAGCAGTATTACTTGGGCACAACATGAAGCATCAATATTGCCCATATTACTGCATACTGAATCATCTCAATTCTCTTTAAGGACAACTCTATGTAGAGTATGTTGTAATAAATCAAACAGGAAGTGACTAATTATTTAATGTATTATTCACTTGTAATGCTGACACAACAGTTAGAAGCATCATGTACTTCTTGGCACATGTACACTGGGCCACTTACCCATTTCAATATTTTTTTAGGAAGAAAAACTCATTTAATGAATAAATCAAACTGGTGGTTCACACAACATGCTAAGCCACAAACAAATGGCTTACATGTCCAACATTCTGACTTTTAAATGTGTAGCATAATGGGTTACATTTCTGCCAAAACTGGCATTCGGTATTATTGTGTCCAAATCTGGGGGTCCAGGTGTGTAACAGGCCCTGTTTCCTGGCTATGTTAAAGGCCTTTTATATTTAACTGATAATCATGTTTTATTTTTAAAGTTTATTTTAGTACACTAACAATGTGTTTTTATTTATATTAAATTGTGTACCTCCCAGAGTGAGATGTGTGGCAATATAAATTGAATAAATAATTAAATACTGTTGAATTATTGTTCTGTTTGCAAAAGAAGCTGTATGAAAATTTCTATGTTAGCGGGAAGGTGAATTTGGAATTAGCTTCTCTATTTCATGAAGTATGGTGTGATGAAAAACTGCTCTACTAAAAGCAGAAGACATAGAGTGACACTTGTGAATTTATAATGGTAAAGAACAGTCATTCATATTCTTAAAGCATATAAATATTATGGCATATTTGTGCAGTATAAATCACCAAGAAAAGAGAGCAAGAATTGATTTATTTCAAGGCAGTAAGAAAAGGTCATTTATACATTGATGGTTAGGCATTATTGTAACCAACATTCATTAGATCGTACCTCAAACTTTTCGATCTTATCTCTCCATTGAAAGCAGTAGATGCTAACTGTTACTAGGTTAAAAATTTCACTAAATCCATAAAAACATCAACTTTCATCCTTTTTAAATTAATAATCACAGGACAAATTTTATATCTCAAAGTTCATACATAGGCTATTTTTTTCTAAATTAAAGGAGAGAAAATAGAGATACAGAACTTCACTACACAACTGATATATAGCCTATTTATCTATGGCTTACAAAGATTACTAAAGCTATTTCTCCTTTAGGCAAACATGTACCATAAATTATCACATAAAAATGTATCTTGAAAGGCAGATCAAAACAAAATAACAGATTTTCTTATACTTATTTGCCATCTGACTCTAATAGGAAAGAGATATACATGTATAGTGATTTAAGAAACAATGCATTTCATAACACTTTTCTGTTTTACATCGTAGTACGGTATTTCAGTGCTATCGTCATTAGCTAAGGCAATCTTGAATTGAGAAATTAATATAAAGTCCAATATTTTTCTAAGTAAATAGAGTATTACCACATATTGAACAAGTTTAATGCATCACAAAATGAAGTATATCAGCTAACCCTGGAGTTTGAAAACTGCCATTTTGTAATAAAGCAAGTAGTCATGAATTGCCCAGCACCCTTCCTAGATTTAAATCCATTCTGTTATCATAAAATGTCTTCCTAACATATACCACTTCAAACTCCTAGTCCAGGGGTGTCAAACTCTATTTCATTGGGGGCCACATCAGAGTTGTGTTTGCCCTCGGGGGCCTAAATGGGTGTGGCTGGGGTGAGTGTGGCCGGCTTGACGTCCTGCAGCCCGCATGCGGCCCTACCGGATTTCGTTTTTGGCTGCAACAGCCTCCTGCAGCCCTCTGCCTGCAAAACTGGAGCCTGGGAACCCTCCTGAGTTCCATTTTTGCTGGCAGAGTGCTGCAGGAGGCTGTTGCAACCAAAAACAAAGCTTGAGAGGGCAGCCCTCCGAGCTTGGTTTTCGCTGGCAGAGGCACCGTGGGCAAATCCTTCACTGTTTCCAGGGTGGCCCCATGGGCCAGATCTAAGCACCCTTGAGTTTGACACTAATTGTTTATGGACAATTAGATAGTCCATAAACAATCTAATTCAGGGGTCTCCAACCTTGACAACTTTAAGACTTGTGGACTTCAACTCCCAGAATTCTTCAGCCAGCAAAGGCTGAGGAATTCTGGGAGTTGAAGTCCACAAGTCTTAATGCTGCCAAGGTTGGAGACCCCTGATCTAATTCATAGGCAGGATCTGTCAGGTATGAACAACAAAACCATTTAAAGGATGTACTTTCAGAAGAAAGCAAATGTTTATCACCTGCAGGTAATATACCCCATACCAATATATATCATAAATAGTTTTACATATATTGGTATGGGATATCTAAGCTTTTTTAATTTATTATTTAAGCTTTTATACATAAAAGTCTATATTTAATTCTCTAAAAGGACAGCTCAAACTAACAGAATAAAAACATTTTTATTTTTCAACTCTTCACTTTCAAAAAGCTAAAACTTTCTTTCTCAGCCTTGGAATAATTTCAACGTTTAAGTGTCACTAAAGGTTGCAATTAAATTTTTTGAAATTTTTTCTTCATAATCTTTTTTGTCAAAACATTGCAAACACAATGAAATCAAACAAAAGTATGTTATCTGATAATTTACAGCAACACTCAGAAAAAGGGAATGGGGCGGAGGAAGGAAGAAATGTGTATCTATTGAAAGGTAAATTACATTTTCATAAACTAGCCTTATTCATAAAACTAGAAAAAGATGGGCAATCAAAGTTATATATGTATTTGTACCGTGGTAATTGTGCTCCTTTACAAGGTACAGCTAAACAGCCATGTCTTTCTCATGAAGTAGGTATATAAATTTGGATATAATCATCCTAAACTCTATCCCAGTCATTTCTAATCCGTTGTATTCTAGGTGCTTTGACTATACTTCTACTATATGCAGCCATGGAGAGGACAGCATACAGACTTTATACATTAAACACTAAGTTCACATACCACAGAAAACAAAAATGAAATCAACCACATGATGGTTGAATATGATATATGAACCAACACATGGCTTAATGCAACATGAAAATTGACTAAGTCTGCTCCATGGTATGACACCTGTTACTTAACTCCTGTAAATTTTATTATTATGTATGTGTAAAATAGACCTAATCTTCTTTGAAATTGGAAGAAATATCATGAAAGTTAATATAAATTCATTGGACAAAAAGGTGGAATAAAAAGCATCATTTAAAAAAAATTGAACAAAAAATTAATTCCTAGCCTTTTACAGACTTCATAGGCAGGTCTGAACAAGTTATTTTCAGTGGGTATTAGATCTGTTAATAAATTTCACTACTATGGAAGACAGTCAAACCTCAAATACAAACAAATTTTAAAGTATTTCTCTTCTACAATTGGCATATGAATCTAAATCTGATGCTTAACAAACAGATCAACTAGTTGCTCTTTTGGAGACTTTGTTTTCTTTATTGTCCACCTACACAATATTAGTAAAGTATATCCTACATCACCATTCTATGCATTGTGACTTCAAAATGAGTCACATTCATTTAATTGGAATTTCTAGAACAAGTGTGCATAAAGTAGGATAACCTTAATGTGCCATCCTGTGCTCACCTACTAAGGAATTAAACTTAATGAGACTCATTTGCATCAACAAATACTTAATGCACTGATGGAAAGAAAAGTCAGCCTGAAAGCAAGGATGCAAAATAGGTAAAGGAGATGACTTTTCTTTCTTCTGCCCTCCTGAGAGTTAAAAAATAAAATAAAGTGAATCAGCCTTCACTAATTTAAACATTCACATTCTACATCCATAACCTATCACAATACTCCTTTAATGGTAACCAGTATTATACAAAAATGGAAAAAAGTAATAGTATGGAAAATAAATTTAAGGCCTAAGCATACTACTGATCTGTCATTTGGGTCAATTTCACATAGAGCCTTGTCTCAATTTTCCATAGAACCTTATCTCAATTTTCTATAACTAGCAAGGAGGAAATACTAGTCAGTTTCTGGGTGGGGGTGGGATGTCAGAAGGAGAACCAAGTTCTATTTCAAGCTCACACTATTCCATGCAAGCTAAGATCTTGAACCTCCCTTGCAGGCCAACATACAGTATACCCATCCCACCAAATGCCTTAACCTTGAAGCTCAAAAAATTAAATTCCAAGACTCTCCACTTTTTTTTTTTTTACAGTTTTCAAAGAGGGTGTGGCATATTTAGATCCTCTTTTGCCAACGCCAGGAAAAGCGAACCTAGAGCAGAGCCCAGCTTCAGCACAACCTTTTTGAGTGCAACTGATTCTGCAAAATTACAGCAGAGGAAGGGGGGGAGGGAGGGGGCATTTAAGAGAAAGAGAACTAAACGCCAAGTCAAATCGAGGGAAAACAGTCCTTCTACCTAAGGAAAGATTTCTGTGGCATCCCCTCTCGTTTCTCACCCACACCCATCCCTTTCTTTCTACTCCGGATGCTGAAGCCGAAAAACATTCCACCAGGCGTTCACTACCTGATGGGGAGCTGACTGAAAGGAAGAGCCGAGTTGTTAAAACACCTAGCGGTGGGAGGGCTGCTTCGGTCTGCAGCTTTCATTACAGCGTTTCCTTACTGCACTGCAGAGGCGCCATCTTCTCGCTCTTAAGCTTCGCTCCAACCCATTTCCTTTCATTTGGTTCCCCAAACTCCCCTCCTTAGACGAAAGCCTCTCGGTGTGCGAAGCGCTTTATGTCCATACCGAAGGAAGCCCTCTTGGGGGATTTGGGCAGATTTCTGCCTCCTCCACCCTCTCCCAGTCCTGCCTCCCAAGCCTGCAACGTACTCCAGGATAAACTAGACGACCTTATTACGTGGGGAGGCCACATCATAATGCCCCTTTTCCTCCCTCACTGGGAAGCACGGAGGGACAGAGAGGGTCGCAGTTGGTGGGAGCAAAGATCCCCCTACCCAAAGGCGGGAGGGGGGCTGTTCCGCAGGAGCCGCAACGCATTAATGCCTTAGTACTGAAGTTGCCCGAGCTACAGGCACCTGAGCCGAGAGAACTTCCTCCTCCTCCTCCTCCCCTCCCCCCATGCACGGCGGGAGTGAGGGGCAATCCCCAAAACGAGCGTCTCTTGTTTGCATTCCCTGTGAGGGCGAGGAAGAGGAGGACTGGGGGGAAAGCAGTGATAAGCGGGCGATCAATAACAATCGCCTAGCCGGAGGATCGGGTCTCCCGGCCCCAGCATCACAGGCGACGCCCCCCACTTCTCGATTTCCGCCCCCAGATCGGCCACACCAGACAACACAGAGAAGCGTAAAGGCAACACAAAAAAACCCACCAAAAACCCCACGCGGCGGTCGGCGACAGACAGGGAACTCATCTCTCTTCCTGCCCCCCTCCCATTTCATCTTTGCAAAGCAAAGCATCGAATCCATCGTTGCCAAGTTGGCGCATTCCAGAAAGGATGGATGCGAGGCAGAAACAAGGGGCCTCGCCCTCCCCCTTCGCGCTCCCTTTTCTTTCTCATCCCAGAGACTGCCCGCTTCCTAAGTAACAGAGAAGAGGCAAAATTCCCTTCTCTCCGCCTTTCGGAAGCGCCCCAGAGCCGATGGACGCTCGCTGAAAGGCTGCCCAAAGCTACCCGCAAGTGAGCGAAAGAAGCATTTTTGGAAGCCGCTCGTCCCAGCCCTCCCAGCCTCCTCTCTCCATTGTTCCAGGCTGAAGCAGGGATTTCTGAAGAGGCGCGGATCGAGGAACACACCCTTTCTTCTCGAGCCTCAGCAGGCCGCTTTCATCGGCGGGTTCCGGGGCCAAGCCCCAGCTTAAAGCTGCGGGAGGCTCTCGGCGAACAAAGACTTTCTTGTCGTAGCAACAGGGAGAAGAAGGTAATGGGGAGCCGCTTACCTCCAAAGCTCCCGCTGTCCAAGAGGCTCCCAGCAGCAGGAAAGCTAAATGCGGCAGCATCGCGGGCAAAAGCAGCAGCTAAGGACGCTGGAGCTCAGGCACTAGTTTTAAAATATATAGGGAGACAGCCGAAAGATATCTTCCCAGGCGCCTCGCTTCGCCTCCCCGCTCTGCTGAGGAATGAAAACCGAGCTGCAAGAGCAGCAGCAGCGTTAGCGGAGCTTCGGAAAGGAGAAGCAGAGTCAGCTGATACTCCAACCCGCCCAAAGCGGCGGCGGCGGCAGGCCGGTCCTTCGCAGAAGCCCCCTAACGACCCAACTGCGCAATTGCAACTGCCATCGTTTGATTCCTGAAAACCCCGGCCGAGAAAAAGCGAAAAGGGAGGAGCGGAAGGGTCTCTGCGTGAGGCGGTATCGGCCACGGTCTCGTATTTGTTCCTGGCGCAGCAGGCGACGAAGCGGGAAGTAGAGCTAGGTCTGAGAGATCTCGAACATTATTCAGTTTAATCGGTTTATGGCGTTCAGAATTGCCCCTGCCCCAAATCAGAAGGATTGCAGAAACGAAAATCGATTTTAAGATGGAAGGATCCTAAAATGAACTCTGTTTAGTTCTGATGTCATAATCAAGTTCAGGGGTCAGGAGTTCTTAATATATTACTTCGATCAGATTGGTAGCTTTTGGGTTCTTAAAAAAGACAAAGCAGATTGGCAAGCCAAAAATTGAGCCCTTTCATGTACTATTTAGCAAAATGAGCAGTAAGTGTTGCTGGAAAGTATAGTTTGTCATGTCCCAGAGGTGCTTTTTCAAGAGGCACTGGACTTTCTTAAGACGTTTGCTTCTCATCAAATCTTCTCATCCATGGTCAGAGCAGAAGAAGCTTCTTGGATGAGAAGTGAAATGTCTTCAAAGGAAAACAAGCAAGTCCAGTTCCCTCTTGAAAAAGCGCCTTTGGGACAACCATGACCTGGGTGACTGAGAATCTCCATAAACGTATGTCATAGCTAAACTGCTCTAGTAACAGTTCCTCCTGCCTCCCACTTGTGCAACTAAATCAGTGCATCTCTTGAATTTACCATCTAAGAACCAGTAAAAGTAATTTTGAAAAACTAAATGGCTAAAAAATTCTCTTCAGTGCCATGAAAACATCCTTACTTATACTAATGATGGTGCAATCATATCCAAAAGCATACATTTTCCCATTATGTTGTGTGTTTCACTATGCTTAGAACTGAAAGTGAGAGCAGGTGATAAGTAATGGCAGTGAACAGAGGTGGATTGGGGCAGCTATGGAATTTGTGGTTATACCTCCTCTGGTCACCAGCCAATGTTAACCATTTTTCTGCCAACACATCTTCTTTCCATTTGCACTTCATTTCTCAAATTTCTTTGATACCCTTTGCTCTCCCGCCTCACCCCCTCACTTCTCTCCAGAGTTCCAACAAAGAAGAGAACAGCCAATCTCACTATTTCTTCTGGGAAAGGAAGGCCTTTGGGTTTGTGCTTATTTGCCCACTTTCCCATAGTCATCATGTGCACAGTTAATTTCCATCTTTCTAACTGCACATATATTAATTTGGAAGGATTTATTTCCATTTATAAATTGTAAGTAGCATATAATATCTGTAAAAATAGAAGACAGCCACCTAAACTGAACATCAGCAGAACTAATAATCAGTCACCAATTCCTGCTGAAACAGGATTGTTCTATTAGTTCTAGAGAACAATTGTTCTTTTGCTATGCAAAAGGATGTTTTGGACAGCTGTGGGAAAAGGAGTTTCTAAGTGATGGTAAGGTTGCTACAGGTAAGAGTTCACTTTGGAGTTATGTCCCTTTGGGTTGCTTTAAACAGAACATTGAATGTAAGTTACTAATTCTTTATTCAAATTAATCAGAATGTCAGAATATCTAACAACCTGAAGTAAAAAAAATGTTAGCAATGCATTTCACCATTTCACTGAAAAAAGTATCAGAGAGGTTAAAATTTGTAAGTAAAATCTGATTCCAATATACACACACAAATGCTACAAGAAAAATGCCTCAACCAGCTGACCAGTAGAACCAGATGATCAAGATGATCTACAATTAAGCAATAGAATAGAAATCTCAGCTCAGTGCCTGAAGAAGAATTGGTAACTTCTAAAAGTGAACACAAAAATGGTTAAATAGTAGGGCCAGACTTCTATCCCATCCTAACAATTCACGAACCTGTATTATTAGAATTAATTCTGGGGAAAGAGCTACAATTAACATTAAAAATTTGTACAAAATGTTCTATAGATGGCATTTGGCACCAGCAAGATTGGCCAAAATGTCTTCAAATCTATCACCCAAATGTTGGAGATGTGGCCATAAATTAGGAACATACTACCACATGTGGTGGATGTGTCCAAAAAAAAAATTGGTATAAGATTAAGAGCTGGTTGGAGGAAATCACATTGCAAAAGATAGAATTCAAACCGGAGCTCTTCCTATTAGGAATAATAGACCCAAAAATAGAAAAATCTTCGCAATACCTAATACTACATATACTGACGGCAGCAAGGATTACCATTGCGTAAGGGTGGAAACAAAATAATATATCACCAGAGGAAATAGTGATTAGGAAAATTTTACAATGTGCAGAAATGGATAAAATGACAATGGAAATTAGGGAAAGAGAAGATTCGGACTATTATAGAGTGTGGAACAAATTGTACAAATGGTTAGAAAAAAGAAATCTAAATAAGAATTGGGAAATTTATGTTACTAGTTATTGTTAACCCTATAGTATTTTTAAATTTAATAATGCATTTCTTTAGGAAAGAGAACGAAAACTAAGCGTAACAAATATTTTTGCACACCGGATGCGCAAAGGTCAGCTAGAGAAAGGTGATTCATGTTCTTCTCCAAAAGGTAGAACAGAGTTTGTTTCATACTTTATTGTGAAATAAGAAATATGACAATTCTTTGACTTGTCAAAAAATATTTCAAATCCTTGCTATATTTTTTTTTAAATTAATTAATTAATGTTATGGATGCCTTCTTAATAATTAAGAAGGCATCCATAACACACAATTGAAAGAAATTTTAAATATTCAGAACAAGTTTTGATTGTTAAGGCTTTTTGCAGAATAATGGGGAGCCACTTATTTTTCCAGTCAAATAGTAACTTACCAACTAGATAATAACCTCTCAAACTCTGGATAGGAATTCCATGTTATTTTCAACAAGCACTTCAATAAATCTAAAAGCAACAGCACTAATTTTACTATAACAATATAAAACTCAAAAAGTGATATAATTAAGATGATACAGCTTGAGTTAAAAAAAACTATAGTATAAATAAATTTGATTAAGCAAGGATATGAGTGCAGGTTAGGTGTAATAATTAAGGCACTAAGCTAGAAACCAAATGATTGTGAGTTCTGGTCCTGCCTTAGACACAAATGCAGCTGAGTGACCTCAGTCCTTTTGTTGCAGCCCTATGGAGAAGGCAAGGACTATCTCAAAGGACTGACACATCCATAGAGGATTGCTGGGAAGATTATAGTGTTGGAGATGTTTGCTCCTGTCTTTAGGTAGCCAATTTGCTGGAATTCTTTTTATGTGACTAAAGCTTACTCATGCTGCTTTTCTTTTGTGTGATATTTCTCACTCAACTCTGTTGACTAAATTGAGTTCTTGGCAAGATATATGTGTTCTCCTCTTCTTGCTTCTCATATCCAAGTTTCATTTCATGCTATTGGCAGAATGGGTTGAGTACATTTTGGGCTTTGTTTCTATTGATCTTTACTCCAAAGAGGACTGTGAAAATATTTACAGACCCCTCACATCCGGGACATAAACTGTTTCAACTCCTACCCTCAAAACAATGCTATAGAGCACTGGACACCAGAACAACTAGACACAAGAACAGTTTTCCCCCGAAAGCCATCATTCTGCTAAACAAATAATTCCCTCAACACTGTCAAACTAAGACTGCACTACTATTAATCTTCTCATCATTCCCATCACCCATCTCCTTCCACTTATGACTGTATGACTGTAACTTTGTTGCTTGTATCCTTACAATTTATATTGATATTGATTGTTTCCTGATTGCTTATTTGTACTCTATTACTATCATTAAGTGTTATACCTTATGATTCTTGATGAATGTATCTTTTCTTTTATGTACCCTGAGAGCAAATGCACCAAGATAAATTCCTTGTGTGTCCAATCACACTTGGCCAATAAAAAAATTCTATTCTATTCTATTCAGTTCAGCTCATTTAAGCACTTTTTCAACTTCCTCAACACTAACAATCAAAATGTTATTGTTGATCCAAAGGGGAGTGAGCTTTTCATTGTCTATATTAATGTTTCTTTCTTCCCAATTATGCCCGCTGAAGATCTTTTCAAAAACTGCTGTGAAATGCTTTGGGAAGATTGTGTCACCTTTTTGGATCCTTGGATATTCATTGGTTGGATAAATTGTATAACATTGGTTAAGCAGTCTTCAATTATTTTCCGTAATAACCAGGTATATTGTCTATTAATGCCTTCATTTTTAAAATATTTTTACAACTGCATTTTAGTCTATATACTATCAAATGCTTGTACATTGTCAACAAACTGAAAAGACATAGGAACTGGTGGACTTCTCATGTTTGTTCTATGAGCTGGCTGATCTTATATAAGTGCTTGTTGATTGATTTAATAGTCTTTGCATAAACCAGCTTACTCCCAAGGCTGATGCTCATGCAGGTATTTTTCCAATCACACGGATGAAGGATGTAGAAAGGTAGCAGATTGGGCAATAGTTTGTAATCTTTTGGGGATCTTCTGTTTTGATGAATATATTGTTTTTGAAGATTTCCATAACTTATGGATACCTCCTACATCTAAGCAGTCATTGAAAAGCTTGTTTAGTAGTTTTGCTGATATTTCTCCATATGTTTAGTAAAACTCTGAAATGGTTGAGTCTAATCCTAGGATTTTGTCTGATTGCAGACTAGTTGCATTGTTTTCATTTTTTGGCATTAATGACTAGCCCTCTGAATAGTAGTATTTTGGGATAGCTACTTTTGAGGCAAAAAGATCATTACAGAAGTGCTTATGTTCTTTTTCAATTAATATATGATTGGTTGTAGTGGTATCAGCTTTCTTGAGAACTTTCAAGAGCCTTCTTTTCTGTTGCACTTCCTTCTAGCACTTTATGATGCTACTTTTTGCCTCTCTTTCTACAAGTCATTGTAGTCAATGATTTTTATAGTCTTCCTGTAGTTATGGTTTAGCTCATAAAGATTAAAATATATAAAAAAATAATCTGGGAATATTAATTAGTAGCATTGGCGCTCACAAGTAAATGTATTATTCTTTGTTTTAGCATATACATGATAAATAGTAATGGGCAAAGAGTTGAATCTGGAGCATCTCCTACTGGAATAACCAGGCTCAATTTCTGATCACCAGTTACTACTGAATGAAACTATGATCAGTTAAAATCACTGTTACTATAAAATAAAACTCAATATGAATTATAGAGGGTGGGGAGGCAGAATCCTGAAATGAGACCTACCTGTCATTGTTGCAATACCAGGTTATGGAAGTTTTCCTCACTGGCTGGTGACAAGCCATAATAGTAAAGCAGCAGCAATTTATTCATTAATCTGGACAATACAATTGTCAGTGTCATGGATCAGACACAATGGAGGCAGGATAAGGCTTGGCAACAGGGTCAGCAAATTTACATTGACATTGCTTTGTATTGACTTAGAGATGTGTGGCGAGCCCTTTCCTACTTGGTCCATAGTCATGTATAGTATCGCTTTACTGAAAAAACTACACGGGCTTTCTTCTGTTTATATAAAGTAGTGTCTTGGTACCAAAATCAGACATAGAACCACTGCGATCAAATAATCTACACTATCTCTGTTCATATAACACACTAACCTATGGTTTCCTTAAATAGGATTCATTTAACATAGTGTTTGTTTGTTTGTTTGTTTGTTTGTTTGTTTATATAATAAATTTATATAGCCACCCAACTCACACATAGATGACTCCCTACTGTCAGGATTCCAAGGAACACCCCCAACTAAATAAAGCTTTGAGGCTTGAGGTTCCTCAAAGTTCCAATTTATTAGAGATGTCATGTTGACACAGCTGGGAAAACCCGAAACTGAAAGCTTCCAGGTTTTCCACACTCAGCTGACAGTTCACAGCCCTGCCCCACACCCACAAGTTCATCACATTGTCCAATCAACTCTTCATACTCAATTGGATACAATCTTCAGGCAGTCTCCATCAGACGCAAGATGTCCTTGAATACGGAATGTTGTTATGACTAACTTTCTACCATTCCAACAACAACCCCCTCCCAACTTCCCCAGCTAAAATATGTGGCAGTTAAGAAGCAAAAAGAAAATTGCCTTTCAAAGCTGACACTTACATTCACACAACATGCTGGACTAAAAGGCTAACGTGACTGGCCAGTTTGCAGTTCAGTGCATTGTATGAATATGGTCCTCATCATGTTCCCCAATCAAAAGAAAAATAAATCTGAATTATTTATTTATTTATTTATTTTGTCAAACACAACAATATATATAAGTATAAGCATGAAATAACCACACAAATTGAATACAACCAAAGGGAACATTAGGACAGGAACTGTAGGCACGCTGGTGCTCTTATGCAAGCCCCTTACAGACCTCTTAGGAATGGGGTGAGGTTAACAGTAAACAGTCTTTGGTTAAAGTTTTGGGGATTTGGGGATGAGACCACGGAGTCAGGTAGTGCATTCCAGGCATTAACAACTCTGTTACTGAAGTCATATTTTCTACAATCAAGATTGAAGCGGTTCGCTTTAAGTTTAAATATATTGTGTGCTCATGTATTGTTGTGGTTGAAGCTGAAGTAGTCTTTAATTAGTTCACACACACACACACACACACACACACACACACAGTTGAGTTTAATTACTTCAGTTCAAAGATCTTTTGTTTTACTCCTGAGAAGAAATTTAAGATTTGTACTCTCCTTTTATGATATTGCAATGCAGTGGCACTAATGGAGTAGGTGGGAAGGAGGCTGCAGAAGTTGTTTTTACAGTGAATTCAGTGGTTCGATTCAAAATACAAAGCACCTTGTTTGAAGGTGAAACTATCCTTTATACTGCTTACTTTATTTGCTACATAACCTGCCCTCCTAATGAATCTCCCAAGCTACGTATGTTTTCTATCTTATCCTATCTGCAGTTGACAAGATTAGCTGTGGAAGAACTACTGTTTGAAGTTCTGGAATTGCTTTTTGAATTTTAGAGGTTTCTAATGAACCATTCCAAAGTTCGCATTCTGTAATTGCAATTGAAAACATTTGAATGTTAGTCATGCTTTTAATCAGGAAGAGCAGGCAATCTCTGAGTCCCACCAGTTAAACAATGCTATCTTATGGGCCATGAGCACTCTGTTATTACCCTATTCCTCCGAGTACCATCATCCTGGAAATTCATCTGGGTCTAATCTTGCTATTTTGCAAAAAAACTCTAAAATTATTGCTTTTCAAACAGGCCAGAAGTCAGGATGAATTTGTGATTCCAACTCCAGGTAGTCCTCGACTTTCAACAGTTCATTTAGTGACCATTCAAAGTTATAATAGCACTGAAAAAGGTAACTTATGGCCATTTTTCACAGTTGCAAGCTTTGCAGCATCTCCAAGAGCATGTGATCAAAATTTGGATGCTTGGCAACTGGTTCATATTTATGGCTGTTGCTGTGTCCCAAGGTTATGTGATCCTCTTTTACAACTTTCTCACAAGCAAAGTCAATAGGGAAGCCAAATTCACTTAACAATTGGGTTACTATCAACTGCAATGATTTGCTTAACAACTGTGGCATGAAAAATCGTAAAATCGGGCAAAACTCACTTAACAAATGTCTCACTTAACAGAAATTTTGGGCTCAATTGTGGTCATAAGTTGAGGACTACCTGTAGTGAACAATAGAAGATTGATATCTGAGTACTGTTTTCCCCCCAATATGCTATATTTGTCTACATGGTTTGTAACTGGTTTTGTTTTTTTACTGGTTTTATTCTGTATACCACATATCGAAAGTGAGCTTTTACTGGTTTTATTCTTTATGCCACAGAGGGCATTCAGGTTTGATGGCCAACAAATCTAAATAAATATGAACATACTATAGTAACTGTACATAATCTTTTCGGCATGTTGTTTGATTCTGCCCTTTTCATTCTGTCTTGCTATTTTTTTGCTCTTTTTCATAGCAACTATTTCAGCTGACTCAGCTCTCTAAGAAAGGGATTGGCCTAGCCTTCTGGCAGGCAAAGAGCTTCTTCTCCTCCTTTCCTCTTACCTTTTTCAGCATAAGTATCAGCTCCCCACACTGGGGAGTGAAAAGTGAAGAAGTATCAAGATTTGACAGATGGCTAAATTTTTTATTTCAGTTATCTGCTAAAAACATCAGCAATCACAACAGTGATCTGACTGATGGTTTCCCCCTTCCTCTGCCCAACCAAGCTATTGAAAAGGTTTGGAAAAACTACATTTTACCTATTTGAAATGGAGCAAAAAAATATCCTACAGCTGCAAACCAGAAGAGATGAAGTTTGAAATAATAGAGACAGCAAAATGTGTGCCAATTTAATTTTCTGCTGGTTCACAGATAGGAAGAGAATACTTCATTGAGCTGTGAAGAGCACTGATAAAATACAACTGTCCTTGCCTACCACTGAAAGCACAATAATGTTGACACAACAGGGCTAGGCAGGACTACCACTAAAATTAATGTTGGCACAAGCAGGAAGAACTCACTCACTCTCCAATATAGCCTTTCACTTTAAACTTCAGCAGGGGAAGTACCCAGAACAGGGTCTCTGAAAATACCTATAGTTTATCTTATCATGTGTTCCTCTAGATAACTTAGACCAAGGGTGTCAAACTGGTGCCCCACAAACCTAATGCATCACGTGCAGGCCAAGCCCACCCCAGCTCTGCAAAGGGGAAAAAAATCATGAAACATCACATGACGGCAACGTGACACCCGTGGCTTAGACCATCTATAGGAACACATGAGAAGACACATTTTGTTAGGTACTGTATCAAAGCCAGAAAAAGGTTTACAAATGAATACCAATGCCTTCAAATTAGGACATCAAAGACTTCCTGTTTTTGCCTCTCTGATTGCTCTGAATTTCATCTTTCTGGCATAGCTACCCTAAAGTAAAGATGGGAAAAAGATAGAGAGAGAAGAAGTGGGTGGTTTTACATCTGTATAGTAGGTTTGACCTTGATCATCCCATCATGGATTTTTCTGTCCCTTTTCCAGAGGACAAAAATAATAGAAACAGCAGAAAACAGGGAGGAAATAGACATATTTTCAACAACAGCTGGCAAAAGTATAAATATGTCCACTTGAAAAGAGCATCAGACCTCAAATAAAGCTGCCAGTATATAAAGATGAGTCAATTGCCTGAGGAAGGGATTCTGGCATGAAGAGAGACCTAGTGTGTCCTTTGGTCACTGAATTGCTTTGGGGAGACTCAGTCTGGTGTACAGAACCTACTACTGTCTACAACAAGACATCTATTTGTGTATCTTGCAAAAGCTCTTCAAGAATGAGGTCAATTCAATTTAACAGCAGGTTAATAGTTGACCAGTTTTCTTCCTTGGATGCCTGCTTGACATTGCTATCTCTTCCTTATGTAATCTGTTTCTACATAATCTTATGTAGCATACTGTTCCGAGGTATCAAATTATGCCTGCATAGTACTGAAAATTAGCACATTACATAGACTATTTGCACTTAAGGCCTACTGATCAGTCAACTTACTTTAGTCATGCTTAGTTATTAAACCGGCTGCTGTCAATAAATTCAGAAGGAGCAAGAAGTGAAAATGGTCAGAAAAAAAAATACCTAAATCCAAAACAGATTGGCTCGTCAGCCAAAGAAATATTTAATTTAATTTTTAAAATATTAATGAAGAATTTGCAGCATTTATAAATTCTTGGTAGATTTTATGATAACTAGAGAAATTACAAAATTATCACATCACAGGCTCATAGTGAAAACTATCCGCTGGGTAATATAAAATGGAGATTATTTTTCATTCAGGTTAGACTGTAATATAGCTGGATCAAATTCTTTTAATATGCTCAAAATATTGGTCTTTATATGAGCTATATCCTGTACAGATAGTCCTTGATTTTCAACCATTTATGCAGTGACATTTGAATGCACTAAAGAAAATGACAACCAATCTGCAGACTTATGGCCATTGCAGGATCCCCACAATCATGTGATCAGAATTCCAAATTACATTTATTTACAATGGTTGTAGCATATTGAAGTCATGTGATCACCATTGGTGAACTTCCTAGCTGGCTTCTGAGAGACAAAGCCAATGGGAGAAGCCAGATTTTGAGTAGTTCGGAGAACCGGTAGCAGAAATTTTGAATAGTTCAGAGAACCAGCAAATGCCACCTCTGACTGGCCCCAGAGTGGGATGGGAATGGAGATTTTGCACTATCCTTCCCCCAGGAGTGGGGAGGGAATGGGGATTTTGCAGTATCCTTCCCCTGCCATGCCCACCAAGCCACACCCACAGAACTGGTAGTAAAAAAATTTGAATTTCACCACTGCTGTATACATATACCTCATATTTACATGCACTCTTACATGTCTTGTCAGTGGATTAAGAGAGTTCATATGAGATTTGCAATATTTAAGAGTTAATTTTATTGAGTGTCGCATGAAGCACAAACTCTGACTTTTGATGATCTGCATTCTCCTTTCTAAATTCTGACTGCATTGTATTTTGAATCAAGAAATATATGAATTGTGTTAGCTACTACATTCTCAAGCTGTCATTATGGTAAAGGGAAGGGATGGGGCTATTCCTGAGTTGAGAGAAGAATGGCTGGAGTTTATATGAATATGTAATTTTAGCAGGGTCACCCAAAGAGCAAAGGTCATTCCCATCTGCCCAGCTAAAGCAAACATATGGGGGGGGGATGTAGGTACTCCTTGACTTATGACAGAAGTTGTGATTGGAATTTCCATTATGAAGCAATGCAGTCGCTTAGCTTGCCTGCATCGCTTAGTTATTACAATTCTTGCAGACTCACTTGCTGTTATTAATTGAATCCCATGATTGCTAGCTGAGGCAATTTCCTGCCAGCTTCCCACAACCAAGTTGTTGAGAAGCCACCAGGAAGTTGCAAATTCCAGGTAGTTTGCAAGCAGGCCAACAGGCAGATGTGGCTTCTGCTGGGTGGAGAAGGGTGTGGGAGTGTGAAGGAAGCATAGCAGGACTCAGGAAGGGTGCATGAGGGTGCAAAGGGGTGACCAAGGGTATGAGTGAGATATGGCAAAGGTGTGTGTGTGTATGTGTGTATGAGATGTGCAACAAGGCTTGGGAAGGGGGCAAAAGGAGATGTAATGGGGTGCCTGAAGGTGTGAGAAAGATGCAGCACAGCTGAGGAAGAGTCTGTGAGGGTGTAAGGCAGGGAAGGTTGCGGATATCAAGGTGCAAGAGAAGCACAGCTGAGGTTGCAGAGGAGGTGCAAGGGACATGTGATGAGGCCCAGGGACAGCGCACAAGAGTGCATAGAATGTGTAAATTACTTTGGATAAAGAGGGAAAGAGATGCTGCCTAAGAAACAATCAAACAAGAGAGGCAGGAACCCCCAGTGGCTTAATGATCAGGAAAAGAAACTTAAAAAGGACCCGGCTTTATAGATTAAGTAGTAAAATGTGGCAATGGAACATTTGTACCTTCAAACTTGAAAGATTCTGTTCATGTAGCTTTAAAATAAAGTAGAATTAGTTCATCTAGTCTTGCTTCCTGCTGGGTTTACCTGGAAAGGCTGACACAGGGATACGGTGAGGGTCGAAGGTGTGTGAGTGGCTGGCTCAGCACAAGTGCAAAGAAAAGTTGTGAGTAGGGGAAACTTACCCCAGTTACAATATTCCCTGCCAGCTTCCACATTAAGTTTCTGAGAAAGCCAATAGGGAAAGTCACAAATGGTGATCATGTGATGGTGGGGCTCTGTAACCAGTCATAAATGTGAGCTGGTTGACAAACACACAGATCAGAGTGCTGGGATGTTTGGAATTCTGAGGACCAGTCATAAACACCATTTGTTCAGCCTTATCTTAACTTCACTGAAGTTAAGTGAAGTTAAGTCGCTGAAGGAATAGCTGTGAATTGAGAACAACCTGTAATCACTTTAGTAACAACGGTACTGTCATCGTTTCACTACTGTGCAGGTGAAGGCAATGGTAAAATATAATCTCCAATTAATACTATATAAATGCCACTGCACTGAACTAATATGCATTACTTATGTCTTTATTATGCTATAATAAAACTAATTGTTAAAAATATTATTGTGACTGTCTGTACTCTAACAGATGGAGCTGTTTTAATTTCATTTTGAAGGAAGTATCATAATTGGTGTTCTACACAGGGCAAAAACAAAACTGTCTCACTTTCTTACATAACAAACTATTTTTTGTGACAGAACATGTGTTTGTGTTACACACACACACACACACACACAAACACATATACACACAAACAAACTTTAGTAGCATGGGTAACGGGTGGGTTCTAAATTTTTTTTCAACCGGTTCTGTGGGCATGGCTTATTTTGCGGGCGTGGCTTGATGGTCATGTGACAGTGGGTGTGGCTTGATGGTCATATGACTGGGTAGGCATGACCAACTCAATGTCTCTCATGTCAAGGGGTACCTCACCTGGCCCCTCCCCTCCCAGCCATTCCTTGTCACACCCAGCCTCAATGTATCTATAGTTCTGCAAAAATGTTGTTCACCTTTTTTCAACTTTATTATCTACATACTATAGATCAGGGGTCTCCAAACTTGGCCACTTTAAGACTTATGGACTTCAACTCCCAGAATTCCTCAGCCAGCTTTGCTGTCTTAAAGTCTTAAAGTGGCCAAGGTTAGAAACCTCTGCTATAGATGCACTTTCATGGATCACTGAAAGGAGAAAATGGCTCACATGCTTTGCCCAAGAGTGTGATAGGCAACAGTCTTTTAAGGGGCTGCTAGAAAGAAGGGGGGGATGTATTTTCCAAAGCACCAGAAGGTAAAACAAGAAGCAATGGATGGAAACTCAACAAAGAGAGAAGCAACCTAAAACTAAGGACAAACTTCCTGATAGTGTGAACCTATATAGGTTTCAGTCATAATTTCACATATAAAATAGCCATTCATGTAATACAACCTGCATATTGTTCAAAACAATCATTAGTATTATGGCTGATGTTTGACAGCAAGCCTAAAATCCCCACTCCAGGGGAAGGTTACTTCAAAATCCCCATTTCCTCCCCACCCCACTAATCTGTTCTGGGAAGGAATCAAACTCCCCCCTCTTCATTTCCCAAATAAAATATCCCAGATAATTAAGGAATAATCAAGCTGCTAGCAAGGAACCTGCCTGGAATTCCACATTCCTGCCAGCTGCATAAAGGAAACTTTGTAAGCAGAAAACAGCGTGCTTAGAGATCATAGAAAGTGGAAGCCGGAAGTTCAGCTCCATTTACAAGCAGGCAGAAAACTCATTCAAGACAGGATACTTCACAATGGAAATCGCCCAAAGCTTTTTAGAAACACAAAGCCCATGTTGCACAAACCCCAAAACTTCAAAAACATTGAACCATATAAGAATTCCTCCTCTTATCCAATTTGTTGTTCAGTTGACCCAGAAAGGAGCTTCTAGCCGCTCTGTCAATTTAAAATGACAGCGTTTTTTCCTCCCCTTCTTCTTTGCCAAGCGATCTCCTGGCTGAGAAGCGAGCTGATCAGTTGGGAGGCTTCTTGGCTTCTCAATTTAAAGGGACAGTGTCTTCTTGTTGTTGTTTTTCTCTTCTTCGACAAGTGAGTCTTGATTTTTTCCTTCTAGCCGATCAGCTGGGAGTCGGGAGGCAGCAATAGATTGGGGGCGGGGCCAGGCAGAATTTTTACTACCGGTTCTCCGAACTACTCAAAATGTTTACTACCGGTTCTTGCGAACTGGGGAGAACCGGTAGCAACCCACTACTGATGGATAACACTTTTTATTTGTTATTTTAGGATGAATTTTTAGAACAGCTTAATGATGTCCTATAGATAGACAGGGTTATGTTTTGGGAAGATTATAACTCATCTTTTTAAACTTTCCAACGCCACCCAAAAGCATATGAATTTTTAATATACTGGCAAAGATATTATACTTCTGCATTTATTTTATTTTTATTTTTGGGAGGCAAAAATAGCTGTATGGGATCTTCATGTCGTCTTAGATCATGGGTTCCTTATTTCAGCCTGGGACTGGGGAGGGTCAAGCAATTTGTCATAATTAGCACTTTGAATTGAACCTGGAGGTAAATTGGAAGCCAATTGAATTAATGTTTATCTATATGCTTTTTAAAAAATACAAGGGGTTGTAATTTAAGAATACTTTCCAAGGGCAACTAATTCTGAAATCTAACTGGGATAAAATTCAAACTGAGGTGCTTGATCAAATTAAGCTAGCCATATCTCAATTCTTTGCAAAACCAGAATGCTTTGTTTCCATAATGCAAACATGCCTCCAGAAACTGAGCACTGTGCCTGCTCTAAGCCAAGCAAAGTCTCTCTGCAATTTTACATCTGTAATTACACCATTTCAGCACCAGTCTGCTTGTACACATAGTAACATGTAATTTTACCTCTTTTAAAAGTATGTATCTTTAGAACAGACAAATGAAGGTGTCGTTTCCTTTCAAAAGAAGTAGAAAAAGAGAGTGCCTATATCACAGGCCTATTGTATGATATTCAGGAAAAGATAAATGTTCTCTGCCCTGCTGTACAAATGGACAAGACATTGTATATTGTCTTTCTTCTTAATGCATTCCAAATGTGTTCACCATTTTCACTAATGCATTCTAAAAATGAAGAAGTATTGTAATAACACAAACAACAATCTACCTCTCAGTGAAGCTAATGGCAAATTCCAAGAGATCTATAATATAGTCATTTTCTTAGTTTCAGAATCTACAAAGGGTGCCTCAATATATCTCTTCACCATTTATTTCAGTAAAGCACGTAGTATTTTAAAGCAGAATAGAATAGAATTTTTTATTGACCAAGTGTGATTGGACACACAAGGAATTTGTCTTGGTGCATATGCTCTCAGTGTACATAAAAGAAAGATACATTCATCAAGAATTCTAAGATACAACACTTAATAGGGTACAAATAAGCAATCAGGAACCAATCAATATCAATATAAATTATAAGGATACAAGCAAAAAGTTACAGTCATAAGTGGAAGAAGATGGGTGATGGGAACGATGAGAAGATTAATAGTAGTGCAGATTTAGTAAATAGTTGACAGTGTTGAGGGAATTATTTGTTTAGCAGAGTTATGGCGTTCGGGAAGAAACGCCATAACGTTCTTGTGTCTAGTTGTTCTGGTGTGCAGTACTCTATAGCATCATTTTGAGGGTAGGAGTTGAAACAGTTTATGTCCAGGATGTGAGGGGTCTGTAAATATTTTCACAGCCCTCTTTTTGACTTGTGCAGTATACAGGTCCTCAATGGAAGGCAGATTGGTAGCAATTATCCTCTGAAGTCTGTGTCTGTCTTGTTGGGTTGCAGAACCAAACCAGACAGTTATAGAGGTGCAGATGATAGACTCAATAATTCCTCTATAGAACTGTATCAGCAGCTCCTTGGGCAGTTTGAGCTTTCTGAGTTGGCGCAGAAAGAACATTCTTTGTTGTGCTTTTTTGATGACATTTTTGATCTTAGGTGTCCATTTTAGATTTTGTGATATGGTAGAACCTAGAAATTTGAAGGTCTCTACTGTTGATACAAGGGGACCCAGTGGCTCAGTGGCCCAGGACGCTGATCTTGTCGATCGAAAGGTCGGCAGTTCAGTGGTTCGAATCCCTAGTGCCGCATAATAGGGTGAGCTCCCGTTACTTGTCCCAGCTTCTGCCAACCTAGCAGTTCGAGAGCATGTAAAAATGCAAGTAGAAAAAATAGGTGCCACTTCTGGTGGGAAGGTAACAGCATTCTGTGTGCCTTTGGCATTTAGTCATGCCAGCCACATGACCATGGAGACGTCTTCGGACAGCGCTGGCTCTTCGGCTTTGAAATGATGAGCACCGCCCCCTAGAGTCAGGAATGACTAGCACATAGTCACGGCTGGTGACCCCCAGGGGGAGAGCCTTCTCTGTGGCAGCACCGACCCTATAGAATGAGTTACCTCCAGGGTTACGCCAACTTCCCGACCTCCGTACCT